>NW_027672266.1:600000-1039481 GCF_964165515.1 Mesoplodon bidens | reverse complement strand
AATTCTCCATATCCTGGAAATGACAGTACCAATGGGACTCTGACAGGTAGCACTCTTTCTAAGTTCCTGCCAGCACTGTGCTATATATGCTGGGGGCACAGAGAACAGCAATCCCCATAGGATGCCTGCCCTTAGCAAGTACACGGTCCACTTCCAGGATTTTATCCCCAGGACATCATTCAGCAGAAGCGCCAAGATGATGGTGATTTGTAACAACAACAAGACTGGAAACCACCCAGATATTTACAAAAGCAGGAGGGTTTTCTCAACTTTTGAGTAGAAAGACTATCCAGCCTACCCACACGTATACCCTGGCAGGGTCAGCCTGTTCCCTATGGACGTGGTGGTTGGTTTAGGGGGAGGCTGGTGAGCCTGCCCCAAGGGGGTGGGGGCTTGGAGGCTCAACCAAGGGGTGTGTGATGCGATGGTGACGGGTCACAAAGGGCGTGCGGTATAAATAGGGTCGGGTCAAGAGACTCTGGCAGAGTCCTGCAGGGAGGTGACGAGGTGCTTTTGTTCCCTCTCTCTCTCTCTCTCCGAGACTCAATTTGTGGCTGGCGGCTCTGTCTTGAACGAAGAGAGCCATGAGCAGTGAGAGTTTACCTCATTACACGGCCAATAGCTACTGTTCAGTGGGGGTGTCAAGGACCTCCATGGGGGTCCTGCAACGACAACTGTACGAGGGAGGAGAGTATGACATTTTCAAGTACGCTCCCATGTTTGAGAGCGACTTTATCCAGGTCAGCAAGGAAGGAGAACTGATTGACCTAGACAACCGCGTCCGAACGGTGACTGTGGGCGTCGCATCCACCAGCCCCCTCTTCCCACTACCTGACGTCATGCTGCTGGCCCGACCAAGGAAAGTCTGTGCCGGGATCACCAAGGGGAGAGGTTGCAAGCCCGTGAAGACCCTAGAGCTCACCAAGCTGCTCCCCTTGAAGTTTGTCAAGATCTCCATCCACAACCGGGAGAAACAGCAGCTGTGCCTGAATCTTGCTACCGGCCGGACTTTCTATCTGCAGCTGTGCCCCTCTTCCGACGCACAAGAAGACCTCTTTTCCTACTGGGAAAAGCTTGTCTATATCCTGAGACCACCGGTAGACAGTTAGAGCAGTACCCCGATGTTCCAAACTGGAGATGCAGCGACTACAGAGGATGCCAAAATCCTAGTGGTAAGCACCGACAGGGACTCAAGAACACGGGGCAGGGCGCTTCGGGAGATCAGGGCAAAGCTGGTCCCTCATAGCCTTTGGTGCTCTCTGAGACTCGCCTGGGAAATACCTTCTACCGTTGAAAAGGGTCAGGGACAAACGAGCTATCACTATGGGAGTCACCTCACTGGAGAGGTTCTGAGTGCTTCTCCACCTTGTCCCACGAGGCCGAATTTCAGAGAGACCTTAGGTATCATCTCGGCTGCACTGGTCTCATCACCAGGGCTGTAATCCCTTCTACAGCATCCTGACTCTCTGGTCTCTTCCTGAACACTTACCCCAGACCAAGTAGTCTCAGCAGGTGGGGAACATCATTCACAGTTAGGAAGTCCTTCCTTCATTGTGTCTCCCCGGGAGTCCGACACGCTGACTCAAATCAGCCCAACCCGTGCGTCACCAAAATGTACAAGGTGTGCATCCCTTGACCCAGGAACCCCACTTCTAGGAATTTGTCCTGCAGAGAGAGAAGAACAAGGGTATAAAGTTAAAGTGTATATCATCATGGAGAATTGTATCAGTGCTCTCCCTGACCCTGGGACTGTTCAAGTAAAGTGGAGTGGCCGTTTGACAGGGGTGCATTAGATGGGGTCTTGCATCCAATGGGAGCTTAGACTGGGTGATTTCAAAGGTTATTCTAAGTATAAGGCCTTGAGTTGCTCAGCTCCAGGATGAGAGAGGAGCGGACAGTTCTGAGCTCACTTTCTGTCATCTCTATCTTACCTGTCTCTCCTCCCCTTGGCTCAGACCACAGAGCTCCACAGAGAAAGGGATCAGGATGAGGTTGGGCTTCACAAGCTTCGTGACGTGACTGGAGCCACGTCTTGTGCTTATGTGGTGGGAGAGGGAATCCATCATGCCCCCCGTGGGTCACCTGCAGCCCTGAAAGGCGCCGAAGGATCGGCGGCAGGGATGACCGTGGGCCTGGCGAGAGCCACCATCGAGGATCCAGGAGAAAGCGGATCCGTCCAGGCCACTGCAGGTAATGCCAGCCTATCCCTGCAGGACACGAACCTGGTCTCGGCGGGTGTTGCCAGCATATCCTCGACGGGGGCAGATGGTCCAGAGAGCAGCATGAGCATGGTGTTGCCAGCTGCAGTCACAACCAGCAAGCCTGCTGCTGGAAGAGCTGAAGGGAAGGTCGCAGCCCCCATGGTCTCCACCTTGCAGAGCGAAGGCTACACGTCTGAACGGGATGGAAGCCAGAAGGTCTCCCACCCCAGGGATGAAGCCTGGAAGGAAAAAATGGAAAGAAGGACACGTCTTCATCGAGGAAAAGTTCCCATCACCGCAGGACAGGTGAAGTTCACCACAGGACACGAGGGGACAAGACCCAGAAAGCATCCTCCCACTGGTCCTCATGCGGCCATGAAAACCCCAAAGTTGACAAAGGAGGGGAGGACAGCTCGCAGACGGAGGAAGAGCCAGCCCGCCACCAGTTCGGGGACTCTAAGTAAGACCGCCAGTGAGATCCTCTCCGTCTTTAGGCGCTTCAGTCATTCCCATTCAGCAACAAGGCTCACACATGACCACTGGGAGTTAGACAAAGCCCCGGTTGGCTTGGATCCTTCCCTAGAGAGGCAATTCCTACTTTCTCTAATAAAGGAAACCATACAACTCCGAAAGAAATGCGATCTTGTGTTTTCTATGTCCCCTCGCCTGGTAGTGACTTGACAGTGACTTCTGTGGTGCGAATTGTGCTTTGGCCTGAGACCCCAGAATCAAAATTTTGTTGTACAAGATAGGTATTAAGTATCATTAAGCCATACACTAGGGCTGGAAATAGATGCACTCTACAGAAATTTTCATTGCGAGGTTGGGAATCTTTTGAAATAAGATTTAATATGTAAATAGCTTGGGGAGAAGACAAGCTGGGGGAAGTGACTGTGTGATGTGTATACTTGCGTTGCTGAATTAATTACTTAACTCATCAAGTATTTATTGGCTGTCCGTTCTGTGCCTAGCACGAGGCTATGTTATTGAACAACCATCCTTTTCTCAGCAAAGCACTTTGCTTTTGTTATGGGCACTCTGTAGAAGGCAAGGAAATAAGCACAGAAAAAGGTTTTCGTCGCTTGCTCGAAGGTCACACGTGCATAGCCACTGCCAGAAAGAGAAGCCTGCTTTCCCAGCAAGGCTTCTCCAGGGCACTTAGGGTGGAGGGAGGACAAGTCTGCAGCCGGGGCTGAGCTTCAGGCCATAGCTGGGGTCAGAGGTTCACCTTATGAAAACAGAAACTCTCTCTGGCTTGTAAGGAAATCAAACCATTGGGAGTTATTTTACTTTGTGTAGGATAAAACAGAACACGGGGGGATCAGGGTTGTCATTGGCTCAACAAAGGGACACAATCTTTATGGTAGAAGCAGCACCAACGAGGAGTCAGGAAATCTGAGTTCCTATCCTGTCTGGGCCACTGACTCTCTTGGGTCACTCTGCCTCTCTGTAATGGTACCTCGGTGGGCGGCCACGGGGTCCCCAACTGTAAAACCAATGGATTGGACCGCTGCAGTGATTCTTACCCTTGGTTGTATGTTGGGAGTTCCCTGGGGTGCTTCAAAACAAACAAACAAACAAACAAAAAAACATTGATAGCCTGACCCCAATCCCAGAGATTCTGATGACATTTAAGTGGGGTAAGCCCTCCAGCACTGGGAGTTTTAAAAATCTCACCCAATAATTCTACTGTGCAGCAGCCAAGTTGGAAAACCACTGGGCTAGGAGGTCTGGGGGGCCTCTTTCAGCCCCAGTATGCCATAACTTTACAGTGGAAGACAGTAGTTCTCAAACATTCACATGCATAAGGATGACCTGGGAAGCCTATATAAAAAATAACATTTCTCACCATATGATAGCCCTTATACATGGACTCTAAAGTACGATGCAAATGAACATATCTGCAAAACAGAAACAGACTCCCAGACATAGAAGAGAGACTTGGGGTTTTCAGTGGGGTTGGGGGCAGGGAAGGATTGGGAGTTTGGGATTAGCAGATACAAACTACAGGGTGGATAAACAGCAGGGTCCTACTGTAGAGCACAGAGAGCTATAGTCAGTATCCTGTGATCAACCATAATGGAAAAGAATAGGAAAAAGACTATACATGAAATATACAAAGAATACACATGAAACTGAATCAGAAATTAACAGAAGAAATTAACACAACAGAAAGGAACACAACATTGCAAATCAACTATACGTCTATAAAAAAGAAGGGGGGAAAGGAAAAAAATAGAAGCCAAGGTTGGGTTCCCTTTGTGGGGAGGGAGCACGCAGAAGAGGGGCTGGCAGGGTTCTATTCCTTGCTCTGGGTGGCAGCTACAAGGCTGCTCACTTTCTTGTTACTCATTAAGCTATATATTTATGGTTTGTGCACTTTCATGAATGTGTGTTATATTTCACAAGAAAAACAGTTTCTAAAACTGTAAAAAAATATAAATATAAAACGTTAGCCTCCTTGAAAAGAGAAAATGGGTGAGAAAATTCTCCATATCCTGGAAATGACAGTACCAATGGGACTCTGACAGGTAGCACTCTTTCTAAGTTCCTGCCAGCACTGTGCTATATATGCTGGGGGCACAGAGAACAGCAATCCCCATAGGATGCCTGCCCTTAGCAAGTACACGGTCCACTTCCAGGATTTTATCCCCAGGACATCATTCAGCAGAAGCGCCAAGATGATGGAGATTTGTAACAACAACAAGACTGGAAACCACCCAGATATTTACAAAAGCAGGAGGGTTTTCTCAACCTTTTGAGTAGAAAGACTATCCAGCCTACCCACACGTATACCCTGGCAGGGTCAGCCTGTTCCCTATGGACGTGGTGGTTGGTTTAGGGGGAGGCTGGTGAGCCTGCCCCAAGGGGCTGGGGGCTTGGAGGCTCAACAAAGGGGTGTGTGATGCGATGGTGATGGGTCACAAAGGGCTTGCGGTATAAATAGGGTCGGGTCAAGAGACTCTGGCAGAGTCCTGCAGGGAGGTGACGAGGTGCTTTCGTTCCCTCTCTCTCTCTCTCTCCGAGACTCAATTTGTGGCTGGTGGCTCTGTCTTGAACGAAGAGAGCCATGAGCAGTGAGAGTTTACCTCATTACACGGCCAATAGCTACTGTTCAGTGAGGGTGTCGAGGACCTCCATGGGGGTCCTGCAACGACAACTGTACGAGGGAGGAGAGTATGACATTTTCAAGTACGCTCCCATGTTTGAGAGCGACTTTATCCAGGTCAGCAAGGAAGGAGAACTGATTGACCTAGACAACCGCGTCCGAACGGTGACTGTGGGCGTCGCATCCACCAGCCCCCTCTTCCCACTACCTGACGTCATGCTGCTGGCCCGACCAAGGAAAGTCTGTGCCGGGATCACCAAGGGGAGAGGTTGCAAGCCCGTGAAGACCCTAGAGCTCACCAAGCTGCTCCCCTTGAAGTTTGTCAAGATCTCCATCCACAACCGGGAGAAACAGCAGCTGTGCCTGAATCTTGCTACCGGCCGGACTTTCTATCTGCAGCTGTGCCCCTCTTCCGACGCACAAGAAGACCTCTTTTCCTATTGGGAAAAGCTTGTCTATATCCTGAGACCACCGGTAGACAGTTACAGCAGTACCCCGATGCTCCAAACTGGAGATGCAGCTACTACAGAGGAAGCCAAAATCCTAGTGGTAAGCACCGACAGGGACTCAAGAACACGGGGCAGGGCGCTTCGGGAGAGCAGGGCAAAGCTGGTCCTTCATAGCCTTTGGTGCTCTCTGAGACTCGCCTGGGAAATACCTTCTACCGTTGAGAAGGGTCAGGGACAAACGAGCTATCACTACGGGAGTCACAACACTGGAGAGGTTCTGAGTGCTTCTCCACCTTGTCCCACGAGGCCGAGTTTCAGAGAGACCTTAGGTATCATCGCGGCTGCACTGGTCTCATCACCAGGGCTGTAATCCCTTCTACAGCATCCTGACTGTCTGGTCTCTTCCTGAACACTTACCCCAGCCCAGGTAGTCTCAGCAGGTGGGGAACATCATTCACAGTTAGGAAGTCCTTCCTTCATTGTGTCTCCCCGGGACTCGGACACGCTGACTCAAATCAGCCCCACCCGTGGAGTCACCAAAATGTACAAGGTGTGCATCCCTTGACCCAGGAACCCCACTTCTAGGAATCTGTCCTGCAGAGAGAGAAGCACAAGGGTATAAAGTTAAAGTGTATATCATCATGGAGAATTGTATCAGTGCTCTCCCTGACCCTGGGACTGTTCAAGTACAGTGGAGTGGGCGTTTGACAGGGGTGCAGTAGATGGGGTCTTGCATCCAATGGGAGCTTAGACTGGGTGATTTCAAAGGTTATTCTAAGTATAAGGCCTTGAGTTGCTCAGCTCCAGGATGAGAGAGGAGCGGACAGTTCTGAGCTCACTTTCTGTCATCTCTATCTTACCTGTCTCTCCTCCCCTTGGCTCAGACCACAGAGCTCCACAGAGAAAGGGATCAGGATGAGGTTGGGCTTCACAAGCTTCGTGACGTGACTGGAGCCACGTCTTGTGCTTATGTGGGGGGAGAGGGAATCCATCATGCCCCCCGTGGGTCACCTGCAGCCCTGAAAGGCGCCGAAAGATCGGCGGCAGGGATGACCGTGGGCCTGGCGTGAGCCACCATCGAGGATCCAGGAGAAAGCGGATCCGTCCAGGCCACTGCAGGTGCTGCCAGCCTATCCCTGCAGGACACGAACCTGGTCTCGGCGGGTGTTGCCAGCATATCCTCGACGGGGGCAGATGGTCCAGAGAGCAGCATGAGCATGGTGTTGCCAGCTGCAGTCACAACGAGCAAGCCTGCTGCTGGAAGAGCTGTAGGGAAGGTCGCAGCCCCCATGGTCTCCACCTTGCAGAGCGAAGACTACACGTCTGAACGGGATGGAAGCCAGAAGGTCTCCCACCCCAGGGATGAAGCCTGGAAGGAAAAAAAGGAAAGAAGGACACGTCTTCATCGAGGAAAAGTTCCCATCACCGCAGGACAGGTGAAGGTCACCACAGGACACGAGGGGACAAGACCCAGAAAGCATCCTCCCACTGGTCCTCATGCGGCCATGAAAACCCCAAAGTTGACAAAGGAGGGGAGGACAGCTCGCAGACGGAGGAAGAGCCAGCCCGCCACCAGTTCGGGGACTCTAAGTAAGACCGCCAGTGAGATCCTCTCCGTCTTTAGGCGCTTCAGTCATTCCCCATTCAGCAACAAGGCTCACACATGACCACTGGGAGGTAGACAAAGCCCCGGTTGGCTGGGATCCTTCCCTAGAGAGGCAATTCCTACTTTCTCTAATAAAGGAAACCATACAACTCCGAAAGAAATGCTATCTTGTGTTTTCTATGTCCCCTCGCCTGGTAGTGACTTGACAGTGACTTCTGTGGTGCGAATTGTGCTTTGGCCTGAGACCCCAGAATCAAAATTTTGTTGTACAAGATAGGTATTAAGTATCATTAAGCCATACACTAGGGCTGGAAATAGATGCACTCTACAGAAATTTTCATTGCGAGGTTGGGAATCTTTTGAAATAAGATTTAATATGTAAATAGCTTGGGGAGAAGACAAGCTGGGGGAAGTGACTGTGTGATGTGTATACTTGCGTTGCTGAATTAATTACGTAACTCATCAAGTATTTATTGGCTGTCCGTTCTGTGCCTAGCACGAGGCTATGTTATTGAACAACCATCCTTTTCTCAGCAAAGCACTTTGCTTTGGTTATGGGCACTCTGTAGAAGGCAAGGAAATAAGCACAGAAAAAGGTTTTTGTCGCTTGCTCGAAGGTCACACGTGCATAGCCACTGCCAGAAAGAGAAGCCTGTTTTCCCAGCAAGGCTTCTCCAGGGCACTTAGGGTGGAGGGAGGACAAGTCTGCAGCCGGGGCTGAGCTTCAGGCCATAGCTGGGGTCAGAGGTTCACCTTATGAAAACAGAAACTCTCTCTGGCTTGTAAGGAAATCAAACCATTGGGAGTTATTTTACTTTGTGTAGGATAAAACAGAACACGGGGGGATCAGGGTTGTCATTGGCTCAACAAAGGGACACAATCTTTATGGTAGAAGCAGCACCAACGAGGAGTCAGGAAATCTGAGTTCCTATCCTGTCTGGGCCACTGACTCTCTTGGGTCACTCTGCCTCTCTGTAATGGTACCTCGGTGGGCAGCCACGGGGTCCCCAACTGTAAAACCAATGGATTGGACCGCTGCAGTGATTCTTACCCTTGGTTGTATGTTGGGAGTTCCCTGGGGAGCTTCAAAACAAACAAACAAACAAACAAAAAAACATTGATAGCCTGACCCCAATCCCAGAGATTCTGATGACATTTAAGTGGGGTAAGCCCTCCAGCACTGGGAGTTTTAAAAATCTCACCCAATAATTCTACTGTGCAGCAGCCAAGTTGGAAAACCACTGGGCTAGGAGGTCTGGGGGGCCTCTTTCAGCCCCAGTATGCCATAACTTTACAGTGGAAGACAGTAGTTCTCAAACATTCACATGCATAAGGATGACCTGGGAAGCCTATATAAAAAATAACATTTCTCACCATATGATAGCCCTTATACATGGACTCTAAAGTACGATGCAAATGAACATATCTGCAAAACAGAAACAGACTCCCAGACATAGAAGAGAGACTTGGGGTTTTCAGTGGGGTTGGGGGCAGGGAAGGATTGGGAGTTTGGGATTAGCAGATACAAACTACAGGGTGGATAAACAGCAGGGTCCTACTGTAGAGCACAGAGAGCTATAGTCAGTATACTGTGATCAACCATAATGGAAAAGAATAGGAAAAAGACTATACATGAAATATACAAAGAATACACATGAAACTGAATCAGAAATTAACGGAAGAAATTAACACAACAGAAAGGAACACAACATTGCAAATCAACTATACGTCAATAAAAAAGAAGGGGGGAAAGGAGAAAAATAGAAGCCAAGGTTGGGTTCCCTTTGTGGGGAGGGAGCACGCAGAAGAGGGGCTGGCAGGGTTCTATTCCTTGCTCTGGGTGGCAGCTACAAGGCTGCTCACTTTCTTGTTACTCATTAAGCTATATATTTATGGTTTGTGCACTTTCATGAATGTGTGTTATATTTCACAAGAAAAACAGTTTCTAAAACTGTAAAAAAATATAAATATAAAACGTTAGCCTCCTTGAAAAGAGAAAATGGGTGAGAAAATTCTCCATATCCTGGAAATGACAGTACCAATGGGACTCTGACAGGTAGCACTCTTTCTAAGTTCCAGCCAGCACTGTGCTATATATGCTGGGGGCACAGAGAACAGCAATCCCCATAGGATGCCTGCCCTTAGCAAGTACACGGTCCACTTCCAGGATTTTATCCCCAGGACATCATTCAGCAGAAGCGCCAAGATGATGGAGATTTGTAACAACAACAAGACTGGAAACCACCCAGATATTTACAAAAGCAGGAGGGTTTTCTCAACCTTTTGAGTAGAAAGACTATCCAGCCTACCCACACGTATACCCTGGCAGGGTCAGCCTGTTCCCTATGGACGTGGTGGTTGGTTTAGGGGGAGGCTGGTGAGCCTGCCCCAAGGGGGTGGGGGCTTGGAGGCTCAACAAAGGGGTGTGTGATGCGATGGTGATGGGTGACAAAGGGCTTGCGGTATAAATAGGGTCGGGTCAAGAGACTCTGGCAGAGTCCTGCAGGGAGGTGACGAGGTGCTTTCGTTCCCTCTCTCTCTCTCTCTCCGAGACTCAATTTGTGGCTGGTGGCTCTGTCTTGAACGAAGAGAGCCATGAGCAGTGAGAGTTTACCTCATTACACGGCCAATAGCTACTGTTCAGTGGGGGTGTCGAGGACCTCCATGGGGGTCCTGCAACGACAACTGTACGAGGGAGGAGAGTATGACATTTTCAAGTACGCTCCCATGTTTGAGAGCGACTTTATCCAGGTCAGCAAGGAAGGAGAACTGATTGACCTAGACAACCGCGTCCGAACGGTGACTGTGGGCGTCGCATCCACCAGCCCCCTCTTCCCACTACCTGACGTCATGCTGCTGGCCCGACCAAGGAAAGTCTGTGCCGGGATCACCAAGGGGAGAGGTTGCAAGCCCGTGAAGACCCTAGAGCTCACCAAGCTGCTCCCCTTGAAGTTTGTCAAGATCTCCATCCACAACCGGGAGAAACAGCAGCTGTGCCTGAATCTTGCTACCGGCCGGACTTTCTATCTGCAGCTGTGCCCCTCTTCCGACGCACAAGAAGACCTCTTTTCCTATTGGGAAAAGCTTGTCTATATCCTGAGACCACCGGTAGACAGTTACAGCAGTACCCCAATGCTCCAAACTGGAGATGCAGCGACTACAGAGGATGCCAAAATCCTAGTGGTAAGCACCGACAGGGACTCAAGAACACGGGGCAGGGCGCTTCGGGAGAGCAGGGCAAAGCTGGTCCTTCATAGCCTTTGGTGCTCTCTGAGACTCGCCTGGGAAATACCTTCTACCGTTGAAAAGGGTCAGGGACAAACGAGCTATCACTACGGGAGTCACAACACTGGAGAGGTTCTGAGTGCTTCTCCACCTTGTCCCACGAGGCCGAGTTTCAGAGAGACCTTAGGTATCATCTCGGCTGCACTGGTCTCATCACCAGGGCTGTAATCCCTTCTACAGCATCCTGACTGTCTGGTCTCTTCCTGAACACTTACCCCAGCCCAGGTAGTCTCAGCAGGTGGGGAACATCATTCACAGTTAGGAAGTCCTTCCTTCATTGTGTCTCCCCGGGAGTCCGACACGCTGACTCAAATCAGCCCCACCCGTGGAGTCACCAAAATGTACAAGGTGTGCATCCCTTGACCCAGGAACCCCACTTCTAGGAATCTGTCCTGCAGAGAGAGAAGCACAAGGGTATAAAGTTAAAGTGTATATCATCATGGAGAATTGTATCAGTGCTCTCCCTGACCCTGGGACTGTTCAAGTACAGTGGAGTGGCCGTTTGACAGGGGTGCAGTAGATGGGGTCTTGCATCCAATGGGAGCTTAGACTGGGTGATTTCAAAGGTTATTCTAAGTATAAGGCCTTGAGTTGCTCAGCTCCAGGATGAGAGAGGAGCGGACAGTTCTGAGCTCACTTTCTGTCATCTCTATCTTACCTGTCTCTCCTCCCCTTGGCTCAGACCACAGAGCTCCACAGAGAAAGGGATCAGGATGAGGTTGGGCTTCACAAGCTTCGTGACGTGACTGGAGCCACGTCTTGTGCTTATGTGGGGGGAGAGGGAATCCATCATGCCCCCCGTGGGTCACCTGCAGCCCTGAAAGGCGCCGAAGGATCGGCGGCAGGGATGACCGTGGGCCTGGCGGGAGCCACCATCGAGGATCCAGGAGAAAGCGGATCCGGCCAGGCCACTGCAGGTGCTGCCAGCCTATCCCTGCAGGACACGAACCTGGTCTCGGCGGGTGTTGCCAGCATATCCTCGACGGGGGCAGATGGTCCAGAGAGCAGCATGAGCATGGTGTTGCCAGCTGCAGTCACAACCAGCAAGCCTGCTGCTGGAAGAGCTGAAGGGAAGGTCGCAGCCCCCATGGTCTCCACCTTGCAGAGCGAAGGCTACACGTCTGAACGGGATGGAAGCCAGAAGGTCTCCCACCCCAGGGATGAAGCCTGGAAGGAAAAAAAAAAAGAAGGACACGTCTTCATCGAGGAAAAGTTCCCATCACCGCAGGACAGGTGAAGGTCACCACAGGACACGAGGGGACAAGACCCAGAAAGCAACCTCCCACTGGTCCTCATGCGGCCATGAAAACCCCAAAGTTGACAAAGGAGGGGAGGACAGCTCGCAGACGGAGGAAGAGCCAGCCCGCCACCAGTTCGGGGACTCTAAGTAAGACCGCCAGTGAGATCTTCTCCGTCTTTAGGCGCTTCAGTCATTCCCCATTCAGCAACAAGGCTCACACATGACCACTGGGAGGTAGACAAAGCCCCGGTTGGCTGGGATCCTTCCCTAGAGAGGCAATTCCTACTTTCTCTAATAAAGGAAACCAAACAACTCCGAAAGAAATGCGATCTTGTGTTTTCTATGTCCCCTCGCCTGGTAGTGACTTGACAGTGAGTTCTGTGGTGCGAATTGTGCTTTGGCCTGAGAACCCAGAATCAAAATTTTGTTGTACAAGATAGGTATTAAGTATCATTAAGCCATACACTAGGGCTGGAAATAGATGCACTCTACAGAAATTTTCATTGCGAGGTTGGGAATCTTTTGAAATAAGATTTAATATGTAAATAGCTTGGGGAGAAGACAAGCTGGGGGAAGTGACTGTGTGATGTGTATACTTGCGTTGCTGAATTAATTACTTAACTCATCAAGTATTTATTGGCTGTCCGTTCTGTGCCTAGCACGAGGATATGTTATTGAACAACCATCCTTTTCTCAGCAAAGCACTTTGCTTTGGTTATGGGCACTCTGTAGAAGGCAAGGAAATAAGCACAGAAAAAGGTTTTCGTCGCTTGCTCGAAGGTCACACGTGCATAGCCACTGCCAGAAAGAGAAGCCTGTTTTCCCAGCAAGGCTTCTCCAGGGCACTTAGGGTGGAGGGAGGACAAGTCTGCAGCCGGGGCTGAGCTTCAGGCCATAGCTGGGGTCACAGGTTCACCTTATGAAAACAGAAACTCTCTCTGGCTTGTAAGGAAATCAAACCATTGGGAGTTATTTTACTTTGTGTAGGATAAAACAGAACACGGGGGGATCAGGGTTGTCATTGGCTCAACAAAGGGACACAATCTTTATGGTAGAAGCAGCACCAACGAGGAGTCAGGAAATCTGAGTTCCTATCCTGTCTGGGCCACTGACTCTCTTGGGTCACTCTGCCTCTCTGTAATGGTACCTCGGTGGGCAGCCACGGGGTCCCCAACTGTAAAACCAATGGATTGGACCGCTGCAGTGATTCTTACCCTTGGTTGTATGTTGGGAGTTCCCTGGGGAGCTTCAAAACAAACAAACAAACAAACAAAAAAACATTGATAGCCTGACCCCAATCCCAGAGATTCTGATGACATTTAAGTGGGGTAAGCCCTCCAGCACTGGGAGTTTTAAAAATCTCACCCAATAATTCTACTGTGCAGCAGCCAAGTTGGAAAACCACTGGGCTAGGAGGTCTGGGGGGCCTCTTTCAGCCCCAGTATGCCATAACTTTACAGTGGAAGACAGTAGTTCTCAAACATTCACATGCATAAGGATGACCTGGGAAGCCTATATAAAAAATAACATTTCTCACCATATGATAGCCCTTATACATGGACTCTAAAGTACGATGCAAATGAACATATCTGCAAAACAGAAACAGACTCCCAGACATAGAAGAGAGACTTGGGGTTTTCAGTGGGGTTGGGGGCAGGGAAGGATTGGGAGTTTGGGATTAGCAGATACAAACTACAGGGTGGATAAACAGCAGGGTCCTACTGTAGAGCACAGAGAGCTATAGTCAGTATCCTGTGATCAACCATAATGGAAAAGAATAGGAAAAAGACTATACATGAAATATACAAAGAATACACATGAAACTGAATCAGAAATTAACAGAAGAAATTAACACAACAGAAAGGAACACAACATTGCAAATCAACTATACGTCAATAAAAAAGAAGGGGGGAAAGGAAAAAAATAGAAGCCAAGGTTGGGTTCCCTTTGTGGGGAGGGAGCACGCAGAAGAGGGGCTGGCAGGGTTCTATTCCTTGCTCTGGGTGGCAGCTACAAGGCTGCTCACTTTCTTGTTACTCATTAAGCTATATATTTATGGTTTGTGCACTTTCATGAATGTGTGTTATATTTCACAAGAAAAACAGTTTCTAAAACTGTAAAAAAATATAAATATAAAACGTTAGCCTCCTTGAAAAGAGAAAATGGGTGAGAAAATTCTCCATATCCTGGAAATGACAGTACCAATGGGACTCTGACAGGTAGCACTCTTTCTAAGTTCCTGCCAGCACTGTGCTATATATGCTGGGGGCACAGAGAACAGCAATCCCCATAGGATGCCTGCCCTTAGCAAGTACACGGTCCACTTCCAGGATTTTATCCCCAGGACATCATTCAGCAGAAGCGCCAAGATGATGGAGATTTGTAACAACAACAAGACTGGAAACCACCCAGATATTTACAAAAGCAGGAGGGTTTTCTCAACCTTTTGAGTAGAAAGACTATCCAGCCTACCCACACGTATACCCTGGCAGGGTCAGCCTGTTCCCTATGGACGTGGTGGTTGGTTTAGGGGGAGGCTGGTGAGCCTGCCCCAAGGGGGTGGGTGCTTGGAGGCTCAACAAAGGGGTGTGTGATGCGATGGTGATGGGTCACAAAGGGCTTGCGGTATAAATAGGGTCGGGTCAAGAGACTCTGGCAGAGTCCTGCAGGGAGGTGACAAGGTGCTTTCGTTCCCTCTCTCTCTCTCTCTCCGAGACTCAATTTGTGGCTGGTGGCTCTGTCTTGAACGAAGAGAGCCATGAGCAGTGAGAGTTTACCTCATTACACGGCCAATAGCTACTGTTCAGTGGGGGTGTCGAAGACCTCCATGGGGGTCCTGCAACGACAACTGTACGAGGGAGGAGAGTATGACATTTTCAAGTACGCTCCCATGTTTGAGAGCGACTTTATCCAGGTCAGCAAGGAAGGAGAACTGATTGACCTAGACAACCGCGTCCGAACGGTGACTGTGGGCGTCGCATCCACCAGCCCCCTCTTCCCACTACCTGACGTCATGCTGCTGGCCCGACCAAGGAAAGTCTGTGCCGGGATCACCAAGGGGAGAGTTTGCAAGCCCGTGAAGACCCTAGAGCTCACCAAGCTGCTCCCCTTGATGTTTGTCAAGATCTCCATCCACAACCGGGAGAAACAGCAGCTGTGCCTGAATCTTGCTACCGGCCGGACTTTCTATCTGCAGCTGTGCCCCTCTTCCGACGCACAAGAAGACCTCTTTTCCTATTGGGAAAAGCTTGTCTATATCCTGAGACCACCGGTAGACAGTTACAGCAGTACCCCGATGCTCCAAACTGGAGATGCAGCGACTACAGAGGATGCCAAAATCCTAGTGGTAAGCACCGACAGGGACTCAAGAACACGGGGCAGGGCGCTTCGGGAGAGCAGGGCAAAGCTGGTCCTTCATAGCCTTTGGTGCTCTCTGAGACTCGCCTGGGAAATACCTTCTACCGTTGAAAAGGGTCAGGGACAAACGAGCTATCACTACGGGAGTCACAACACTGGAGAGGTTCTGAGTGCTTCTCCACCTTGTCCCACGAGGCCGAGTTTCAGAGAGACCTTAGGTATCATCTCGGCTGCACTGGTCTCATCACCAGGGCTGTAATCCCTTCTACAGCATCCTGACTGTCTGGTCTCTTCCTGAACACTTACCCCAGCCCAGGTAGTCTCAGCAGGTGGGGAACATCATTCACAGTTAGGAAGTCCTTCCTTCATTGTGTCTCCCCGGGAGTCCGACACGCTGACTCAAATCAGCCCCACCCGTGGAGTCACCAAAATGTACAAGGTGTGCATCCCTTGACCCAGGAACCCCACTTCTAGGAACCTGTCCTGCAGAGAGAGAAGCACAAGGGTATAAAGTTAAAGTGTATATCATCATGGAGAATTGTATCAGTGCTCTCCCTGACCCTGGGACTGTTCAAGTACAGTGGAGTGGCCGTTTGACAGGGGTGCAGTAGATGGGGTCTTGCATCCAATGGGAGCTTAGACTGGGTGATTTCAAAGGTTATTCTAAGTATAAGGCCTTGAGTTGCTCAGCTCCAGGATGAGAGAGGAGCGGACAGTTCTGAGCTCACTTTCTGTCATCTCTATCTTACCTGTCTCTCCTCCCCTTGGCTCAGACCACAGAGCTCCACAGAGAAAGGGATCAGGATGAGGTTGGGCTTCACAAGCTTCGTGACGTGACTGGAGCCACGTCTTGTGCTTATGTGGGGGGAGAGGGAATCCATCATGCCCCCCGTGGGTCACCTGCAGCCCTGAAAGGCGCCGATGGATCGGCGGCAGGGATGACCGTGGGCCTGGCGGGAGCCACCATCGAGGATCCAGGAGAAAGCGGATCCGGCCAGGCCACTGCAGGTGCTGCCAGCCTATCCCTGCAGGACACGAACCTGGTCTCGGCGGGTGTTGCCAGCATATCCTCGACGGGGGCAGATGGTCCAGAGAGCAGCATGAGCATGGTGTTGCCAGCTGCAGTCACAACCAGCAAGCCTGCTGCTGGAAGAGCTGAAGGGAAGGTCGCAGCCCCCATGGTCTCCACCTTGCAGAGCGAAGGCTACACGTCTGAACGGGATGGAAGCCAGAAGGTCTCCCACCCCAGGGATGAAGCCTGGAAGGAAAAAAAGGAAAGAAGGACACGTCTTCATCGAGGAAAAGTTCCCATCACCGCAGGACAGGTGAAGGTCACCACAGGACACGAGGGGACAAGACCCAGAAAGCATCCTCCCACTGGTCCTCATGCGGCCATGAAAACCCCAAAGTTGACAAAGGAGGGGAGGACAGCTCGCAGACGGAGGAAGAGCCAGCCCGCCACCAGTTCGGGGACTCTAAGTAAGACCGCCAGTGAGATCCTCTCCGTCTTTAGGCGCTTCAGTCATTCCCCATTCAGCAACAAGGCTCACACATGACCACTGGGAGGTAGACAAAGCCCCGGTTGGCTGGGATCCTTCCCTAGAGAGGCAATTCCTACTTTCTCTAATAAAGGAAACCATACAACTCCGAAAGAAATGCTATCTTGTGTTTTCTATGTCCCCTCGCCTGGTAGTGACTTGACAGTGAGTTCTGTGGTGCGAATTGTGCTTTGGCATGAGACCCCAGAATCAAAATTTTGTTGTACAAGATAGGTATTAAGTATCATTAAGCCATACACTAGGGCTGGAAATAGATGCACTCTACAGAAATTTTCATTGCGAGGTTGGGAATCTTTTGAAATAAGATTTAATATGTAAATAGCTTGGGGAGAAGACAAGCTGGGGGAAGTGACTGTGTGATGTGTATACTTGCGTTGCTGAATTAATTACGTAACTCATCAAGTATTTATTGGCTGTCCGTTCTGTGCCTAGCACGAGGCTATGTTATTGAACAACCATCCTTTTCTCAGCAAAGCACTTTGCTTTGGTTATGGGCACTCTGTAGAAGGCAAGGAAATAAGCACAGAAAAAGGTTTTCGTCGCTTGCTCGAAGGTCACACGTGCATAGCCACTGCCAGAAAGAGAAGCCTGTTTTCCCAGCAAGGCTTCTCCAGGGCACTTAGGGTGGAGGGAGGACAAGTCTGCAGCCGGGGCTGAGCTTCAGGCCATAGCTGGGGTCAGAGGTTCACCTTATGAAAACAGAAACTCTCTCTGGCTTGTAAGGAAATCAAACCATTGGGAGTTATTTTACTTTGTGTAGGATAAAACAGAACACGGGGGGATCAGGGTTGTCATTGGCTCAACAAAGGGACACAATCTTTATGGTAGAAGCAGCACCAACGAGGAGTCAGGAAATCTGAGTTCCTATCCTGTCTGGGCCACTGACTCTCTTGGGTCACTCTGCCTCTCTGTAATGGTACCTCGGTGGGCAGCCACGGGGTCCCCAACTGTAAAACCAATGGATTGGACCGCTGCAGTGATTCTTACCCTTGGTTGTATGTTGGGAGTTCCCTGGGGAGCTTCAAAACAAACAAACAAACAAACAAAAAAACATTGATAGCCTGACCCCAATCCCAGAGATTCTGATGACATTTAAGTGGGGTAAGCCCTCCAGCACTGGGAGTTTTAAAAATCTCACCCAATAATTCTACTGTGCAGCAGCCAAGTTGGAAAACCACTGGGCTAGGAGGTCTGGGGGGCCTCTTTCAGCCCCAGTATGCCATAACTTTACAGTGGAAGACAGTAGTTCTCAAACATTCACATGCATAAGGATGACCTGGGAAGCCTATATAAAAAATAACATTTCTCACCATATGATAGCCCTTATACATGGACTCTAAAGTACGATGCAAATGAACATATCTGCAAAACAGAAACAGACTCCCAGACATAGAAGAGAGACTTGGGGTTTTCAGTGGGGTTGGGGGCAGGGAAGGATTGGGAGTTTGGGATTAGCAGATACAAACTACAGGGTGGATAAACAGCAGGGTCCTACTGTAGAGCACAGAGAGCTATAGTCAGTATCCTGTGATCAACCATAATGGAAAAGAATAGGAAAAAGACTATACATGAAATATACAAAGAATACACATGAAACTGAATCAGAAATTAACAGAAGAAATTAACACAACAGAAAGGAACACAACATTGCAAATCAACTATACGTCAATAAAAAAGAAGGGGGGAAAGGAAAAAAATAGAAGCCAAGGTTGGGTTCCCTTTGTGGGGAGGGAGCACGCAGAAGAGGGGCTGGCAGGGTTCTATTCCTTGCTCTGGGTGGCTGCTACAAGGCTGCTCACTTTCTTGTTACTCATTAAGCTATATATTTATGGTTTGTGCACTTTCATGAATGTGTGTTATATTTCACAAGAAAAACAGTTTCTAAAACTGTAAAAAAAATATAAATATAAAACGTTAGCCTCCTTGAAAAGAGAAAATGGGTGAGAAAATTCTCCATATCCTGGAAATGACAGTACCAATGGGACTCTGACAGGTAGCACTCTTTCTAAGTTCCTGCCAGCACTGTGCTATATATGCTGGGGGCACAGAGAACAGCAATCCCCATAGGATGCCTGCCCTTAGCAAGTACACGGTCCACTTCCAGGATTTTATCCCCAGGACATCATTCAGCAGAAGCGCCAAGATGATGGAGATTTGTAACAACAACAAGACTGGAAACCACCCAGATATTTACAAAAGCAGGAGGGTTTTCTCAACCTTTTGAGTAGAAAGACTATCCAGCCTACCCACACGTATACCCTGGCAGGGTCAGCCTGTTCCCTATGGACGTGGTGGTTGGTTTAGGGGGAGGCTGGTGAGCCTGCCCCAAGGGGGTGGGTGCTTGGAGGCTCAACAAAGGGGTGTGTGATGCGATGGTGATGGGTCACAAAGGGCTTGCGGTATAAATAGGGTCGGGTCAAGAGACTCTGGCAGAGTCCTGCAGGGAGGTGACAAGGTGCTTTCGTTCCCTCTCTCTCTCTCTCTCCGAGACTCAATTTGTGGCTGGTGGCTCTGTCTTGAACGAAGAGAGCCATGAGCAGTGAGAGTTTACCTCATTACACGGCCAATAGCTACTGTTCAGTGGGGGTGTCGAGGACCTCCATGGGGGTCCTGCAACGACAACTGTACGAGGGAGGAGAGTATGACATTTTCAAGTACGCTCCCATGTTTGAGAGCGACTTTATCCAGGTCAGCAAGGAAGGAGAACTGATTGACCTAGACAACCGCGTCCGAACGGTGACTGTGGGCGTCGCATCCACCAGCCCCCTCTTCCCACTACCTGACGTCATGCTGCTGGCCCGACCAAGGAAAGTCTGTGCCGGGATCACCAAGGGGAGAGTTTGCAAGCCCGTGAAGACCCTAGAGCTCACCAAGCTGCTCCCCTTGAAGTTTGTCAAGATCTCCATCCACAACCGGGAGAAACAGCAGCTGTGCCTGAATCTTGCTACCGGCCGGACTTTCTATCTGCAGCTGTGCCCCTCTTCCGACGCACAAGAAGACCTCTTTTCCTATTGGGAAAAGCTTGTCTATATCCTGAGACCACCGGTAGACAGTTACAGCAGTACCCCGATGCTCCAAACTGGAGATGCAGCGACTACAGAGGATGCCAAAATCCTAGTGGTAAGCACCGACAGGGACTCAAGAACACGGGGCAGGGCGCTTCGGGAGAGCAGGGCAAAGCTGGTCCTTCATAGCCTTTGGTGCTCTCTGAGACTCGCCTGGGAAATACCTTCTACCGTTGAAAAGGGTCAGGGACAAACGAGCTATCACTACGGGAGTCACAACACTGGAGAGGTTCTGAGTGCTTCTCCACCTTGTCCCACGAGGCCGAGTTTCAGAGAGACCTTAGGTATCATCTCGGCTGCACTGGTCTCATCACCAGGGCTGTAATCCCTTCTACAGCATCCTGACTGTCTGGTCTCTTCCTGAACACTTACCCCAGCCCAGGTAGTCTCAGCAGGTGGGGAACATCATTCACAGTTAGGAAGTCCTTCCTTCATTGTGTCTCCCCGGGAGTCCGACACGCTGACTCAAATCAGCCCCACCCGTGGAGTCACCAAAATGTACAAGGTGTGCATCCCTTGACCCAGGAACCCCACTTCTAGGAACCTGTCCTGCAGAGAGAGAAGCACAAGGGTATAAAGTTAAAGTGTATATCATCATGGAGAATTGTATCAGTGCTCTCCCTGACCCTGGGACTGTTCAAGTACAGTGGAGTGGCCGTTTGACAGGGGTGCAGTAGATGGGGTCTTGCATCCAATGGGAGCTTAGACTGGGTGATTTCAAAGGTTATTCTAAGTATAAGGCCTTGAGTTGCTCAGCTCCAGGATGAGAGAGGAGCGGACAGTTCTGAGCTCACTTTCTGTCATCTCTATCTTACCTGTCTCTCCTCCCCTTGGCTCAGACCACAGAGCTCCACAGAGAAAGGGATCAGGATGAGGTTGGGCTTCACAAGCTTCGTGACGTGACTGGAGCCACGTCTTGTGCTTATGTGGGGGGAGAGGGAATCCATCATGCCCCCCGTGGGTCACCTGCAGCCCTGAAAGGCGCCGATGGATCGGCGGCAGGGATGACCGTGGGCCTGGCGGGAGCCACCATCGAGGATCCAGGAGAAAGCGGATCCGGCCAGGCCACTGCAGGTGCTGCCAGCCTATCCCTGCAGGACACGAACCTGGTCTCGGCGGGTGTTGCCAGCATATCCTCGACGGGGGCAGATGGTCCAGAGAGCAGCATGAGCATGGTGTTGCCAGCTGCAGTCACAACCAGCAAGCCTGCTGCTGGAAGAGCTGAAGGGAAGGTCGCAGCCCCCATGGTCTCCACCTTGCAGAGCGAAGGCTACACGTCTGAACGGGATGGAAGCCAGAAGGTCTCCCACCCCAGGGATGAAGCCTGGAAGGAAAAAAAGGAAAGAAGGACACGTCTTCATCGAGGAAAAGTTCCCATCACTGCAGGACAGGTGAAGGTCACCACAGGACACGAGGGGACAAGACCCAGAAAGCATCCTCCCACTGGTCCTCATGCGGCCATGAAAACCCCAAAGTTGACAAAGGAGGGGAGGACAGCTCGCAGACGGAGGAAGAGCCAGCCCGCCACCAGTTCGGGGACTCTAAGTAAGACCGCCAGTGAGATCCTCTCCGTCTTTAGGCGCTTCAGTCATTCCCCATTCAGCAACAAGGCTCACACATGACCACTGGGAGGTAGACAAAGCCCCGGTTGGCTGGGATCCTTCCCTAGAGAGGCAATTCCTACTTTCTCTAATAAAGGAAACCATACAACTCCGAAAGAAATGCTATCTTGTGTTTTCTATGTCCCCTCGCCTGGTAGTGACTTGACAGTGACTTCTGTGGTGCGAATTGTGCTTTGGCCTGAGACCCCAGAATCAAAATTTTGTTGTACAAGATAGGTATTAAGTATCATTAAGCCATACACTAGGGCTGGAAATAGATGCACTCTACAGAAATTTTCATTGCGAGGTTGGGAATCTTTTGAAATAAGATTTAATATGTAAATAGCTTGGGGAGAAGACAAGCTGGGGGAAGTGACTGTGTGATGTGTATACTTGCGTTGCTGAATTAATTACGTAACTCATCAAGTATTTATTGGCTGTCCGTTCTGTGCCTAGCACGAGGCTATGTTATTGAACAACCATCCTTTTCTCAGCAAAGCACTTTGCTTTGGTTATGGGCACTCTGTAGAAGGCAAGGAAATAAGCACAGAAAAAGGTTTTCGTCGCTTGCTCGAAGGTCACACGTGCATAGCCACTGCCAGAAAGAGAAGCCTGTTTTCCCAGCAAGGCTTCTCCAGGGCACTTAGGGTGGAGGGAGGACAAGTCTGCAGCCGGGGCTGAGCTTCAGGCCATAGCTGGGGTCAGAGGTTCACCTTATGAAAACAGAAACTCTCTCTGGCTTGTAAGGAAATCAAACCATTGGGAGTTATTTTACTTTGTGTAGGATAAAACAGAACACGGGGGGATCAGGGTTGTCATTGGCTCAACAAAGGGACACAATCTTTATGGTAGAAGCAGCACCAACGAGGAGTCAGGAAATCTGAGTTCCTATCCTGTCTGGGCCACTGACTCTCTTGGGTCACTCTGCCTCTCTGTAATGGTACCTCGGTGGGCAGCCACGGGGTCCCCAACTGTAAAACCAATGGATTGGACCGCTGCAGTGATTCTTACCCTTGGTTGTATGTTGGGAGTTCCCTGGGGAGCTTCAAAACAAACAAACAAACAAACAAAAAAACATTGATAGCCTGACCCCAATCCCAGAGATTCTGATGACATTTAAGTGGGGTAAGCCCTCCAGCACTGGGAGTTTTAAAAATCTCACCCAATAATTCTACTGTGCAGCAGCCAAGTTGGAAAACCACTGGGCTAGGAGGTCTGGGGGGCCTCTTTCAGCCCCAGTATGCCATAACTTTACAGTGGAAGACAGTAGTTCTCAAACATTCACATGCATAAGGATGACCTGGGAAGCCTATATAAAAAATAACATTTCTCACCATATGATAGCCCTTATACATGGACTCTAAAGTACGATGCAAATGAACATATCTGCAAAACAGAAACAGACTCCCAGACATAGAAGAGAGACTTGGGGTTTTCAGTGGGGTTGGGGGCAGGGAAGGATTGGGAGTTTGGGATTAGCAGATACAAACTACAGGGTGGATAAACAGCAGGGTCCTACTGTAGAGCACAGAGAGCTATAGTCAGTATCCTGTGATCAACCATAATGGAAAAGAATAGGAAAAAGACTATACATGAAATATACAAAGAATACACATGAAACTGAATCAGAAATTAACAGAAGAAATTAACACAACAGAAAGGAACACAACATTGCAAATCAACTATACGTCAATAAAAAAGAAGGGGGGAAAGGAAAAAAATAGAAGCCAAGGTTGGGTTCCCTTTGTGGGGAGGGAGCACGCAGAAGAGGGGCTGGCAGGGTTCTATTCCTTGCTCTGGGTGGCAGCTACAAGGCTGCTCACTTTCTTGTTACTCATTAAGCTATATATTTATGGTTTGTGCACTTTCATGAATGTGTGTTATATTTCACAAGAAAAACAGTTTCTAAAACTGTAAGAAAATATAAATATAAAACGTTAGCCTCCTTGAAAAGAGAAAATGGGTGAGAAAATTCTCCATATCCTGGAAATGACAGTACCAATGGGACTCTGAGAGGTAGCACTCTTTCTAAGTTCCTGCCAGCACTGTGCTATATATGCTGGGGGCACAGAGAACAGCAATCCCCATAGGATGCCTGCCCTTAGCAAGTACACGGTCCACTTCCAGGATTTTATCCCCAGGACATCATTCAGCAGAAGCGCCAAGATGATGGAGATTTGTAACAACAACAAGACTGGAAACCACCCAGATATTTACAAAAGCAGGAGGGTTTTCTCAACCTTTTGAGTAGAAAGACTATCCAGCCTACCCACACGTATACCCTGGCAGGGTCAGCCTGTTCCCTATGGACGTGGTGGTTGGTTTAGGGGGAGGCTGGTGAGCCTGCCCCAAGGGGGTGGGGGCTTGGAGGCTCAACAAAGGGGTGTGTGATGCGATGGTGACGGGTCACAAAGGGCTTGCGGTATAAATAGGGTCGGGTCAAGAGACTCTGGCAGAGTCCTGCAGGGAGGTGATGAGGTGCTTTCGTTCCCTCTCTCTCTCTCTCTCCGAGACTCAATTTGTGGCTGGTGGCTCTGTCTTGAACGAAGAGAGCCATGAGCAGTGAGAGTTTACCTCATTACACGGCCAATAGCTACTGTTCAGTGGGGGTGTCGAGGACCTCCATGGGGGTCCTGCAACGACAACTGTACGAGGGAGGAGAGTATGACATTTTCAAGTACGCTCCCATGTTTGAGAGCGACTTTATCCAGGTCAGCAAGGAAGGAGAACTGATTGACCTAGACAACCGCGTCCGAACGGTGACTGTGGGCGTCGCATCCACCAGCCCCCTCTTCCCACTACCTGACGTCATGCTGCTGGCCCGACCAAGGAAAGTCTGTGCCGGGATCACCAAGGGGAGAGGTTGCAAGCCCGTGAAGACCCTAGAGCTCACCAAGCTGCTCCCCTTGAAGTTTGTCAAGATCTCCATCCACAACCGGGAGAAACAGCAGCTGTGCCTGAATCTTGCTACCGGCCGGACTTTCTATCTGCAGCTGTGCCCCTCTTCCGACGCACAAGAAGACCTCTTTTCCTATTGGGAAAAGCTTGTCTATATCCTGAGACCACCGGTAGACAGTTACAGCAGTACCCCGATGCTCCAAACTGGAGATGCAGCGACTACAGAGGATGCCAAAATCCTAGTGGTAAGCACCGACAGGGACTCAAGAACACGGGGCAGGGCGCTTCGGGAGAGCAGGGCAAAGCTGGTCCTTCATAGCCTTTGGTGCTCTCTGAGACTCGCCTGGGAAATACCTTCTACCGTTGAAAAGGGTCAGGGACAAACGAGCTATCACTACGGGAGTCACAACACTGGAGAGGTTCTGAGTGCTTCTCCACCTTGTCCCACGAGGCCGAGTTTCAGAGAGACCTTAGGTATCATCTCGGCTGCACTGGTCTCATCACCAGGGCTGTAATCCCTTCTACAGCATCCTGACTGTCTGGTCTCTTCCTGAACACTTACCCCAGCCCAGGTAGTCTCAGCAGGTGGGGAACATCATTCACAGTTAGGAAGTCCTTCCTTCATTGTGTCTCCCCGGGAGTCCGACACGCTGACTCAAATCAGCCCCACCCGTGGAGTCACCAAAATGTACAAGGTGTGCATCCCTTGACCCAGGAACCCCACTTCTAGGAACCTGTCCTGCAGAGAGAGAAGCACAAGGGTATAAAGTTAAAGTGTATATCATCATGGAGAATTGTATCAGTGCTCTCCCTGACCCTGGGACTGTTCAAGTACAGTGGAGTGGCCGTTTGACAGGGGTGCAGTAGATGGGGTCTTGCATCCAATGGGAGCTTAGACTGGGTGATTTCAAAGGTTATTCTAAGTATAAGGCCTTGAGTTGCTCAGCTTCAGGATGAGAGAGGAGCGGACAGTTCTGAGCTCACTTTCTGTCATCTCTATCTTACCTGTCTCTCCTCCCCTTGGCTCAGACCACAGAGCTCCACAGAGAAAGGGATCACGATGAGGTTGGGCTTCACAAGCTTCGTGACGTGACTGGAGCCACGTCTTGTGCTTATGTGGGGGGAGAGGGAATCCATCATGCCCCCCGTGGGTCACCTGCAGCCCTGAAAGGCGCCGAAGGATCGGCGGCAGGGATGACCGTGGGCCTGGCGGGAGCCACCATCGAGGATCCAGGAGAAAGCGGATCCGTCCAGGCCACTGCAGGTGCTGCCAGCCTATCCCTGCAGGACACGAACCTGGTCTCGGCGGGTGTTGCCAGCATATCCTCGACGGGGGCAGATGGTCCAGAGAGCAGCATGAGCATGGTGTTGCCAGCTGCAGTCACAACCAGCAAGCCTGCTGCTGGAAGAGCTGAAGGGAAGGTCGCAGCCCCCATGGTCTCCACCTTGCAGAGCGAAGGCTACACGTCTGAACGGGATGGAAGCCAGAAGGTCTCCCACCCCAGGGATGAAGCCTGGAAGGAAAAAAAGGAAAGAAGGACACGTCTTCATCGAGGAAAAGTTCCCATCACCGCAGGACAGGTGAAGGTCACCACAGGACACGAGGGGACAAGACCCAGAAAGCATCCTCCCACTGGTCCTCATGCGGCCATGAAAACCCCAAAGTTGACAAAGGAGGGGAGGACAGCTCGCAGACGGAGGAAGAGCCAGCCCGCCACCAGTTCGGGGACTCTAAGTAAGACCGCCAGTGAGATCCTCTCCGTCTTTAGGCTCTTCAGTCATTCCCCATTCAGCAACAAGGCTCACACATGACCACTGGGAGGTAGACAAAGCCCCGGTTGGCTGGGATCCTTCCCTAGAGAGGCAATTCCTACTTTCTCTAATAAAGGAAACCATACAACTCCGAAAGAAATGCTATCTTGTGTTTTCTATGTCCCCTCGCCTGGTAGTGACTTGACAGTGAGTTCTGTGGTGCGAATTGTGCTTTGGCATGAGACCCCAGAATCAAAATTTTGTTGTACAAGATAGCTATTAAGTATCATTAAGCCATACACTAGGGCTGGAAATAGATGCACTCTACAGAAATTTTCATTGCGAGGTTGGGAATCTTTTGAAATAAGATTTAATATGTAAATAGCTTGGGGAGAAGACAAGCTGGGGGAAGTGACTGTGTGATGTGTATACTTGCGTTGCTGAATTAATTACGTAACTCATCATGTATTTATTGGCTGTCCGTTCTGTGCCTAGCACGAGGCTATGTTATTGAACAACCATCCTTTCTCAGCAAAGCACTTTGCTTTGGTTATGGGCACTCTGTAGAAGGCAAGGAAATAAGCACAGAAAAAGGTTTTTGTCGCTTGCTCGAAGGTCATACGTGCATAGCCACTGCCAGAAAGAGAAGCCTGCTTTCCCAGCAAGGCTTCTCCAGGGCACTTAGGGTGGAGGGAGGACAAGTCTGCAGCCGGGGCTGAGCTTCAGGCCATAGCTGGGGTCAGAGGTTCACCTTATGAAAACAGAAACTCTCTCTGGCTTGTAAGGAAATCAAACCATTGGGAGTTATTTTACTTTGTGTAGGATAAAACAGAACACGGGGGGATCAGGGTTGTCATTGGCTCAACAAAGGGACACAATCTTTATGGTAGAAGCAGCACCAACGAGGAGTCAGGAAATCTGAGTTCCTATCCTGTCTGGGCCACTGACTCTCTTGGGTCACTCTGCCTCTCTGTAATGGTACCTCGGTGGGCAGCCACGGGGTCCCCAACTGTAAAACCAATGGATTGGACCGCTGCAGTGATTCTTACCCTTGGTTGTATGTTGGGAGTTCCCTGGGGAGCTTCAAAACAAACAAACAAACAAACAAAAAAACATTGATAGCCTGACCCCAATCCCAGAGATTCTGATGACATTTAAGTGGGGTAAGCCCTCCAGCACTGGGAGTTTTAAAAATCTCACCCAATAATTCTACTGTGCAGCAGCCAAGTTGGAAAACCACTGGGCTAGGAGGTCTGGGGGGCCTCTTTCAGCCCCAGTATGCCATAACTTTACAGTGGAAGACAGTAGTTCTCAAACATTCACATGCATAAGGATGACCTGGGAAGCCTATATAAAAAATAACATTTCTCACCATATGATAGCCCTTATACATGGACTCTAAAGTACGATGCAAATGAACATATCTGCAAAACAGAAACAGACTCCCAGACATAGAAGAGAGACTTGGGGTTTTCAGTGGGGTTGGGGGCAGGGAAGGATTGGGAGTTTGGGATTAGCAGATACAAACTACAGGGTGGATAAACAGCAGGGTCCTACTGTAGAGCACAGAGAGCTATAGTCAGTATCCTGTGATCAACCATAATGGAAAAGAATAGGAAAAAGACTATACATGAAATATACAAAGAATACACATGAAACTGAATCAGAAATTAACAGAAGAAATTAACACAACAGAAAGGAACACAACATTGCAAATCAACTATACGTCAATAAAAAAGAAGGGGGGAAAGGAAAAAAATAGAAGCCAAGGTTGGGTTCCCTTTGTGGGGAGGGAGCACGCAGAAGAGGGGCTGGCAGGGTTCTATTCCTTGCTCTGGGTGGCAGCTACAAGGCTGCTCACTTTCTTGTTACTCATTAAGCTATATATTTATGGTTTGTGCACTTTCATGAATGTGTGTTATATTTCACAAGAAAAACAGTTTCTAAAACTGTAAGAAAATATAAATATAAAACGTTAGCCTCCTTGAAAAGAGAAAATGGGTGAGAAAATTCTCCATATCCTGGAAATGACAGTACCAATGGGACTCTGAGAGGTAGCACTCTTTCTAAGTTCCTGCCAGCACTGTGCTATATATGCTGGGGGCACAGAGAACAGCAATCCCCATAGGATGCCTGCCCTTAGCAAGTACACGGTCCACTTCCAGGATTTTATCCCCAGGACATCATTCAGCAGAAGCGCCAAGATGATGGAGATTTGTAACAACAACAAGACTGGAAAACACCCAGATATTTACAAAAGCAGGAGGGTTTTCTCAACCTTTTGAGTAGAAAGACTATCCAGCCTACCCACACGTATACCCTGGCAGGGTCAGCCTGTTCCCTATGGACGTGGTGGTTGGTTTAGGGGGAGGCTGGTGAGCCTGCCCCAAGGGGGTGGGGGCTTGGAGGCTCAACAAAGGGGTGTGTGATGCGATGGTGACGGGTCACAAAGGGCTTGCGGTATAAATAGGGTCGGGTCAAGAGACTCTGGCAGAGTCCTGCAGGGAGGTGATGAGGTGCTTTCGTTCCCTCTCTCTCTCTCTCTCCGAGACTCAATTTGTGGCTGGTGGCTCTGTCTTGAACGAAGAGAGCCATGAGCAGTGAGAGTTTACCTCATTACACGGCCAATAGCTACTGTTCAGTGGGGGTGTCGAGGACCTCCATGGGGGTCCTGCAACGACAACTGTACGAGGGAGGAGAGTATGACATTTTCAAGTACGCTCCCATGTTTGAGAGCGACTTTATCCAGGTCAGCAAGGAAGGAGAACTGATTGACCTAGACAACCGCGTCCGAACGGTGACTGTGGGCGTCGCATCCACCAGCCCCCTCTTCCCACTACCTGACGTCATGCTGCTGGCCCGACCAAGGAAAGTCTGTGCCGGGATCACCAAGGGGAGAGTTTGCAAGCCCGTGAAGACCCTAGAGCTCACCAAGCTGCTCCCCTTGAAGTTTGTCAAGATCTCCATCCACAACCGGGAGAAACAGCAGCTGTGCCTGAATCTTGCTACCGGCCGGACTTTCTATCTGCAGCTGTGCCCCTCTTCCGACGCACAAGAAGACCTCTTTTCCTATTGGGAAAAGCTTGTCTATATCCTGAGACCACCGGTAGACAGTTACAGCAGTACCCCGATGCTCCAAACTGGAGATGCAGCGACTACAGAGGATGCCAAAATCCTAGTGGTAAGCACCGACAGGGACTCAAGAACACGGGGCAGGGCGCTTCGGGAGAGCAGGGCAAAGCTGGTCCTTCATAGCCTTTGGTGCTCTCTGAGACTCGCCTGGGAAATACCTTCTACCGTTGAAAAGGGTCAGGGACAAACGAGCTATCACTACGGGAGTCACAACACTGGAGAGGTTCTGAGTGCTTCTCCACCTTGTCCCACGAGGCCGAGTTTCAGAGAGACCTTAGGTATCATCTCGGCTGCACTGGTCTCATCACCAGGGCTGTAATCCCTTCTACAGCATCCTGACTGTCTGGTCTCTTCCTGAACACTTACCCCAGCCCAGGTAGTCTCAGCACGTGGGGAACATCATTCACAGTTAGGAAGTCCTTCCTTCATTGTGTCTCCCCGGGAGTCCGACACGCTGACTCAAATCAGCCCCACCCGTGGAGTCACCAAAATGTACAAGGTGTGCATCCCTTGACCCAGGAACCCCACTTCTAGGAACCTGTCCTGCAGAGAGAGAAGCACAAGGGTATAAAGTTAAAGTGTATATCATCATGGAGAATTGTATCAGTGCTCTCCCTGACCCTGGGACTGTTCAAGTACAGTGGAGTGGCCGTTTGACAGGGGTGCAGTAGATGGGGTCTTGCATCCAATGGGAGCTTAGACTGGGTGATTTCAAAGGTTATTCTAAGTATAAGGCCTTGAGTTGCTCAGCTCCAGGATGAGAGAGGAGCGGACAGTTCTGAGCTCACTTTCTGTCATCTCTATCTTACCTGTCTCTCCTCCCCTTGGCTCAGACCACAGAGCTCCACAGAGAAAGGGATCAGGATGAGGTTGGGCTTCACAAGCTTCGTGACGTGACTGGAGCCACGTCTTGTGCTTATGTGGGGGGAGAGGGAATCCATCATGCCCCCCGTGGGTCACCTGCAGCCCTGAAAGGCGCCGAAGGATCGGCGGCAGGGATGACCGTGGGCCTGGCGGGAGCCACCATCGAGGATCCAGGAGAAAGCGGATCCGTCCAGGCCACTGCAGGTGCTGCCAGCCTATCCCTGCAGGACACGAACCTGGTCTCGGCGGGTGTTGCCAGCATATCCTCGACGGGGGCAGATGGTCCAGAGAGCAGCATGAGCATGGTGTTGCCAGCTGCAGTCACAACCAGCAAGCCTGCTGCTGGAAGAGCTGAAGGGAAGGTCGCAGCCCCCATGGTCTCCACCTTGCAGAGCGAAGGCTACACGTCTGAACGGGATGGAAGCCAGAAGGTCTCCCACCCCAGGGATGAAGCCTGGAAGGAAAAAAAGGAAAGAAGGACACGTCTTCATCGAGGAAAAGTTCCCATCACCGCAGGACAGGTGAAGGTCACCACAGGACACGAGGGGACAAGACCCAGAAAGCATCCTCCCACTGGTCCTCATGCGGCCATGAAAACCCCAAAGTTGACAAAGGAGGGGAGGACAGCTCGCAGACGGAGGAAGAGCCAGCCCGCCACCAGTTCGGGGACTCTAAGTAAGACCGCCAGTGAGATCCTCTCCGTCTTTAGGCTCTTCAGTCATTCCCCATTCAGCAACAAGGCTCACACATGACCACTGGGAGGTAGACAAAGCCCCGGTTGGCTGGGATCCTTCCCTAGAGAGGCAATTCCTACTTTCTCTAATAAAGGAAACCATACAACTCCGAAAGAAATGCTATCTTGTGTTTTCTATGTCCCCTCGCCTGGTAGTGACTTGACAGTGAGTTCTGTGGTGCGAATTGTGCTTTGGCATGAGACCCCAGAATCAAAATTTTGTTGTACAAGATAGCTATTAAGTATCATTAAGCCATACACTAGGGCTGGAAATAGATGCACTCTACAGAAATTTTCATTGCGAGGTTGGGAATCTTTTGAAATAAGATTTAATATGTAAATAGCTTGGGGAGAAGACAAGCTGGGGGAAGTGACTGTGTGATGTGTATACTTGCGTTGCTGAATTAATTACGTAACTCATCATGTATTTATTGGCTGTCCGTTCTGTGCCTAGCACGAGGCTATGTTATTGAACAACCATCCTTTCTCAGCAAAGCACTTTGCTTTGGTTATGGGCACTCTGTAGAAGGCAAGGAAATAAGCACAGAAAAAGGTTTTTGTCGCTTGCTCGAAGGTCACACGTGCATAGCCACTGCCAGAAAGAGAAGCCTGCTTTCCCAGCAAGGCTTCTCCAGGGCACTTAGGGTGGAGGGAGGACAAGTCTGCAGCCGGGGCTGAGCTTCAGGCCATAGCTGGGGTCAGAGGTTCACCTTATGAAAACAGAAACTCTCTCTGGCTTGTAAGGAAATCAAACCATTGGGAGTTATTTTACTTTGTGTAGGATAAAAGAGAACACGGGGGGATCAGGGTTGTCATTGGCTCAACAAAGGGACACAATCTTTATGGTAGAAGCAGCACCAACGAGGAGTCAGGAAATCTGAGTTCCTATCCTGTCTGGGCCACTGACTCTCTTGGGTCACTCTGCCTCTCTGTAATGGTACCTCGGTGGGCAGCCACGGGGTCCCCAACTGTAAAACCAATGGATTGGACCGCTGCAGTGATTCTTACCCTTGGTTGTATGTTGGGAGTTCCCTGGGGAGCTTCAAAACAAACAAACAAACAAACAAACAAACATTGATAGCCTGACCCCAATCCCAGAGATTCTGATGACATTTAAGTGGGGTAAGCCCTCCAGCACTGGGAGTTTTAAAAATCTCACCCAATAATTCTACTGTGCAGCAGCCAAGTTGGAAAACCACTGGGCTAGGAGGTCTGGGGGGCCTCTTTCAGCCCCAGTATGCCATAACTTTACAGTGGAAGACAGTAGTTCTCAAACATTCACATGCATAAGGATGACCTGGGAAGCCTATATAAAAAATAACATTTCTCACCATATGATAGCCCTTATACATGGACTCTAAAGTACGATGCAAATGAACATATCTGCAAAACAGAAACAGACTCCCAGACATAGAAGAGAGACTTGGGGTTTTCAGTGGGGTTGGGGGCAGGGAAGGATTGGGAGTTTGGGATTAGCAGATACAAACTACAGGGTGGATAAACAGCAGGGTCCTACTGTAGAGCACAGAGAGCTATAGTCAGTATCCTGTGATCAACCATAATGGAAAAGAATAGGAAAAAGACTATACATGAAATATACAAAGAATACACATGAAACTGAATCAGAAATTAACAGAAGAAATTAACACAACAGAAAGGAACACAACATTGCAAATCAACTATACGTCAATAAAAAAGAAGGGGGGAAAGGAAAAAAATAGAAGCCAAGGTTGGGTTCCCTTTGTGGGGAGGGAGCACGCAGAAGAGGGGCTGGCAGGGTTCTATTCCTTGCTCTGGGTGGCAGCTACAAGGCTGCTCACTTTCTTGTTACTCATTAAGCTATATATTTATGGTTTGTGCACTTTCATGAATGTGTGTTATATTTCACAAGAAAAACAGTTTCTAAAACTGTAAGAAAATATAAATATAAAACGTTAGCCTCCTTGAAAAGAGAAAATGGGTGAGAAAATTCTCCATATCCTGGAAATGACAGTACCAATGGGACTCTGACAGGTAGCACTCTTTCTAAGTTCCTGCCAGCACTGTGCTATATATGCTGGGGGCACAGAGAACAGCAATCCCCATAGGATGCCTGCCCTTAGCAAGTACACGGTCCACTTCCAGGATTTTATCCCCAGGACATCATTCAGCAGAAGCGCCAAGATGATGGAGATTTGTAACAACAACAAGACTGGAAACCACCCAGATATTTACAAAAGCAGGAGGGTTTTCTCAACCTTTTGAGTAGAAAGACTATCCAGCCTACCCACACGTATACCCTGGCAGGGTCAGCCTGTTCCCTATGGACGTGGTGGTTGGTTTAGGGGGAGGCTGGTGAGCCTGCCCCAAGGGGGTGGGGGCTTGGAGGCTCAACAAAGGGGTGTGTGATGCGATGGTGACGGGTCACAAAGGGCTTGCGGTATAAATAGGGTCGGGTCAAGAGACTCTGGCAGAGTCCTGCAGGGAGGTGACGAGGTGCTTTCGTTCCCTCTCTCTCTCTCTCTCCGAGACTCAATTTGTGGCTGGTGGCTCTGTCTTGAACGAAGAGAGCCATGAGCAGTGAGAGTTTACCTCATTACACGGCCAATAGCTACTGTTCAGTGGGGGTGTCGAGGACCTCCATGGGGGTCCTGCAACGACAACTGTACGAGGGAGGAGAGTATGACATTTTCAAGTACGCTCCCATGTTTGAGAGCGACTTTATCCAGGTCAGCAAGGAAGGAGAACTGATTGACCTAGACAACCGCGTCCGAACGGTGACTGTGGGCGTCGCATCCACCAGCCCCCTCTTCCCACTACCTGACGTCATGCTGCTGGCCCGACCAAGGAAAGTCTGTGCCGGGATCACCAAGGGGAGAGGTTGCAAGCCCGTGAAGACCCTAGAGCTCACCAAGCTGCTCCCCTTGAAGTTTGTCAAGATCTCCATCCACAACCGGGAGAAACAGCAGCTGTGCCTGAATCTTGCTACCGGCCGGACTTTCTATCTGCAGCTGTGCCCCTCTTCCGACGCACAAGAAGACCTCTTTTCCTATTGGGAAAAGCTTGTCTATATCCTGAGACCACCGGTAGACAGTTACAGCAGTACCCCGATGCTCCAAACTGGAGATGCAGCGACTACAGAGGATGCCAAAATCCTAGTGGTAAGCACCGACAGGGACTCAAGAACACGGGGCAGGGCGCTTCGGGAGAGCAGGGCAAAGCTGGTCCTTCATAGCCTTTGGTGCTCTCTGAGACTCGCCTGGGAAATACCTTCTACCGTTGAAAAGGGTCAGGGACAAACGAGCTATCACTACGGGAGTCACAACACTGGAGAGGTTCTGAGTGCTTCTCCACCTTGTCCCACGAGGCCGAGTTTCAGAGAGACCTTAGGTATCATCTCGGCTGCACTGGTCTCATCACCAGGGCTGTAATCCCTTCTACAGCATCCTGACTGTCTGGTCTCTTCCTGAACACTTACCCCAGCCCAGGTAGTCTCAGCAGGTGGGGAACATCATTCACAGTTAGGAAGTCCTTCCTTCATTGTGTCTCCCCGGGAGTCCGACACGCTGACTCAAATCAGCCCCACCCGTGGAGTCACCAAAATGTACAAGGTGTGCATCCCTTGACCCAGGAACCCCACTTCTAGGAATCTGTCCTGCAGAGAGAGAAGCACAAGGGTATAAAGTTAAAGTGTATATCATCATGGAGAATTGTATCAGTGCTCTCCCTGACCCTTGGACTGTTCAAGTACAGTGGAGTGGCCGTTTGACAGGGGTGCAGTAGATGGGGTCTTGCATCCAATGGGAGCTTAGACTGGGTGATTTCAAAGGTTATTCTAAGTATAAGGCCTTGAGTTGCTCAGCTCCAGGATGAGAGAGGAGCGGACAGTTCTGAGCTCACTTTCTGTCATCTCTATCTTACCTGTCTCTCCTCCCCTTGGCTCAGACCACAGAGCTCCACAGAGAAAGGGATCAGGATGAGGTTGGGCTTCACAAGCTTCTTGACGTTACTGGAGCCACGTCTTGTGCTTATGTGGGGGGAGAGGGAATCCATCATGCCCCCCGTGGGTCACCTGCAGCCCTGAAAGGCGCCGAAGGATCGGCGGCAGGGATGACCGTGGGCCTGGCGGGAGCCACCATCGAGGATCCAGGAGAAAGCGGATCCATCCAGGCCACTGCAGGTGCTGCCAGCCTATCCCTGCAGGACACGAACCTGGTCTCGGCGGGTGTTGCCAGCATATCCTCGACGGGGGCAGATGGTCCAGAGAGCAGCATGAGCATGGTGTTGCCAGCTGCAGTCACAACCAGCAAGCCTGCTGCTGGAAGAGCTGAAGGGAAGGTCGCAGCCCCCATGGTCTCCACCTTGCAGAGCGAAGGCTACACGTCTGAACGGGATGGAAGCCAGAAGGTCTCCCACCCCAGGGATGAAGCCTGGAAGGAAAAAAAGGAAAGAAGGACACGTCTTCATCGAGGAAAAGTTCCCATCACCGCAGGACAGGTGAAGGTCACCACAGGACACGAGGGGACAAGACCCAGAAAGCATCCTCCCACTGGTCCTCATGCGGCCATGAAAACCCCAAAGTTGACAAAGGAGGGGAGGACAGCTCGCAGACGGAGGAAGAGCCAGCCCGCCACCAGTTCGGGGACTCTAAGTAAGACCGCCAGTGAGATCCTCTCCGTCTTTAGGCTCTTCAGTCATTCCCCATTCAGCAACAAGGCTCACACATGACCACTGGGAGGTAGACAAAGCCCCGGTTGGCTGGGATCCTTCCCTAGAGAGGCAATTCCTACTTTCTCTAATAAAGGAAACCATACAACTCCGAAAGAAATGCGATCTTGTGTTTTCTATGTCCCCTCGCCTGGTAGTGACTTGACAGTGAGTTCTGTGGTGCGAATTGTGCTTTGGCATGAGACCCCAGAATCAAAATTTTGTTGTACAAGATAGCTATTAAGTATCATTAAGCCATACACTAGGGCTGGAAATAGATGCACTCTACAGAAATTTTCATTGCGAGGTTGGGAATCTTTTGAAATAAGATTTAATATGTAAATAGCTTGGGGAGAAGACAAGCTGGGGGAAGTGACTGTGTGATGTGTATACTTGCGTTGCTGAATTAATTACGTAACTCATCATGTATTTATTGGCTGTCCGTTCTGTGCCTAGCACGAGGCTATGTTATTGAACAACCATCCTTTCTCAGCAAAGCACTTTGCTTTGGTTATGGGCACTCTGTAGAAGGCAAGGAAATAAGCACAGAAAAAGGTTTTTGTCGCTTGCTCGAAGGTCACACGTGCATAGCCACTGCCAGAAAGAGAAGCCTGCTTTCCCAGCAAGGCTTCTCCAGGGCACTTAGGGTGGAGGGAGGACAAGTCTGCAGCCGGGGCTGAGCTTCAGGCCATAGCTGGGGTCAGAGGTTCACCTTATGAAAACAGAAACTCTCTCTGGCTTGTAAGGAAATCAAACCATTGGGAGTTATTTTACTTTGTGTAGGATAAAAGAGAACACGGGGGGATCAGGGTTGTCATTGGCTCAACAAAGGGACACAATCTTTATGGTAGAAGCAGCACCAACGAGGAGTCAGGAAATCTGAGTTCCTATCCTGTCTGGGCCACTGACTCTCTTGGGTCACTCTGCCTCTCTGTAATGGTACCTCGGTGGGCAGCCACGGGGTCCCCAACTGTAAAACCAATGGATTGGACCGCTGCAGTGATTCTTACCCTTGGTTGTATGTTGGGAGTTCCCTGGGGAGCTTCAAAACAAACAAACAAACAAACAAAAAAACATTGATAGCCTGACCCCAATCCCAGAGATTCTGATGACATTTAAGTGGGGTAAGCCCTCCAGCACTGGGAGTTTTAAAAATCTCACCCAATAATTCTACTGTGCAGCAGCCAAGTTGGAAAACCACTGGGCTAGGAGGTCTGGGGGGCCTCTTTCAGCCCCAGTATGCCATAACTTTACAGTGGAAGACAGTAGTTCTCAAACATTCACATGCATAAGGATGACCTGGGAAGCCTATATAAAAAATAACATTTCTCACCATATGATAGCCCTTATACATGGACTCTAAAGTACGATGCAAATGAACATATCTGCAAAACAGAAACAGACTCCCAGACATAGAAGAGAGACTTGGGGTTTTCAGTGGGGTTGGGGGCAGGGAAGGATTGGGAGTTTGGGATTAGCAGATACAAACTACAGGGTGGATAAACAGCAGGGTCCTACTGTAGAGCACAGAGAGCTATAGTCAGTATCCTGTGATCAACCATAATGGAAAAGAATAGGAAAAAGACTATACATGAAATATACAAAGAATACACATGAAACTGAATCAGAAATTAACAGAAGAAATTAACACAACAGAAAGGAACACAACATTGCAAATCAACTATACGTCAATAAAAAAGAAGGGGGGAAAGGAAAAAAATAGAAGCCAAGGTTGGGTTCCCTTTGTGGGGAGGGAGCACGCAGAAGAGGGGCTGGCAGGGTTCTATTCCTTGCTCTGGGTGGCAGCTACAAGGCTGCTCACTTTCTTGTTACTCATTAAGCTATATATTTATGGTTTGTGCACTTTCATGAATGTGTGTTATATTTCACAAGAAAAACAGTTTCTAAAACTGTAAAAAAATATAAATATAAAACGTTAGCCTCCTTGAAAAGAGAAAATGGGTGAGAAAATTCTCCATATCCTGGAAATGACAGTACCAATGGGACTCTGACAGGTAGCACTCTTTCTAAGTTCCTGCCAGCACTGTGCTATATATGCTGGGGGCACAGAGAACAGCAATCCCCATAGGATGCCTGCCCTTAGCAAGTACACGGTCCACTTCCAGGATTTTATCCCCAGGACATCATTCAGCAGAAGCGCCAAGATGATGGAGATTTGTAACAACAACAAGACTGGAAACCACCCAGATATTTACAAAAGCAGGAGGGTTTTCTCAACCTTTTGAGTAGAAAGACTATCCAGCCTACCCACACGTATACCCTGGCAGGGTCAGCCTGTTCCCTATGGACGTGGTGGTTGGTTTAGGGGGAGGCTGGTGAGCCTGCCCCAAGGGGGTGGGGGCTTGGAGGCTCAACAAAGGGGTGTGTGATGCGATGGTGACGGGTCACAAAGGGCTTGCGGTATAAATAGGGTCGGGTCAAGAGACTCTGGCAGAGTCCTGCAGGGAGGTGACGAGGTGCTTTCGTTCCCTCTCTCTCTCTCTCTCCGAGACTCAATTTGTGGCTGGTGGCTCTGTCTTGAACGAAGAGAGCCATGAGCAGTGAGAGTTTACCTCATTACACGGCCAATAGCTACTGTTCAGTGGGGGTGTCGAGGACCTCCATGGGGGTCCTGCAACGACAACTGTACGAGGGAGGAGAGTATGACATTTTCAAGTACGCTCCCATGTTTGAGAGCGACTTTATCCAGGTCAGCAAGGAAGGAGAACTGATTGACCTAGACAACCGCGTCCGAACGGTGACTGTGGGCGTCGCATCCACCAGCCCCCTCTTCCCACTACCTGACGTCATGCTGCTGGCCCGACCAAGGAAAGTCTGTGCCGGGATCACCAAGGGGAGAGTTTGCAAGCCCGTGAAGACCCTAGAGCTCACCAAGCTGCTCCCCTTGAAGTTTGTCAAGATCTCCATCCACAACCGGGAGAAACAGCAGCTGTGCCTGAATCTTGCTACCGGCCGGACTTTCTATCTGCAGCTGTGCCCCTCTTCCGACGCACAAGAAGACCTCTTTTCCTATTGGGAAAAGCTTGTCTATATCCTGAGACCACCGGTAGACAGTTACAGCAGTACCCCGATGCTCCAAACTGGAGATGCAGCGACTACAGAGGATGCCAAAATCCTAGTGGTAAGCACCGACAGGGACTCAAGAACACGGGGCAGGGCGCTTCGGGAGAGCAGGGCAAAGCTGGTCCTTCATAGCCTTTGGTGCTCTCTGAGACTCGCCTGGGAAATACCTTCTACCGTTGAAAAGGGTCAGGGACAAACGAGCTATCACTACGGGAGTCACAACACTGGAGAGGTTCTGAGTGCTTCTCCACCTTGTCCCACGAGGCCGAGTTTCAGAGAGACCTTAGGTATCATCTCGGCTGCACTGGTCTCATCACCAGGGCTGTAATCCCTTCTACAGCATCCTGACTGTCTGGTCTCTTCCTGAACACTTACCCCAGCCCAGGTAGTCTCAGCAGGTGGGGAACATCATTCACAGTTAGGAAGTCCTTCCTTCATTGTGTCTCCCCGGGAGTCCGACACGCTGACTCAAATCAGCCCCACCCGTGGAGTCACCAAAATATACAAGGTGTGCATCCCTTGACCCAGGAACCCCACTTCTAGGAAACTGTCCTGCAGAGAGAGAAGCACAAGGGTATAAAGTTAAAGTGTATATCATCATGGAGAATTGTATCAGTGCTCTCCCTGACCCTGGGACTGTTCAAGTACAGTGGAGTGGCCGTTTGACAGGGGTGCAGTAGATGGGGTCTTGCATCCAATGGGAGCTTAGACTGGGTGATTTCAAAGGTTATTCTAAGTATAAGGCCTTGAGTTGCTCAGCTCCAGGATGAGAGAGGAGCGGACAGTTCTGAGCTCACTTTCTGTCATCTCTATCTTACCTGTCTCTCCTCCCCTTGGCTCAGACCACAGAGCTCCACAGAGAAAGGGATCAGGATGAGGTTGGGCTTCACAAGCTTCGTGACGTGACTGGAGCCACGTCTTGTGCTTATGTGGGGGGAGAGGGAATCCATCATGCCCCCCGTGGGTCACCTGCAGCCCTGAAAGGCGCCGAAGGATCGGCGGCAGGGATGACCGTGGGCCTGGCGGGAGCCACCATCGAGGATCCAGGAGAAAGCGGATCCATCCAGGCCACTGCAGGTGCTGCCAGCCTATCCCTGCAGGACACGAACCTGGTCTCGGCGGGTGTTGCCAGCATATCCTCGACGGGGGCAGATGGTCCAGAGAGCAGCATGAGCATGGTGTTGCCAGCTGCAGTCACAACCAGCAAGCCTGCTGCTGGAAGAGCTGAAGGGAAGGTCGCAGCCCCCATGGTCTCCACCTTGCAGAGCGAAGGCTACACGTCTGAACGGGATGGAAGCCAGAAGGTCTCCCACCCCAGGGATGAAGCCTGGAAGGAAAAAAAGGAAAGAAGGACACGTCTTCATCGAGGAAAAGTTCCCATCACCGCAGGACAGGTGAAGGTCACCACAGGACACGAGGGGACAAGACCCAGAAAGCATCCTCCCACTGGTCCTCATGCGGCCATGAAAACCCCAAAGTTGACAAAGGAGGGGAGGACAGCTCGCAGACGGAGGAAGAGCCAGCCCGCCACCAGTTCGGGGACTCTAAGTAAGACCGCCAGTGAGATCTTCTCCGTCTTTAGGCGCTTCAGTCATTCCCCATTCAGCAACAAGGCTCACACATGACCACTGGGAGGTAGACAAAGCCCCGGTTGGCTGGGATCCTTCCCTAGAGAGGCAATTCCTACTTTCTCTAATAAAGGAAACCATACAACTCCGAAAGAAATGCGATCTTGTGTTTTCTATGTCCCCTCGCCTGGTAGTGACTTGACAGTGAGTTCTGTGGTGCGAATTGTGCTTTGGCCTGAGACCCCAGAATCAAAATTTTGTTGTACAAGATAGGTATTAAGTATCATTAAGCCATACACTAGGGCTGGAAATAGATGCACTCTACAGAAATTTTCATTGCGAGGTTGGGAATCTTTTGAAATAAGATTTAATATGTAAATAGCCTGGGGAGAAGACAAGCTGGGGGAAGTGACTGTGTGATGTGTATACTTGCGTTGCTGAATTAATTTCTTAACTCATCAAGTATTTATTGGCTGTCCGTTCTGTGCCTAGCACGAGGCTATGTTATTGAACAACCATCCTTTTCTCAGCAAAGCACTTTGCTTTGGTTATGGGCACTCTGTAGAAGGCAAGGAAATAAGCACAGAAAAAGGTTTTCGTCGCTTGCTCGAAGGTCACACGTGCATAGCCACTGCCAGAAAGAGAAGCCTGTTTTCCCAGCAAGGCTTCTCCAGGGCACTTAGGGTGGAGGGAGGACAAGTCTGCAGCCGGGGCTGAGCTTCAGGCCATAGCTGGGGTCAGAGGTTCACCTTATGAAAACAGAAACTCTCTCTGGCTTGTAAGGAAATCAAACCATTGGGAGTTATTTTACTTTGTGTAGGATAAAACAGAACACGGGGGGATCAGGGTTGTCATTGGCTCAACAAAGGGACACAATCTTTATGGTAGAAGCAGCACCAACGAGGAGTCAGGAAATCTGAGTTCCTATCCTGTCTGGGCCACTGACTCTCTTGGGTCACTCTGCCTCTCTGTAATGGTACCTCGGTGGGCAGCCACGGGGTCCCCAACTGTAAAACCAATGGATTGGACCGCTGCAGTGATTCTTACCCTTGGTTGTATGTTGGGAGTTCCCTGGGGAGCTTCAAAACAAACAAACAAACAAACAAAAAAACATTGATAGCCTGACCCCAATCCCAGAGATTCTGATGACATTTAAGTGGGGTAAGCCCTCCAGCACTGGGAGTTTTAAAAATCTCACCCAATAATTCTACTGTGCAGCAGCCAAGTTGGAAAACCACTGGGCTAGGAGGTCTGGGGGGCCTCTTTCAGCCCCAGTATGCCATAACTTTACAGTGGAAGACAGTAGTTCTCAAACATTCACATGCATAAGGATCACCTGGGAAGCCTATATAAAAAATAACATTTCTCACCATATGATAGCCCTTATACATGGACTCTAAAGTACGATGCAAATGAACATATCTGCAACACAGAAACAGACTCCCAGACATAGAAGAGAGACTTGGGGTTTTCAGTGGGGTTGGGGGCAAGGAAGGATTGGGAGTTTGGGATTAGCAGATACAAACTACAGGGTGGATAAACAGCAGGGTCCTACTGTAGAGCACAGAGAGCTATAGTCAGTATCCTGTGATCAACCATAATGGAAAAGAATAGGAAAAAGACTATACATGAAATATACAAAGAATACACATGAAACTGAATCAGAAATTAACAGAAGAAATTAACACAACAGAAAGGAACACAACATTGCAAATCAACTATACGTCAATAAAAAAGAAGGGGGGAAAGGAAAAAAATAGAAGCCAAGGTTGGGTTCCCTTTGTGGGGAGGGAGCACGCAGAAGAGGGGCTGGCAGGGTTCTATTCCTTGCTCTGGGTGGCAGCTACAAGGCTGCTCACTTTCTTGTTACTCATTAAGCTATATATTTATGGTTTGTGCACTTTCATGAATGTGTGTTATATTTCACAAGAAAAACAGTTTCTAAAACTGTACAAAAATATAAATATAAAACGTTAGCCTCCTTGAAAAGAGAAAATGGGTGAGAAAATTCTCCATATCCTGGAAATGACAGTACCAATGGGACTCTGACAGGTAGCACTCTTTCTAAGTTCCTGCCAGCACTGTGCTATATATGCTGGGGGCACAGAGAACAGCAATCCCCATAGGATGCCTGCCCTTAGCAAGTACACGGTCCACTTCCAGGATTTTATCCCCAGGACATCATTCAGCAGAAGCGCCAAGATGATGGAGATTTGTAACAACAACAAGACTGGAAACCACCCAGATATTTACAAAAGCAGGAGGGTTTTCTCAACCTTTTGAGTAGAAAGACTATCCAGCCTACCCACACGTATACCCTGGCAGGGTCAGCCTGTTCCCTATGGACGTGGTGGTTGGTTTAGGGGGAGGCTGGTGAGCCTGCCCCAAGGGGGTGGGGGCTTGGAGGCTCAACAAAGGGGTGTGTGATGCGATGGTGACGGGTCACAAAGGGCTTGCGGTATAAATAGGGTCGGGTCAAGAGACTCTGGCAGAGTCCTGCAGGGAGGTGACGAGGTGCTTTCGTTCCCTCTCTCTCTCTCTCCGAGACTCAATTTGTGGCTGGTGGCTCTGTCTTGAACGAAGAGAGCCATGAGCAGTGAGAGTTTACCTTATTACACGGCCAATAGCTACTGTTCAGTGGGGGTGTCGAGGACCTCCATGGGGGTCCTGCAACGACAACTGTACGAGGGAGGAGAGTATGACATTTTCAAGTACGCTCCCATGTTTGAGAGCGACTTTATCCAGGTCAGCAAGGAAGGAGAACTGATTGACCTAGACAACCGCGTCCGAACGGTGACTGTGGGCGTCGCATCCACCAGCCCCCTCTTCCCACTACCTGACGTCATGCTGCTGGCCCGACCAAGGAAAGTCTGTGCCGGGATCACCAAGGGGAGAGGTTGCAAGCCCGTGAAGACCCTAGAGCTCACCAAGCTGCTCCCCTTGAAGTTTGTCAAGATCTCCATCCACAACCGGGAGAAACAGCAGCTGTGCCTGAATCTTGCTACCGGCCGGACTTTCTATCTGCAGCTGTGCCCCTCTTCCGACGCACAAGAAGACCTCTTTTCCTATTGGGAAAAGCTTGTCTATATCCTGAGACCACCGGTAGACAGTTACAGCAGTACCCCGATGCTCCAAACTGGAGATGCAGCGACTACAGAGGATGCCAAAATCCTAGTGGTAAGCACCGACAGGGACTCAAGAACACGGGGCAGGGCGCTTCGGGAGAGCAGGGCAAAGCTGGTCCTTCATAGCCTTTGGTGCTCTCTGAGACTCGCCTGGGAAATACCTTCTACCGTTGAAAAGGGTCAGGGACAAACGAGCTATCACTACGGGAGTCACAACACTGGAGAGGTTCTGAGTGCTTCTCCACCTTGTCCCACGAGGCCGAGTTTCAGAGAGACCTTAGGTATCATCTCGGCTGCACTGGTCTCATCACCAGGGCTGTAATCCCTTCTACAGCATCCTGACTGTCTGGTCTCTTCCTGAACACTTACCCCAGCCCAGGTAGTCTCAGCAGGTGGGGAACATCATTCACAGTTAGGAAGTCCTTCCTTCATTGTGTCTCCCCGGGAGTCCGACACGCTGACTCAAATCAGCCCCACCCGTGGAGTCACCAAAATGTACAAGGTGTGCATCCCTTGACCCAGGAACCCCACTTCTAGGAATCTGTCCTGCAGAGAGAGAAGCACAAGGGTATAAAGTTAAAGTGTATATCATCATGGAGAATTGTATCAGTGCTCTCCCTGACCCTGGGACTGTTCAAGTACAGTGGAGTGGCCGTTTGACAGGGGTGCAGTAGATGGGGTCTTGCATCCAATGGGAGCTTAGACTGGGTGATTTCAAAGGTTATTCTAAGTATAAGGCCTTGAGTTGCTCAGCTCCAGGATGAGAGAGGAGCGGACAGTTCTGAGCTCACTTTCTGTCATCTCTATCTTACCTGTCTCTCCTCCCCTTGGCTCAGACCACAGAGCTCCACAGAGAAAGGGATCAGGATGAGGTTGGGCTTCACAAGCTTCGTGACGTGACTGGAGCCACGTCTTGTGCTTATGTGGGGGGAGAGGGAATCCATCATGCCCCCCGTGGGTCACCTGCAGCCCTGAAAGGCGCCGAAGGATCGGCGGCAGGGATGACCGTGGGCCTGGCAGGAGCCACCATCGAGGATCCAGGAGAAAGCGGATCCGTCCAGGCCACTGCAGGTGCTGCCAGCCTATCCCTGCAGGACACGAACCTGGTCTCGGCGGGTGTTGCCAGCATATCCTCGACGGGGGCAGATGGTCCAGAGAGCAGCATGAGCATGGTGTTGCCAGCTGCAGTCACAACCAGCAAGCCTGCTGCTGGAAGAGCTGAAGGGAAGGTCGCAGCCCCCATGGTCTCCACCTTGCAGAGCGAAGGCTACACGTCTGAACGGGATGGAAGCCAGAAGGTCTCCCACCCCAGGGATGAAGCCTGGAAGGAAAAAAAGGAAAGAAGGACACGTCTTCATCGAGGAAAAGTTCCCATCACCGCAGGACAGGTGAAGGTCACCACAGGACACGAGGGGACAAGACCCAGAAAGCATCCTCCCACTGGTCCTCATGCGGCCATGAAAACCCCAAAGTTGACAAAGGAGGGGAGGACAGCTCGCAGACGGAGGAAGAGCCAGCCCGCCACCAGTTCGGGGACTCTAAGTAAGACCGCCAGTGAGATCTTCTCCGTCTTTAGGCGCTTCAGTCATTCCCCATTCAGCAACAAGGCTCACACATGACCACTGGGAGGTAGACAAAGCCCCGGTTGGCTTGGATCCTTCCCTAGAGAGGCAATTCCTACTTTCTCTAATAAAGGAAACCATACAACTCCGAAAGAAATGCGATCTTGTGTTTTCTATGTCCCCTCGCCTGGTAGTGACTTGACAGTGAGTTCTGTGGTGCGAATTGTGCTTTGGCCTGAGACCCCAGAATCAAAATTTTGTTGTACAAGATAGGTATTAAGTATCATTAAGCCATACACTAGGGCTGGAAATAGATGCACTCTACAGAAATTTTCATTGCGAGGTTGGGAATCTTTTGAAATAAGATTTAATATGTAAATAGCCTGGGGAGAAGACAAGCTGGGGGAAGTGACTGTGTGATGTGTATACTTGCGTTGCTGAATTAATTTCTTAACTCATCAAGTATTTATTGGCTGTCCGTTCTGTGCCTAGCACGAGGCTATGTTATTGAACAACCATCCTTTTCTCAGCAAAGCACTTTGCTTTGGTTATGGGCACTCTGTAGAAGGCAAGGAAATAAGCACAGAAAAAGGTTTTCGTCGCTTGCTCGAAGGTCACACGTGCATAGCCACTGCCAGAAAGAGAAGCCTGTTTTCCCAGCAAGGCTTCTCCAGGGCACTTAGGGTGGAGGGAGGACAAGTCTGCAGCCGGGGCTGAGCTTCAGGCCATAGCTGGGGTCAGAGGTTCACCTTATGAAAACAGAAACTCTCTCTGGCTTGTAAGGAAATCAAACCATTGGGAGTTATTTTACTTTGTGTAGGATAAAACAGAACACGGGGGGATCAGGGTTGTCATTGGCTCAACAAAGGGACACAATCTTTATGGTAGAAGCAGCACCAACGAGGAGTCAGGAAATCTGAGTTCCTATCCTGTCTGGGCCACTGACTCTCTTGGGTCACTCTGCCTCTCTGTAATGGTACCTCGGTGGGCGGCCACGGGGTCCCCAACTGTAAAACCAATGCATTGGACCGCTGCAGTGATTCTTACCCTTGGTTGTATGTTGGGAGTTCCCTGGGGAGCTTCAAAACAAACAAACAAACAAACAAAAAAACATTGATAGCCTGACCCCAATCCCAGAGATTCTGATGACATTTAAGTGGGGTAAGCCCTCCAGCACTGGGAGTTTTAAAAATCTCACCCAATAATTCTACTGTGCAGCAGCCAAGTTGGAAAACCACTGGGCTAGGAAGTCTGGGGGGCCTCTTTCAGCCCCAGTATGCCATAACTTTACAGTGGAAGACAGTAGTTCTCAAACATTCACATGCATAAGGATGACCTGGGAAGCCTATATAAAAAATAACATTTCTCACCATATGATAGCCCTTATACATGGACTCTAAAGTACGATGCAAATGAACATATCTGCAAAACAGAAACAGACTCCTAGACATAGAAGAGAGACTTGGGGTTTTCAGTGGGGTTGGGGGCAAGGAAGGATTGGGAGTTTGGGATTAGCAGATACAAACTACAGGGTGGATAAACAGCAGGGTCCTACTGTAGAGCACAGAGAGCTATAGTCAGTATCCTGTGATCAACCATAATGGAAAAGAATAGGAAAAAGACTATACATGAAATATACAAAGAATACACATGAAACTGAATCAGAAATTAACAGAAGAAATTAACACAACAGAAAGGAACACAACATTGCAAATCAACTATACGTCAATAAAAAAGAAGGGGGGAAAGGAAAAAAATAGAAGCCAAGGTTGGGTTCCCTTTGTGGGGAGGGAGCACGCAGAAGAGGGGCTGGCAGGGTTCTATTCCTTGCTCTGGGTGGCAGCTACAAGGCTGCTCACTTTCTTGTTACTCATTAAGCTATATATTTATGGTTTGTGCACTTTCATGAATGTGTGTTATATTTCACAAGAAAAACAGTTTCTAAAACTGTAAAAAAATATAAATATAAAACGTTAGCCTCCTTGAAAAGAGAAAATGGGTGAGAAAATTCTCCATATCCTGGAAATGACAGTACCAATGGGACTCTGACAGGTAGCACTCTTTCTAAGTTCCTGCCAGCACTGTGCTATATATGCTGGGGGCACAGAGAACAGCAATCCCCATAGGATGCCTGCCCTTAGCAAGTACACGGTCCACTTCCAGGATTTTATCCCCAGGACATCATTCAGCAGAAGCGCCAAGATGATGGAGATTTGTAACAACAACAAGACTGGAAACCACCCAGATATTTACAAAAGCAGGAGGGTTTTCTCAACCTTTTGAGTAGAAAGACTATCCAGCCTACCCACACGTATACCCTGGCAGGGTCAGCCTGTTCCCTATGGACGTGGTGGTTGGTTTAGGGGGAGGCTGGTGAGCCTGCCCCAAGGGGGTGGGGGCTTGGAGGCTCAACAAAGGGGTGTGTGATGCGATGGTGACGGGTCACAAAGGGCTTGCGGTATAAATAGGGTCGGGTCAAGAGACTCTGGCAGAGTCCTGCAGGGAGGTGACGAGGTGCTTTCGTTCCCTCTCTCTCTCTCTCTCCGAGACTCAATTTGTGGCTGGTGGCTGTGTCTTGAACGAAGAGAGCCATGAGCAGTGAGAGTTTACCTCATTACACGGCCAATAGCTACTGTTCAGTGGGGGTGTCGAGGACCTCCATGGGGGTCCTGCAACGACAACTGTACGAGGGAGGAGAGTATGACATTTTCAAGTACGCTCCCATGTTTGAGAGCGACTTTATCCAGGTCAGCAAGGAAGGAGAACTGATTGACCTAGACAACCGCGTCCGAACGGTGGCTGTGGGCGTCGCATCCACCAGCCCCCTCTTCCCACTACCTGACGTCATGCTGCTGGCCCGACCAAGGAAAGTCTGTGCCGGGATCACCAAGGGGAGAGGTTGCAAGCCCGTGAAGACCCTAGAGCTCACCAAGCTGCTCCCCTTGAAGTTTGTCAAGATCTCCATCCACAACCGGGAGAAACAGCAGCTGTGCCTGAATCTTGCTACCGGCCGGACTTTCTATCTGCAGCTGTGCCCCTCTTCCGACGCACAAGAAGACCTCTTTTCCTATTGGGAAAAGCTTGTCTATATCCTGAGACCACCGGTAGACAGTTACAGCAGTACCCCGATGCTCCAAACTGGAGATGCAGCGACTACAGAGGATGCCAAAATCCTAGTGGTAAGCACCGACAGGGACTCAAGAACACGGGGCAGGGCGCTTCGGGAGAGCAGGGCAAAGCTGGTCCTTCATAGCCTTTGGTGCTCTCTGAGACTCGCCTGGGAAATACCTTCTACCGTTGAAAAGGGTCAGGGACAAACGAGCTATCACTACGGGAGTCACAACACTGGAGAGGTTCTGAGTGCTTCTCCACCTTGTCCCACGAGGCCGAGTTTCAGAGAGACCTTAGGTATCATCTCGGCTGCACTGGTCTCATCACCAGGGCTGTAATCCCTTCTACAGCATCCTGACTGTCTGGTCTCTTCCTGAACACTTACCCCAGCCCAGGTAGTCTCAGCAGGTGGGGAACATCATTCACAGTTAGGAAGTCCTTCCTTCATTGTGTCTCCCCGGGAGTCCGACACGCTGACTCAAATCAGCCCCACCCGTGGAGTCACCAAAATGTACAAGGTGTGCATCCCTTGACCCAGGAACCCCACTTCTAGGAATCTGTCCTGCAGAGAGAGAAGCACAAGGGTATAAAGTTAAAGTGTATATCATCATGGAGAATTGTATCAGTGCTCTCCCTGACCCTTGGACTGTTCAAGTACAGTGGAGTGGCCGTTTGACAGGGGTGCAGTAGATGGGGTCTTGCATCCAATGGGAGCTTAGACTGGGTGATTTCAAAGGTTATTCTAAGTATAAGGCCTTGAGTTGCTCAGCTCCAGGATGAGAGAGGAGCGGACAGTTCTGAGCTCACTTTCTGTCATCTCTATCTTACCTGTCTCTCCTCCCCTTGGCTCAGACCACAGAGCTCCACAGAGAAAGGGATCAGGATGAGGTTGGGCTTCACAAGCTTCGTGACGTGACTGGAGCCACGTCTTGTGCTTATGTGGGGGGAGAGGGAATCCATCATGCCCCCCGTGGGTCACCTGCAGCCCTGAAAGGCGCCGAAGGATCGGCGGCAGGGATGACCGTGGGCCTGGCGGGAGCCACCATCGAGGATCCAGGAGAAAGCGGATCCGTCCAGGCCACTGCAGGTGCTGCCAGCCTATCCCTGCAGGACACGAACCTGGTCTCGGCGGGTGTTGCCAGCATATCCTCGACGGGGGCAGATGGTCCAGAGAGCAGCATGAGCATGGTGTTGCCAGCTGCAGTCACAACCAGCAAGCCTGCTGCTGGAAGAGCTGAAGGGAAGGTCGCAGCCCCCATGGTCTCCACCTTGCAGAGCGAAGGCTACACGTCTGAACGGGATGGAAGCCAGAAGGTCTCCCACCCCAGGGATGAAGCCTGGAAGGAAAAAAAGGAAAGAAGGACACGTCTTCATCGAGGAAAAGTTCCCATCACCGCAGGACAGGTGAAGGTCACCACAGGACACGAGGGGACAAGACCCAGAAAGCATCCTCCCACTGGTCCTCATGCGGCCATGAAAACCCCAAAGTTGACAAAGGAGGGGAGGACAGCTCGCAGACGGAGGAAGAGCCAGCCCGCCACCAGTTCGGGGACTCTAAGTAAGACCGCCAGTGAGATCTTCTCCGTCTTTAGGCGCTTCAGTCATTCCCCATTCAGCAACAAGGCTCACACATGACCACTGGGAGGTAGACAAAGCCCCGGTTGGCTTGGATCCTTCCCTAGAGAGGCAATTCCTACTTTCTCTAATAAAGGAAACCATACAACTCCGAAAGAAATGCGATCTTGTGTTTTCTATGTCCCCTCGCCTGGTAGTGACTTGACAGTGAGTTCTGTGGTGCGAATTGTGCTTTGGCCTGAGACCCCAGAATCAAAATTTTGTTGTACAAGATAGGTATTAAGTATCATTAAGCCATACACTAGGGCTGGAAATAGATGCACTCTACAGAAATTTTCATTGCGAGGTTGGGAATCTTTTGAAATAAGATTTAATATGTAAATAGCCTGGGGAGAAGACAAGCTGGGGGAAGTGACTGTGTGATGTGTATACTTGCGTTGCTGAATTAATTTCTTAACTCATCAAGTATTTATTGGCTGTCCGTTCTGTGCCTAGCACGAGGCTATGTTATTGAACAACCATCCTTTTCTCAGCAAAGCACTTTGCTTTGGTTATGGGCACTCTGTAGAAGGCAAGGAAATAAGCACAGAAAAAGGTTTTCGTCGCTTGCTCGAAGGTCACACGTGCATAGCCACTGCCAGAAAGAGAAGCCTGTTTTCCCAGCAAGGCTTCTCCAGGGCACTTAGGGTGGAGGGAGGACAAGTCTGCAGCCGGGGCTGAGCTTCAGGCCATAGCTGGGGTCAGAGGTTCACCTTATGAAAACAGAAACTCTCTCTGGCTTGTAAGGAAATCAAACCACTGGGAGTTATTTTACTTTGTGTAGGATAAAACAGAACACGGGGGGATCAGGGTTGTCATTGGCTCAACAAAGGGACACAATCTTTATGGTAGAAGCAGCACCAACGAGGAGTCAGGAAATCTGAGTTCCTATCCTGTCTGGGCCACTGACTCTCTTGGGTCACTCTGCCTCTCTGTAATGGTACCTCGGTGGGCAGCCACGGGGTCCCCAACTGTAAAACCAATGGATTGGACCGCTGCAGTGATTCTTACCCTTGGTTGTATGTTGGGAGTTCCCTGGGGAGCTTCAAAACAAACAAACAAACAAACAAAAAAACATTGATAGCCTGACCCCAATCCCAGAGATTCTGATGACATTTAAGTGGGGTAAGCCCTCCAGCACTGGGAGTTTTAAAAATCTCACCCAATAATTCTACTGTGCAGCAGCCAAGTTGGAAAACCACTGGGCTAGGAGGTCTGGGGGGCCTCTTTCAGCCCCAGTATGCCATAACTTTACAGTGGAAGACAGTAGTTCTCAAACATTCACATGCATAAGGATGACCTGGGAAGCCTATATAAAAAATAACATTTCTCACCATATGATAGCCCTTATACATGGACTCTAAAGTACGATGCAAATGAACATATCTGCAAAACAGAAACAGACTCCTAGACATAGAAGAGAGACTTGGGGTTTTCAGTGGGGTTGGGGGCAAGGAAGGATTGGGAGTTTGGGATTAGCAGATACAAACTACAGGGTGGATAAACAGCAGGGTCCTACTGTAGAGCACAGAGAGCTATAGTCAGTATCCTGTGATCAACCATAATGGAAAAGAATAGGAAAAAGACTATACATGAAATATACAAAGAATACACATGAAACTGAATCAGAAATTAACAGAAGAAATTAACACAAGAGAAAGGAACACAACATTGCAAATCAACTATACGTCAATAAAAAAGAAGGGGGGAAAGGAAAAAAATAGAAGCCAAGGTTGGGTTCCCTTTGTGGGGAGGGAGCACGCAGAAGAGGGGCTGGCAGGGTTCTATTCCTTGCTCTGGGTGGCAGCTACAAGGCTGCTCACTTTCTTGTTACTCATTAAGCTATATATTTATGGTTTGTGCACTTTCATGAATGTGTGTTATATTTCACAAGAAAAACAGTTTCTAAAACTGTAAAAAAATATAAATATAAAACGTTAGCCTCCTTGAAAAGAGAAAATGGGTGAGAAAATTCTCCATATCCTGGAAATGACAGTACCAATGGGACTCTGACAGGTAGCACTCTTTCTAAGTTCCTGCCAGCACTGTGCTATATATGCTGGGGGCACAGAGAACAGCAATCCCCATAGGATGCCTGCCCTTAGCAAGTACACGGTCCACTTCCAGGATTTTATCCCCAGGACATCATTCAGCAGAAGCGCCAAGATGATGGAGATTTGTAACAACAACAAGACTGGAAACCACCCAGATATTTACAAAAGCAGGAGGGTTTTCTCAACCTTTTGAGTAGAAAGACTATCCAGCCTACCCACACGTATACCCTGGCAGGGTCAGCCTGTTCCCTATGGACGTGGTGGTTGGTTTAGGGGGAGGCTGGTGAGCCTGCCCCAAGGGGGTGGGGGCTTGGAGGCTCAACAAAGGGGTGTGTGATGCGATGGTGACGGGTCACAAAGGGCTTGCGGTATAAATAGGGTCGGGTCAAGAGACTCTGGCAGAGTCCTGCAGGGAGGTGACGAGGTGCTTTCGTTCCCTCTCTCTCTCTCTCTCCGAGACTCAATTTGTGGCTGGTGGCTCTGTCTTGAACGAAGAGAGCCATGAGCAGTGAGAGTTTACCTCATTACACGGCCAATAGCTACTGTTCAGTGGGGGTGTCGAGGACCTCCATGGGGGTCCTGCAACGACAACTGTACGAGGGAGGAGAGTATGACATTTTCAAGTACGCTCCCATGTTTGAGAGCGACTTTATCCAGGTCAGCAAGGAAGGAGAACTGATTGACCTAGACAACCGCGTCCGAACGGTGGCTGTGGGCGTCGCATCCACCAGCCCCCTCTTCCCACTACCTGACGTCATGCTGCTGGCCCGACCAAGGAAAGTCTGTGCCGGGATCACCAAGGGGAGAGGTTGCAAGCCCGTGAAGACCCTAGAGCTCACCAAGCTGCTCCCCTTGAAGTTTGTCAAGATCTCCATCCACAACCGGGAGAAACAGCAGCTGTGCCTGAATCTTGCTACCGGCCGGACTTTCTATCTGCAGCTGTGCCCCTCTTCCGACGCACAAGAAGACCTCTTTTCCTATTGGGAAAAGCTTGTCTATATCCTGAGACCACCGGTAGACAGTTACAGCAGTACCCCGATGCTCCAAACTGGAGATGCAGCGACTACAGAGGATGCCAAAATCCTAGTGGTAAGCACCGACAGGGACTCAAGAACACGGGGCAGGGCGCTTCGGGAGAGCAGGGCAAAGCTGGTCCTTCATAGCCTTTGGTGCTCTCTGAGACTCGCCTGGGAAATACCTTCTACCGTTGAAAAGGGTCAGGGACAAACGAGCTATCACTACGGGAGTCACAACACTGGAGAGGTTCTGAGTGCTTCTCCACCTTGTCCCACGAGGCCGAGTTTCAGAGAGACCTTAGGTATCATCTCGGCTGCACTGGTCTCATCACCAGGGCTGTAATCCCTTCTACAGCATCCTGACTGTCTGGTCTCTTCCTGAACACTTACCCCAGCCCAGGTAGTCTCAGCAGGTGGGGAACATCATTCACAGTTAGGAAGTCCTTCCTTCATTGTGTCTCCCCGGGAGTCCGACACGCTGACTCAAATCAGCCCCACCCGTGGAGTCACCAAAATGTACAAGGTGTGCATCCCTTGACCCAGGAACCCCACTTCTAGGAATCTGTCCTGCAGAGAGAGAAGCACAAGGGTATAAAGTTAAAGTGTATATCATCATGGAGAATTGTATCAGTGCTCTCCCTGACCCTTGGACTGTTCAAGTACAGTGGAGTGGCCGTTTGACAGGGGTGCAGTAGATGGGGTCTTGCATCCAATGGGAGCTTAGACTGGGTGATTTCAAAGGTTATTCTAAGTATAAGGCCTTGAGTTGCTCAGCTCCAGGATGAGAGAGGAGCGGACAGTTCTGAGCTCACTTTCTGTCATCTCTATCTTACCTGTCTCTCCTCCCCTTGGCTCAGACCACAGAGCTCCACAGAGAAAGGGATCAGGATGAGGTTGGGCTTCACAAGCTTCGTGACGTGACTGGAGCCACGTCTTGTGCTTATGTGGGGGGAGAGGGAATCCATCATGCCCCCCGTGGGTCACCTGCAGCCCTGAAAGGCGCCGAAGGATCGGCGGCAGGGATGACCGTGGGCCTGGCGGGAGCCACCATCGAGGATCCAGGAGAAAGCGGATCCGTCCAGGCCACTGCAGGTGCTGCCAGCCTATCCCTGCAGGACACGAACCTGGTCTCGGCGGGTGTTGCCAGCATATCCTCGACGGGGGCAGATGGTCCAGAGAGCAGCATGAGCATGGTGTTGCCAGCTGCAGTCACAACCAGCAAGCCTGCTGCTGGAAGAGCTGAAGGGAAGGTCGCAGCCCCCATGGTCTCCACCTTGCAGAGCGAAGGCTACACGTCTGAACGGGATGGAAGCCAGAAGGTCTCCCACCCCAGGGATGAAGCCTGGAAGGAAAAAAAGGAAAGAAGGACACGTCTTCATCGAGGAAAAGTTCCCATCACCGCAGGACAGGTGAAGGTCACCACAGGACACGAGGGGACAAGACCCAGAAAGCATCCTCCCACTGGTCCTCATGCGGCCATGAAAACCCCAAAGTTGACAAAGGAGGGGAGGACAGCTCGCAGACGGAGGAAGAGCCAGCCCGCCACCAGTTCGGGGACTCTAAGTAAGACCGCCAGTGAGATCTTCTCCGTCTTTAGGCGCTTCAGTCATTCCCCATTCAGCAACAAGGCTCACACATGACCACTGGGAGGTAGACAAAGCCCCGGTTGGCTTGGATCCTTCCCTAGAGAGGCAATTCCTACTTTCTCTAATAAAGGAAACCATACAACTCCGAAAGAAATGCGATCTTGTGTTTTCTATGTCCCCTCGCCTGGTAGTGACTTGACAGTGAGTTCTGTGGTGCGAATTGTGCTTTGGCCTGAGACCCCAGAATCAAAATTTTGTTGTACAAGATAGGTATTAAGTATCATTAAGCCATACACTAGGGCTGGAAATAGATGCACTCTACAGAAATTTTCATTGCGAGGTTGGGAATCTTTTGAAATAAGATTTAATATGTAAATAGCCTGGGGAGAAGACAAGCTGGGGGAAGTGACTGTGTGATGTGTATACTTGCGTTGCTGAATTAATTACTTAACTCATCAAGTATTTATTGGCTGTCCGTTCTGTGCCTAGCACGAGGCTGTTATTGAACAACCATCCTTTTCTCAGCAAAGCACTTTGCTTTGGTTATGGGCACTCTGTAGAAGGCAAGGAAATAAGCACAGAAAAAGGTTTTCGTCGCTTGCTCGAAGGTCACACGTGCATAGCCACTGCCAGAAATAGAAGCCTGTTTTCCCAGCAAGGCTTCTCCAGGGCACTTAGGGTGGAGGGAGGACAAGTCTGCAGCCGGGGCTGAGCTTCAGGCCATAGCTGGGGTCACAGGTTCACCTTATGAAAACAGAAACTCTCTCTGGCTTGTAAGGAAATCAAACCATTGGGAGTTATTTTACTTTGTGTAGGATAAAAGAGAACACGGGGGGATCAGGGTTGTCATTGGCTCAACAAAGGGACACAATCTTTATGGTAGAAGCAGCACCAACGAGGAGTCAGGAAATCTGAGTTCCTATCCTGTCTGGGCCACTGACTCTCTTGGGTCACTCTGCCTCTCTGTAATGGTACCTCGGTGGGCAGCCACGGGGTCCCCAACTGTAAAACCAATGGATTGGACCGCTGCAGTGATTCTTACCCTTGGTTGTATGTTGGGAGTTCCCTGGGGAGCTTCAAAACAAACAAACAAACAAACAAAAAAACATTGATAGCCTGACCCCAATCCCAGAGATTCTGATGACATTTAAGTGGGGTAAGCCCTCCAGCACTGGGAGTTTTAAAAATCTCACCCAATAATTCTACTGTGCAGCAGCCAAGTTGGAAAACCACTGGGCTAGGAGGTCTGGGGGGCCTCTTTCAGCCCCAGTATGCCATAACTTTACAGTGGAAGACAGTAGTTCTCAAACATTCACATGCATAAGGATGACCTCGGAAGCCTATATAAAAAATAACATTTCTCACCATATGATAGCCCTTATACATGGACTCTAAAGTACGATGCAAATGAACATATCTGCAAAACAGAAACAGACTCCCAGACATAGAAGAGAGACTTGGGGTTTTCAGTGGGGTTGGGGGCAAGGAAGGATTGGGAGTTTGGGATTAGCAGATACAAACTACAGGGTGGATAAACAGCAGGGTCCTACTGTAGAGCACAGAGAGCTATAGTCAGTATCCTGTGATCAACCATAATGGAAAAGAATAGGAAAAAGACTATACATGAAATATACAAAGAATACACATGAAACTGAATCAGAAATTAACAGAAGAAATTAACACAACAGAAAGGAACACAACATTGCAAATCAACTATACGTCAATAAAAAAGAAGGGGGGAAAGGAAAAAAATAGAAGCCAAGGTTGGGTTCCCTTTGTGGGGAGGGAGCACGCAGAAGAGGGGCTGGCAGGGTTCTATTCCTTGCTCTGGGTGGCAGCTACAAGGCTGCTCACTTTCTTGTTACTCATTAAGCTATATATTTATGGTTTGTGCACTTTCATGAATGTGTGTTATATTTCACAAGAAAAAACAGTTTCTAAAACTGTAAAAAAATATAAATATAAAACGTTAGCCTCCTTGAAAAGAGAAAATGGGTGAGAAAATTCTCCATATCCTGGAAATGACAGTACCAATGGGACTCTGACAGGTAGCACTCTTTCTAAGTTCCTGCCAGCACTGTGCTATATATGCTGGGGGCACAGAGAACAGCAATCCCCATAGGATGCCTGCCCTTAGCAAGTACACGGTCCACTTCCAGGATTTTATCCCCAGGACATCATTCAGCAGAAGCGCCAAGATGATGGAGATTTGTAACAACAACAAGACTGGAAACCACCCAGATATTTACAAAAGCAGGAGGGTTTTCTCAACCTTTTGAGTAGAAAGACTATCCAGCCTACCCACACGTATACCCTGGCAGGGTCAGCCTGTTCCCTATGGACGTGGTGGTTGGTTTAGGGGGAGGCTGGTGAGCCTGCCCCAAGGGGGTGGGGGCTTGGAGGCTCAACAAAGGGGTGTGTGATGCGATGGTGACGGGTCACAAAGGGCTTGCGGTATAAATAGGGTCGGGTCAAGAGACTCTGGCAGAGTCCTGCAGGGAGGTGACGAGGTGCTTTCGTTCCCTCTCTCTCTCTCTCTCCGAGACTCAATTTGTGGCTGGTGGCTCTGTCTTGAACGAAGAGAGCCATGAGCAGTGAGAGTTTACCTCATTACACGGCCAATAGCTACTGTTCAGTGGGGGTGTCGAGGACCTCCATGGGGGTCCTGCAACGACAACTGTACGAGGGAGGAGAGTATGACATTTTCAAGTACGCTCCCATGTTTGAGAGCGACTTTATCCAGGTCAGCAAGGAAGGAGAACTGATTGACCTAGACAACCGCGTCCGAACGGTGGCTGTGGGCGTCGCATCCACCAGCCCCCTCTTCCCACTACCTGACGTCATGCTGCTGGCCCGACCAAGGAAAGTCTGTGCCGGGATCACCAAGGGGAGAGGTTGCAAGCCCGTGAAGACCCTAGAGCTCACCAAGCTGCTCCCCTTGAAGTTTGTCAAGATCTCCATCCACAACCGGGAGAAACAGCAGCTGTGCCTGAATCTTGCTACCGGCCGGACTTTCTATCTGCAGCTGTGCCCCTCTTCCGACGCACAAGAAGACCTCTTTTCCTATTGGGAAAAGCTTGTCTATATCCTGAGACCACCGGTAGACAGTTACAGCAGTACCCCGATGCTCCAAACTGGAGATGCAGCGACTACAGAGGATGCCAAAATCCTAGTGGTAAGCACCGACAGGGACTCAAGAACACGGGGCAGGGCGCTTCGGGAGAGCAGGGCAAAGCTGGTCCTTCATAGCCTTTGGTGCTCTCTGAGACTCGCCTGGGAAATACCTTCTACCGTTGAAAAGGGTCAGGGACAAACGAGCTATCACTACGGGAGTCACAACACTGGAGAGGTTCTGAGTGCTTCTCCACCTTGTCCCACGAGGCCGAGTTTCAGAGAGACCTTAGGTATCATCTCGGCTGCACTGGTCTCATCACCAGGGCTGTAATCCCTTCTACAGCATCCTGACTGTCTGGTCTCTTCCTGAACACTTACCCCAGCCCAGGTAGTCTCAGCAGGTGGGGAACATCATTCACAGTTAGGAAGTCCTTCCTTCATTGTGTCTCCCCGGGAGTCCGACACGCTGACTCAAATCAGCCCCACCCGTGGAGTCACCAAAATGTACAAGGTGTGCATCCCTTGACCCAGGAACCCCACTTCTAGGAATCTGTCCTGCAGAGAGAGAAGCACAAGGGTATAAAGTTAAAGTGTATATCATCATGGAGAATTGTATCAGTGCTCTCCCTGACCCTTGGACTGTTCAAGTACAGTGGAGTGGCCGTTTGACAGGGGTGCAGTAGATGGGGTCTTGCATCCAATGGGAGCTTAGACTGGGTGATTTCAAAGGTTATTCTAAGTATAAGGCCTTGAGTTGCTCAGCTCCAGGATGAGAGAGGAGCGGACAGTTCTGAGCTCACTTTCTGTCATCTCTATCTTACCTGTCTCTCCTCCCCTTGGCTCAGACCACAGAGCTCCACAGAGAAAGGGATCAGGATGAGGTTGGGCTTCACAAGCTTCGTGACGTGACTGGAGCCACGTCTTGTGCTTATGTGGGGGGAGAGGGAATCCATCATGCCCCCCGTGGGTCACCTGCAGCCCTGAAAGGCGCCGAAGGATCGGCGGCAGGGATGACCGTGGGCCTGGCGGGAGCCACCATCGAGGATCCAGGAGAAAGCGGATCCGTCCAGGCCACTGCAGGTGCTGCCAGCCTATCCCTGCAGGACACGAACCTGGTCTCGGCGGGTGTTGCCAGCATATCCTCGACGGGGGCAGATGGTCCAGAGAGCAGCATGAGCATGGTGTTGCCAGCTGCAGTCACAACCAGCAAGCCTGCTGCTGGAAGAGCTGAAGGGAAGGTCGCAGCCCCCATGGTCTCCACCTTGCAGAGCGAAGGCTACACGTCTGAACGGGATGGAAGCCAGAAGGTCTCCCACCCCAGGGATGAAGCCTGGAAGGAAAAAAAGGAAAGAAGGACACGTCTTCATCGAGGAAAAGTTCCCATCACCGCAGGACAGGTGAAGGTCACCACAGGACACGAGGGGACAAGACCCAGAAAGCATCCTCCCACTGGTCCTCATGCGGCCATGAAAACCCCAAAGTTGACAAAGGAGGGGAGGACAGCTCGCAGACGGAGGAAGAGCCAGCCCGCCACCAGTTCGGGGACTCTAAGTAAGACCGCCAGTGAGATCTTCTCCGTCTTTAGGCGCTTCAGTCATTCCCCATTCAGCAACAAGGCTCACACATGACCACTGGGAGGTAGACAAAGCCCCGGTTGGCTTGGATCCTTCCCTAGAGAGGCAATTCCTACTTTCTCTAATAAAGGAAACCATACAACTCCGAAAGAAATGCGATCTTGTGTTTTCTATGTCCCCTCGCCTGGTAGTGACTTGACAGTGAGTTCTGTGGTGCGAATTGTGCTTTGGCCTGAGACCCCAGAATCAAAATTTTGTTGTACAAGATAGGTATTAAGTATCATTAAGCCATACACTAGGGCTGGAAATAGATGCACTCTACAGAAATTTTCATTGCGAGGTTGGGAATCTTTTGAAATAAGATTTAATATGTAAATAGCCTGGGGAGAAGACAAGCTGGGGAAAGTGACTGTGTGATGTGTATACTTGCGTTGCTGAATTAATTACGTAACTCATCAAGTATTTATTGGCTGTCCGTTCTGTGCCTAGCACGAGGCTATGTTATTGAACAACCATCCTTTTCTCAGCAAAGCACTTTGCTTTGGTTATGGGCACTCTGTAGAAGGCAAGGAAATAAGCACAGAAAAAGGTTTTCGTCGCTTGCTCAAAGGTCACACGTGCATAGCCACTGCCAGAAATAGAAGCCTGTTTTCCCAGCAAGGCTTCTCCAGGGCACTTAGGGTGGAGGGAGGACAAGTCTGCAGCCGGGGCTGAGCTTCAGGCCATAGCTGGGGTCACAGGTTCACCTTATGAAAACAGAAACTCTCTCTGGCTTGTAAGGAAATCAAACCATTGGGAGTTATTTTACTTTGTGTAGGATAAAAGAGAACACGGGGGGATCAGGGTTGTCATTGGCTCAACAAAGGGACACAATCTTTATGGTAGAAGCAGCACCAACGAGGAGTCAGGAAATCTGAGTTCCTATCCTGTCTGGGCCACTGACTCTCTTGGGTCACTCTGCCTCTCTGTAATGGTACCTCGGTGGGCAGCCACGGGGTCCCCAACTGTAAAACCAATGGATTGGACCGCTGCAGTGATTCTTACCCTTGGTTGTATGTTGGGAGTTCCCTGGGGAGCTTCAAAACAAACAAACAAACAAAAAAAAAAACATTGATAGCCTGACCCCAATCCCAGAGATTCTGATGACATTTAAGTGGGGTAAGCCCTCCAGCACTGGGAGTTTTAAAAATCTCACCCAATAATTCTACTGTGCAGCAGCCAAGTTGGAAAACCACTGGGCTAGGAGGTCTGGGGGGCCTCTTTCAGCCCCAGTAAGCCATAACTTTACAGTGGAAGACAGTAGTTCTCAAACATTCACATGCATAAGGATGACCTCGGAAACCTATATAAAAAATAACATTTCTCACCATATGATAGCCCTTATACATGGACTCTAAAGTACGATGCAAATGAACATATCTGCAAAACAGAAACAGACTCCCAGACATAGAAGAGAGACTTGGGGTTTTCAGTGGGGTTGGGGGCAAGGAAGGATTGGGAGTTTGGGATTAGCAGATACAAACTACAGGGTGGATAAACAGCAGGGTCCTACTGTAGAGTACAGAGAGCTATAGTCAGTATCCTGTGATCAACCATAATGGAAAAGAATAGGAAAAAGACTATACATGAAATATACAAAGAATACACATGAAACTGAATCAGAAATTAACAGAAGAAATTAACACAACAGAAAGGAACACAACATTGCAAATCAACTATACGTCAATAAAAAAGAAGGGGGGAAAGGAAAAAAATAGAAGCCAAGGTTGGGTTCCCTTTGTGGGGAGGGAGCACGCAGAAGAGGGGCTGGCAGGGTTCTATTCCTTGCTCTGGGTGGCAGCTACAAGGCTGCTCACTTTCTTGTTACTCATTAAGCTATATATTTATGGTTTGTGCACTTTCATGAATGTGTGTTATATTTCACAAGAAAAACAGTTTCTAAAACTGTAAAAAAATATAAATATAAAACGTTAGCCTCCTTGAAAAGAGAAAATGGGTGAGAAAATTCTCCATATCCTGGAAATGACAGTACCAATGGGACTCTGACAGGTAGCACTCTTTCTAAGTTCCTGCCAGCACTGTGCTATATATGCTGGGGGCACAGAGAACAGCAATCCCCATAGGATGCCTGCCCTTAGCAAGTACACGGTCCACTTCCAGGATTTTATCCCCAGGACATCATTCAGCAGAAGCGCCAAGATGATGGAGATTTGTAACAACAACAAGACTGGAAACCACCCAGATATTTACAAAAGCAGGAGGGTTTTCTCAACCTTTTGAGTAGAAAGACTATCCAGCCTACCCACACGTATACCCTGGCAGGGTCAGCCTGTTCCCTATGGACGTGGTGGTTGGTTTAGGGGGAGGCTGGTGAGCCTGCCCCAAGGGGGTGGGGCTTGGAGGCTCAACAAAGGGGTGTGTGATGCGATGGTGAGGGGTCACAAAGGGCTTGCGGTATAAATAGGGTCGGGTCAAGAGACTCTGGCAGAGTCCTGCAGGGAGGTGACGAGGTGCTTTCGTTCCCTCTCTCTCTCTCTCTCCGAGACTCAATTTGTGGCTGGTGGCTGTGTCTTGAACGAAGAGAGCCATGAGCAGTGAGAGTTTACCTCATTACACGGCCAATAGCTACTGTTCAGTGGGGGTGTCGAGGACCTCCATGGGGGTCCTGCAACGACAACTGTACGAGGGAGGAGAGTATGACATTTTCAAGTACGCTCCCATGTTTGAGAGCGACTTTATCCAGGTCAGCAAGGAAGGAGAACTGATTGACCTAGACAACCGCGTCCGAACGGTGACTGTGGGCGTCGCATCCACCAGCCCCCTCTTCCCACTACCTGACGTCATGCTGCTGGCCCGACCAAGGAAAGTCTGTGCCGGGATCACCAAGGGGAGAGGTTGCAAGCCCGTGAAGACCCTAGAGCTCACCAAGCTGCTCCCCTTGAAGTTTGTCAAGATCTCCATCCACAACCGGGAGAAACAGCAGCTGTGCCTGAATCTTGCTACCGGCCGGACTTTCTATCTGCAGCTGTGCCCCTCTTCCGACGCACAAGAAGACCTCTTTTCCTATTGGGAAAAGCTTGTCTATATCCTGAGACCACCGGTAGACAGTTACAGCAGTACCCCGATGCTCCAAACTGGAGATGCAGCGACTACAGAGGATGCCAAAGTCCTAGTGGTAAGCACCGACAGGGACTCAAGAACACGGGGCAGGGCGCTTCGGGAGAGCAGGGCAAAGCTGGTCCTTCATAGCCTTTGGTGCTCTCTGAGACTCGCCTGGGAAATACCTTCTACCGTTGAAAAGGGTCAGGGAAAAACGAGCTATCACTACGGGAGTCACAACACTGGAGAGGTTCTGAGTGCTTCTCCACCTTGTCCCACGAGGCCGAGTTTCAGAGAGACCTTAGGTATCATCTCGGCGGCACTGGTCTCATCACCAGGGCTGTAATCCCTTCTACAGCATCCTGACTGTCTGGTCTCTTCCTGAACACTTACCCCAGCCCAGGTAGTCTCAGCACGTGGGGAACATCATTCACAGTTAGGAAGTCCTTCCTTCATTGTGTCTCCCCGGGTGTCCGACACGCTGACTCAAATCAGCCCCACCCGTGGAGTCACCAAAATGTACAAGGTGTGCATCCCTTGACCCAGGAACCCCACTTCTAGGAATCTGTCCTGCAGAGAGAGAAGCACAAGGGTATAAAGTTAAAGTGTATATCATCATGGAGAATTGTATCAGTGCTCTCCCTGACCCTTGGACTGTTCAAGTACAGTGGAGTGGCCGTTTGACAGGGGTGCAGTAGATGGGGTCTTGCATCCAATGGGAGCTTAGACTGGGTGATTTCAAAGGTTATTCTAAGTATAAGGCCTTGAGTTGCTCAGCTCCAGGATGAGAGAGGAGCGGACAGTTCTGAGCTCACTTTCTGTCATCTCTATCTTACCTGTCTCTCCTCCCCTTGGCTCAGACCACAGAGCTCCACAGAGAAAGGGATCAGGATGAGGTTGGGCTTCACAAGCTTCGTGACGTGACTGGAGCCACGTCTTGTGCTTATGTGGGGGGAGAGGGAATCCATCATGCCCCCCGTGGGTCACCTGCAGCCCTGAAAGGCGCCGAAGGATCGGCGGCAGGGATGACCGTGGGCCTGGCGGGAGCCACCATCGAGGATCCAGGAGAAAGCGGATCCGTCCAGGCCACTGCAGGTGCTGCCAGCCTATCCCTGCAGGACACGAACCTGGTCTCGGCGGGTGTTGCCAGCATATCCTCGACGGGGGCAGATGGTCCAGAGAGCAGCATGCGCATGGTGTTGCCAGCTGCAGTCACAACCAGCAAGCCTGCTGCTGGAAGAGCTGAAGGGAAGGTCGCAGCCCCCATGGTCTCCACCTTGCAGAGCGAAGGCTACACGTCTGAACGGGATGGAAGCCAGAAGGTCTCCCACCCCAGGGATGAAGCCTGGAAGGAAAAAAAGGAAAGAAGGACACGTCTTCATCGAGGAAAAGTTCCCATCACCGCAGGACAGGTGAAGGTCACCACAGGACACGAGGGGACAAGACCCAGAAAGCATCCTCCCACTGGTCCTCATGCGGCCATGAAAACCCCAAAGTTGACAAAGGAGGGGAGGACAGCTCGCAGACGGAGGAAGAGCCAGCCCGCCACCAGTTCGGGGACTCTAAGTAAGACCGCCAGTGAGATCCTCTCCGTCTTTAGGTGCTTCAGTCATTCCCCATTCAGCAACAAGGCTCACACATGACCACTGGGAGGTAGACAAAGCCCCGGTTGGCTGGGATCCTTCCCTAGAGAGGCAATTCCTACTTTCTCTAATAAAGGAAACCATACAACTCCGAAAGAAATGCTATCTTGTGTTTTCTATGTCCCCTCGCCTGGTAGTGACTTGACAGTGAGTTCTGTGGTGCGAATTGTGCTTTGGCCTGAGACCCCAGAATCAAAATTTTGTTGTACAAGATAGGTATTAAGTATCATTAAGCCATACACTAGGGCTGGAAATAGATGCACTCTACAGAAATTTTCATTGCGAGGTTGGGAATCTTTTGAAATAAGATTTAATATGTAAATAGCTTGGGGAGAAGACAAGCTGGGGGAAGTGACTGTGTGATGTGTATACTTGCGTTGCTGAATTAATTACGTAACTCATCAAGTATTTATTGGCTGTCCGTTCTGTGCCTAGCACGAGGCTATGTTATTGAACAACCATCCTTTTCTCAGCAAAGCACTTTGCTTTGGTTATGGGCACTCTGTAGAAGGCAAGGAAATAAGCACAGAAAAAGGTTTTCGTCGCTTGCTCGAAGGTCACACGTGCATAGCCACTGCCAGAAAGAGAAGCCTGTTTTCCCAGCAAGGCTTCTCCAGGGCACTTAGGGTGGAGGGAGGACAAGTCTGCAGCCGGGGCTGAGCTTCAGGCCATAGCTGAGGTCAGAGGTTCACCTTATGAAAACAGAAACTCTCTCTGGCTTGTAAGGAAATCAAACCATTGGGAGTTATTTTACTTTGTGTAGGATAAAACAGAACACGGGGGGATCAGGGTTGTCATTGGCTCAACAAAGGGACACAATCTTTATGGTAGAAGCAGCACCAACGAGGAGTCAGGAAATCTGAGTTCCTATCCTGTCTGGGCCACTGACTCTCTTGGGTCACTCTGCCTCTCTGTAATGGTACCTCGGTGGGCAGCCACGGGGTCCCCAACTGTAAAACCAATGGATTGGACCGCTGCAGTGATTCTTACCCTTGGTTGTATGTTGGGAGTTCCCTGGGGAGCTTCAAAACAAACAAACAAACAAACAAAAAAACATTGATAGCCTGACCCCAATCCCAGAGATTCTGATGACATTTAAGTGGGGTAAGCCCTCCAGCACTGGGAGTTTTAAAAATCTCACCCAATAATTCTACTGTGCAGCAGCCAAGTTGGAAAACCACTGGGCTAGGAGGTCTGGGGGGCCTCTTTCAGCCCCAGTATGCCATAACTTTACAGTGGAAGACAGTAGTTCTCAAACATTCACATGCATAAGGATGACCTGGGAAGCCTATATAAAAAATAACATTTCTCACCATATGATAGCCCTTATACATGGACTCTAAAGTACGATGCAAATGAACATATCTGCAAAACAGAAACAGACTCCCAGACATAGAAGAGAGACTTGGGGTTTTCAGTGGGGTTGGGGGCAGGGAAGGATTGGGAGTTTGGGATTAGCAGATACAAACTACAGGGTGGATAAACAGCAGGGTCCTACTGTAGAGCACAGAGAGCTATAGTCAGTATCCTGTGATCAACCATAATGGAAAAGAATAGGAAAAAGACTATACATGAAATATACAAAGAATACACATGAAACTGAATCAGAAATTAACAGAAGAAATTAACACAACAGAAAGGAACACAACATTGCAAATCAACTATACGTCAATAAAAAAGAAGGGGGGAAAGGAAAAAAATAGAAGCCAAGGTTGGGTTCCCTTTGTGGGGAGGGAGCACGCAGAAGAGGGGCTGGCAGGGTTCTATTCCTTGCTCTGGGTGGCAGCTACAAGGCTGCTCACTTTCTTGTTACTCATTAAGCTATATATTTATGGTTTGTGCACTTTCATGAATGTGTGTTATATTTCACAAGAAAAACAGTTTCTAAAACTGTAAAAAAATATAAATATAAAACGTTAGCCTCCTTGAAAAGAGAAAATGGGTGAGAAAATTCTCCATATCCTGGAAATGACAGTACCAATGGGACTCTGACAGGTAGCACTCTTTCTAAGTTCCTGCCAGCACTGTGCTATATACGCTGGGGACACAGAGAACAGCAATCCCCATAGGATGCCTGCCCTTAGCAAGTACACGGTCCACTTCCAGGATTTTATCCCCAGGACATCATTCAGCAGAAGCGCCAAGATGATGGAGATTTGTAACAACAACAAGACTGGAAACCACCCAGATATTTACCAAAGCAAGAGGGTTTCCTCAGCCTTTTGAGTAGAAAGACTATCCAGCCTACCCACACCTATACCCTGGCAGGGTCAGCCTGTTCCCTATGGACGTGGTGGTTGGTTTAGGGGGAGGCTGGTGAGCCTGCCCCAAGGGGGTGGGGGCTTGGAGGCTCAACAAAGGGGTGTGTGATGCGATGGTGACGGGTCACAAAGGGCTTGCGGTATAAATAGGGTCGGGTCAAGAGACTCTGGCAGAGTCCTGCAGGGAGGTGACGAGGTGCTTTCGTTCCCTCTCTCTCTCTCTCTCCGAGACTCAATTTGTGGCTGGTGGCTCTGTCTTGAACGAAGAGAGCCATGAGCAGTGAGTGTTTACCTCATTACACGGCCAATAGCTACTGTTCAGTGGGGGTGTCGAGGACCTCCATGGGGGTCCTGCAACGACAACTGTACGAGGGAGGAGAGTAAGACATTTTCAAGTATGCTCCCATGTTTGAGAGCGACTTTATCCAGGTCAGCAAGGAAGGAGAACTGATTGACCTAGACAACCGCGTCCGAACGGTGACTGTGGGCGTCGCATCCACCAGCCCCCTCTTCCCACTACCTGACGTCATGCTGCTGGCCCGACCAAGGAAAGTCTGTGCCGGGATCACCAAGGGGAGAGGTTGCAAGCCCGTGAAGACCCTAGAGCTCACCAAGCTGCTCCCCTTGAAGTTTGTCAAGATCTCCATCCACAACCGGGAGAAACAGCAGCTGTGCCTGAATCTTGCTACGGCCGGACTTTCTATCTGCAGCTGTGCCCCTCTTCCAACGCACAAGAAGACCTCTTTTCCTACTGGGAAAAGCTTGTCTATATCCTGAGACCACCGGTAGACAGTTAGAGCAGTACCCCGATGTTCCAAACTGGAGATGCAGCGACTACAGAGGATGCCAAAATCCTAGTGGTAAGCACCGACAGGGACTCAAGAACACGGGGCAGGGCGCTTCGGGAGATCAGGGCAAAGCTGGTCCCTCATAGCCTTTGGTGCTCTCTGAGACTCGCCTGGGAAATACCTTCTACCGTTGAAAAGGGTCAGGGACAAACGAGCTATCACTACGGGAGTCACCACACTGGAGAGGTTCTGAGTGCTTCTCCACCTTGTCCCACGAGGCCGAATTTCAGAGAGACCTTAGGTATCATCTCGGCTGCACTGGTCTCATCACCAGGGCTGTAATCCCTTCTACAGCATCCTGACTCTCTGGTCTCTTCCTGAACACTTACCCCAGCCCAGGTAGTCTCAGCAGGTGGGGAACATCATTCACAGTTAGGAAGTCCTTCCTTCATTGTGTCTCCCCGGGAGTCCGACACGCTGACTCAAATCAGCCCAACCCGTGCGTCACCAAAATGTACAAGGTGTGCATCCCTTGACCCAGGAACCCCACTTCTAGGAATTTGTCCTGCAGAGAGAGAAGAACAAGGGTATAAAGTTAAAGTGTATATCATCATGGAGAATTGTATCAGTGCTCTCCCTGACCCTGGGACTGTTCAAGTACAGTGGAGTGGCCGTTTGACAGGGGTGCAGTAGATGGGGTCTTGCATCCAATGGGAGCTTAGACTGGGTGATTTCAAAGGTTATTCTAAGTATAAGGCCTTGAGTTGCTCAGCTCCAGGATGAGAGAGGAGCGGACAGTTCTGAGCTCACTTTCTGTCTTCTCTATCTTACCTGTCTCTCCTCCCCTTGGCTCAGACCACAGAGCTCCACAGAGAAAGGGATCAGGATGAGGTTGGGCTTCACAAGCTTCGTGACGTGACTGGAGCCACGTCTTGTGCTTATGTGGGGGGAGAGGGAATCCATCATGCCCCCCGTGGGTCACCTGCAGCCCTGAAAGGCGCCGAAGGATCGGCGGCAGGGATGACCGTGGGCCTGGCGAGAGCCACCATCGAGGATCCAGGAGAAAGCGGATCCGTCCAGGCCACTGCAGGTGCTGCCAGCCTATCCCTGCAGGACACGAACCTGGTCTCGGCGGGTGTTGCCAGCATATCCTCGACGGGGGCAGATGGTCCAGAGAGCAGCATGAGCATGGTGTTGCCAGCTGCAGTCACAACCAGCAAGCCTGCTGCTGGAAGAGCTGAAGGGAAGGTCGCAGCCCCCATGGTCTCCACCTTGCAGAGCGAAGGCTACACGTCTGAACGGGATGGAAGCCAGAAGGTCTCCCACCCCAGGGATGAAGCCTGGAAGGAAAAAAAGGAAAGAAGGACACGTCTTCATCGAGGAAAAGTTCCCATCACCGCAGGACAGGTGAAGGTCACCACAGGACACGAGGGGACAAGACCCAGAAAGCATCCTCCCACTGGTCCTCATGCGGCCATGAAAACCCCAAAGTTGACAAAGGAGGGGAGGACAGCTCGCAGACGGAGGAAGAGCCAGCCCGCCACCAGTTCGGGGACTCTAAGTAAGACCGCCAGTGAGATCCTCTCCGTCTTTAGGCGCTTCAGTCATTCCCCATTCAGCAACAAGGATCACACATGACCACTGGGAGGTAGACAAAGCCCCGGTTGGCTTGGATCCTTCCCTAGAGAGGCAATTCCTACTTTCTCTAATAAAGGAAACCATACAACTCCGAAAGAAATGCTATCTTGTGTTTTCTATGTCCCCTCGCCTGGTAGTGACTTGACAGTGACTTCTGTGGTGTGAATTGTGCTTTGGCCTGAGACCCCAGAATCAAAATTTTGTTGTACAAGATAGGTATTAAGTATCATTAAGCCATACACTAGGGCTGGAAATAGATGCACTCTACAGAAATTTTCATTGCGAGGTTGGGAATCTTTTGAAATAAGATTTAATATGTAAATAGCTTGGGGAGAAGACAAGCTGGGGGAAGTGACTGTGTGATGTGTATACTTGCGTTGCTGAATTAATTACTTAACTCATCAAGTATTTATTGGCTGTCCGTTCTGTGCCTAGCACGAGGCTATGTTATTGAACAACCATCCTTTTCTCAGCAAAGCACTTTGCTTTGGTTATGGGCACTCTGTAGAAGGCAAGGAAATAAGCACAGAAAAAGGTTTTCGTCGCTTGCTCGAAGGTCACACGTGCATAGCCACTGCCAGAAAGAGAAGCCTGTTTTCCCAGCAAGGCTTCTCCAGGGCACTTAGGGTGGAGGGAGGACAAGTCTGCAGCCGGGGCTGAGCTTCAGGCCATAGCTGGGGTCAGAGGTTCACCTTATGAAAACAGAACCTCTCTCTGGCTTGTAAGGAAATCAAACCATTGGGAGTTATTTTACTTTGTGTAGGATAAAACAGAACACGGGGGGATCAGGGTTGTCATTGGCTCAACAAAGGGACACAATCTTTATGGTAGAAGCAGCACCAACGAGGAGTCAGGAAATCTGAGTTCCTATCCTGTCTGGGCCACTGACTCTCTTGGGTCACTCTGCCTCTCTGTAATGGTACCTCGGTGGGCAGCCACGGGGTCCCCAACTGTAAAACCAATGGATTGGACCGCTGCAGTGATTCTTACCCTTGGTTGTATGTTGGGAGTTCCCTGGGGAGCTTCAAAACAAACAAACAAACAAACAAAAAAACATTGATAGCCTGACCCCAATCCCAGAGATTCTGATGACATTTAAGTGGGGTAAGCCCTCCAGCACTGGGAGTTTTAAAAATCTCACCCAATAATTCTACTGTGCAGCAGCCAAGTTGGAAAACCACTGGGCTAGGAGGTCTGGGGGGCCTCTTTCAGCCCCAGTATGCCATAACTTTAAGGTGGAAGACAGTAGTTCTCAAACATTCACATGCATAAGGATGACCTGGGAAGCCTATATAAAAAATAACATTTCTCACCATATGATAGCCCTTATACATGGACTCTAAAGTACGATGCAAATGAACATATCTGCAAAACAGAAACAGACTCCCAGACATAGAAGAGAGACTTGGGGTTTTCAGTGGGGTTGGGGGCAGGGAAGGATTGGGAGTTTGGGATTAGCAGATACAAACTACAGGGTGGATAAACAGCAGGGTCCTACTGTAGAGCACAGAGAGCTATAGTCAGTATCCTGTGATCAACCATAATGGAAAAGAATAGGAAAAAGACTATACATGAAATATACAAAGAATACACATGAAACTGAATCAGAAATTAACAGAAGAAATTAACACAACAGAAAGGAACACAACATTGCAAATCAACTATACGTCAATAAAAAAGAAGGGGGGAAAGGAAAAAAATAGAAGCCAAGGTTGGGTTCCCTTTGTGGGGAGGGAGCACGCAGAAGAGGGGCTGGCAGGGTTCTATTCCTTGCTCTGGGTGGCAGCTACAAGGCTGCTCACTTTCTTGTTACTCATTAAGCTATATATTTATGGTTTGTGCACTTTCATGAATGTGTGTTATATTTCACAAGAAAAACAGTTTTTAAAACTGTAAAAAAATATAAATATAAAACGTTAGCCTCCTTGAAAAGAGAAAATGGGTGAGAAAATTCTCCATATCCTGGAAATGACAGTACCAATTGGACTCTGACAGGTAGCACTCTTTCTAAGTTCCTGCCAGCACTGTGCTATATACGCTGGGGGCACAGAGAACAGCAATCCCCATAGGATGCCTGCCCTTAGCAAGTACACGGTCCACTTCCAGGATTTTATCCCCAGGACATCATTCAGCAGAAGCGCCAAGATGATGGAGATTTGTAACAACAACAAGACTGGAAACCACCCAGATATTTACCAAAGCAAGAGTGATTCCTCAGCCTTTTGAGTAGAAAGACTATCCAGCCTACCCACACCTATACCCTGGCAGGGTCAGCCTGTTCCCTATGGACGTGGTGGTTGGTTTAGGGGGAGGCTGGTGAGCCTGCCCCAAGGGGGTGGGGGCTTGGAGGCTCAACAAAGGGGTGTGTGATGCGATGGTGACGGGTCACAAAGGGCTTGCGGTATAAATAGGGTCGGGTCAAGAGACTCTGGCAGAGTCCTGCAGGGAGGTGACGAGGTGCTTTCGTTCCCTCTCTCTCTCTCTCTCCGAGACTCAATTTGTGGCTGGTGGCTCTGTCTTGAACGAAGAGAGCCATGAGCAGTGAGTGTTTACCTCATTACACGGCCAATAGCTACTGTTCAGTGGGGGTGTCGAGGACCTCCATGGGGGTCCTGCAACGACAACTGTACGAGGGAGGAGAGTATGACATTTTCAAGTATGCTCCCTTGTTTGAGAGCGACTTTATCCAGGTCAGCAAGGAAGGAGAACTGATTGACCTAGACAACCGCGTCCGAACGGTGACTGTGGGCGTCGCATCCACCAGCCCCCTCTACCCACTACCTGACGTCATGCTGCTGGCCCGACCAAGGAAAGTCTGTGCCGGGATCACCAAGGGGAGAGGTTGCAAGCCCGTGAAGACCCTAGAGCTCACCAAGCTGCTCCCCTTGAAGTTTGTCAAGATCTCCATCCACAACCGGGAGAAACAGCAGCTGTGCCTGAATCTTGCTACCGGCCGGACTTTCTATCTGCAGCTGTGCCCCTCTTCCGACGCACAAGAAGACCTCTTTTCCTACTGGGAAAAGCTTGTCTATATCCTGAGACCACCGGTAGACAGTTACAGCAGTACCCCGATGTTCCAAACTGGAGATGCAGCGACTACAGAGGATGCCAAAATCCTAGTGGTAAGCACCGACACGGACTCAAGAACACGGGGCAGGGCGCTTTGGGAGATCAGGGCAAAGCTGGTCCCTCATAGCCTTTGGTGCTCTCTGAGACTCGCCTGGGAAATACCTTCTACCGTTGAAAAGGGTCAGGGACAAACGAGCTATCACTACGGGAGTCACCACACTGGAGAGGTTCTGAGTGCTTCTCCACCTTGTCCCACGAGGCCGAATTTCAGAGAGACCTTAGGTATCATCTCGGCTGCACTGGTCTCATCACCAGGGCTGTAATCCCTTCTACAGCATCCTGACTCTCTGGTCTCTTCCTGAACACTTACCCCAGCCCAGGTAGTCTCAGCAGGTGGGGAACATCATTCACAGTTAGGAAGTCCTTCCTTCATTGTGTCTCCCCGGGAGTCCGACACGCTGACTCAAATCAGCCCAACCCGTGCGTCACCAAAATGTACAAGGTGTGCATCCCTTGACCCAGGAACCCCACTTCTAGGAATTTGTCCTGCAGAGAGAGAAGAACAAGGGTATAAAGTTAAAGTGTATATCATCATGGAGAATTGTATCAGTGCTCTCCCTGACCCTGGGACTGTTCAAGTAAAGTGGAGTGGCCGTTTGACAGGGGTGCAGTAGATGGGGTCTTGCATCCAATGGGAGCTTAGACTGGGTGATTTCAAAGGTTATTCTAAGTATAAGGCCTTGAGTTGCTCAGCTCCAGGATGAGAGAGGAGCGGACAGTTCTGAGCTCACTTTCTGTCATCTCTATCTTACCTGTCTCTCCTCCCCTTGGCTCAGACCACAGAGCTCCACAGAGAAAGGGATCAGGATGAGGTTGGGCTTCACAAGCTTCGTGACGTTACTGGAGCAACGTGTTGTGCTTATGTGGGGGGAGAGGGAATCCATCATGCCCCCATGGATCCACTGCAGCCCTGAAAGGCGCCGAAGGATCGGCGGCAGGGATGACCGTGGGCCTGACGGGAGCCACCATCGAGGATCCAGGAGAAAGCGGATCCGGCCAGGCCACTGCAGGTGCTGCCAGCCTATCCCTGCAGGACACGAACCTGGTCTCGGCGGGTGTTGCCAGCTTATCCTCGACGGGGGCAGATGGTCCAGAGAGCAGCATGAGCATGGTGTTGCCAGCTGCAGTCACAACCAGCAAGCCTGCTGCTGGAAGAGCTGAAGGGAAGGTCGCAGCCCCCGTGGTCTCCACCTTGCAGAGCGAAGGCTACACGTCTGAACGGGATGGAAGCCAGAAGGTCTCCCACCCCAGGGATGAAGCCTGGAAGGAAAAAAAGGAAAGAAGGACACGTCTTCATCGAGGAAAAGTTCCCATCACCGCAGGACAGGTGAAGGTCACCACAGGACACGAGGGGACAAGACCCAGAAAGCATCCTCCCACTGGTCCTCATGCGGCCATGAAAACCCCAAAGTTGACAAAGGAGGGGAGGACAGCTCGCAGACGGAGGAAGAGCGAGCCCGCCACCAGTTCGGGGACTCTAAGTAAGACCGCCAGTGAGATCCTCTCCGTCTTTCGGCGCTTCAGTAATTCCCCATTCAGCACCAAGGCTCACACATGACCACTGGGAGGTAGACAAAGCCCCGGTTGGCTTGGATCCTTCCCTAGAGAGGCAATTCCTACTTTCTCTAATAAAGGAAACCATACAACTCCGAAAGAAATGCTATCTTGTGTTTTCTATGTCCCCTCGCCTGGTAGTGACTTGACAGTGAGTTCTGTGGTGCGAATTGTGCTTTGGCCTGAGACCCCAGAATCAAAATTTTGTTGTACAAGATAGTTATTAAGTATCATTAAGCCATTCACTAGGGCTGGAAATAGATGCACTCTACAGAAATTTTCATTGCGAGGTTGGGAATCTTTTGAAATAAGATTTAATATGTAAATAGCTTGGGGAGAAGACAAGCTGGGGGAAGTGACTGTGTGATGTGTATACTTGCGTTGCTGAATTAATTACTTAACTCATCAAGTATTTATTGGCTGTCCGTTCTGTGCCTAGCACGAGGCTATGTTATTGAACAACCATCCTTTTCTCAGCAAAGCACTTTGCTTTGGTTATGGGCACTCTGTAGAAGGCAAGGAAATAAGCACAGAAAAAGGTTTTCGTCGCTTGCTCGAAGGTCACACGTGCATAGCCACTGCCAGAAAGAGAAGCCTGTTTTCCCAGCAAGGCTTCTCCAGGGCACTTAGGGTGGAGGGAGGACAAGTCTGCAGCCGGGGCTGAGCTTCAGGCCATAGCTGGGGTCAGAGGTTCACCTTATGAAAACAGAACCTCTCTCTGGCTTGTAAGGAAATCAAACCATTGGGAGTTATTTTACTTTGTGTAGGATAAAACAGAACACGGGGGGATCAGGGTTGTCATTGGCTCAACAAAGGGACACAATCTTTATGGTAGAAGCAGCACCAACGAGGAGTCAGGAAATCTGAGTTCCTATCCTGTCTGGGCCACTGACTCTCTTGGGTCACTCTGCCTCTCTGTAATGGTACCTCGGTGGGCAGCCACGGGGTCCCCAACTGTAAAACCAATGGATTGGACCGCTGCAGTGATTCTTACCCTTGGTTGTATGTTGGGAGTTCCCTGGGGAGCTTCAAAACAAACAAACAAACAAACAAAGAAACATTGATAGCCTGACCCCAATCCCAGAGATTCTGATGACATTTAAGTGGGGTAAGCCCTCCAGCACTGGGAGTTTTAAAAATCTCACCCAATAATTCTACTGTGCAGCAGCCAAGTTGGAAAACCACTGGGCTAGGAGGTCTGGGGGGCCTCTTTCAGCCCCAGTATGCCATAACTTTACAGTGGAAGACAGTAGTTCTCAAACATTCACATGCATAAGGATGACCTGGGAAGCCTATATAAAAAATAACATTTCTCACCATATGATAGCCCTTATACATGGACTCTAAAGTACGATGCAAATGAACATATCTGCAAAACAGAAACAGACTCCCAGACATAGAAGAGAGACTTGGGGTTTTCAGTGGGGTTGGGGGCAGGGAAGGATTGGGAGTTTGGGATTAGCAGATACAAACTACAGGGTGGATAAACAGCAGGGTCCTACTGTAGAGCACAGAGAGCTATAGTCAGTATCCTGTGATCAACCATAATGGAAAAGAATAGGAAAAAGACTATACATGAAATATACAAAGAATACACATGAAACTGAATCAGAAATTAACAGAAGAAATTAACACAACAGAAAGGAACACAACATTGCAAATCAACTATACGTCAATAAAAAAGAAGGGGGGAAAGGAAAAAAATAGAAGCCAAGGTTGGGTTCCCTTTGTGGGGAGGGAGCACACAGAAGAGGGGCTGGCAGGGTTCTATTCCTTGCTCTGGGTGGCAGCTACAAGGCTGCTCACTTTCTTGTTACTCATTAAGCTATATATTTATGGTTTGTGCACTTTCATGAATGTGTGTTATATTTCACAAGAAAAACAGTTTCTAAAACTGTAAAAAAATATAAATATAAAACGTTAGCCTCCTTGAAAAGAGAAAATGGGTGAGAAAATTCTCCATATCCTGGAAATGACAGTACCAATGGGACTCTGACAGGTAGCACTCTTTCTAAGTTCCTGCCAGCACTGTGCTATATATGCTGGGGGCACAGAGAACAGCAATCCCCATAGGATGCCTGCCCTTAGCAAGTACACGGTCCACTTCCAGGATTTTATCCCCAGGACATCATTCAGCAGAAGCGCCAAGATGATGGAGATTTGTAACAACAACAAGACTGGAAACCACCCAGATATTTACAAAAGCAGGAGGGTTTTCTCAACCTTTTGAGTAGAAAGACTATCCAGCCTACCCACACGTATACCCTGGCAGGGTCAGCCTGTTCCCTATGGACGTGGTGGTTGGTTTAGGGGGAGGCTGGTGAGCCTGCCCCAAGGGGGTGGGGGCTTGGAGGCTCAACAAAGGGGTGTGTGATGCGATGGTGAGGGGTCACAAAGGGCTTGCGGTATAAATAGGGTCGGGTCAAGAGACTCTGGCAGAGTCCTGCAGGGAGGTGACGAGGTGCTTTCGTTCCCTCTCTCTCTCTCTCTCCGAGACTCAATTTGTGGCTGGTGGCTCTGTCTTGAACGAAGAGAGCCATGAGCAGTGAGAGTTTACCTCATTACACGGCCAATAGCTACTGTTCAGTGGGGGTGTCGAGGACCTCCATGGGGGTCCTGCAACGACAACTGTACGAGGGAGGAGAGTATGACATTTTCAAGTACGCTCCCATGTTTGAGAGCGACTTTATCCAGGTCAGCAAGGAAGGAGAACTGATTGACCTAGACAACCGCGTCCGAACGGTGACTGTGGGCGTCGCATCCACCAGCCCCCTCTTCCCACTACCTGACGTCATGCTGCTGGCCCGACCAAGGAAAGTCTGTGCCGGGATCACCAAGGGGAGAGGTTGCAAGCCCGTGAAGACCCTAGAGCTCACCAAGCTGCTCCCCTTGAAGTTTGTCAAGATCTCCATCCACAACCGGGAGAAACAGCAGCTGTGCCTGAATCTTGCTACCGGCCGGACTTTCTATCTGCAGCTGTGCCCCTCTTCCGACGCACAAGAAGACCTCTTTTCCTATTGGGAAAAGCTTGTCTATATCCTGAGACCACCGGTAGACAGTTACAGCAGTACCCCGATGCTCCAAACTGGAGATGCAGCGACTAGAGAGGATGCCAAAATCCTAGTGGTAAGCACCGACAGGGACTCAAGAACACGGGGCAGGGCGCTTCGGGAGAGCAGGGCAAAGCTGGTCCTTCATAGCCTTTGGTGCTCTCTGAGACTCGCCTGGGAAATACCTTCTACCGTTGAAAAGGGTCAGGGACAAACGAGCTATCACTACGGGAGTCACAACACTGGAGAGGTTCTGAGTGCTTCTCCACCTTGTCCCACGAGGCCGAGTTTCAGAGAGACCTTAGGTATCATCTCGGCTGCACTGGTCTCATCACCAGGGCTGTAATCCCTTCTACAGCATCCTGACTGTCTGGTCTCTTCCTGAACACTTACCCCAGCCCAGGTAGTCTCAGCAGGTGGGGAACATCATTCACAGTTAGGAAGTCCTTCCTTCATTGTGTCTCCCCGGGAGTCCGACACGCTGACTCAAATCAGCCCCACCCGTGGAGTCACCAAAATGTACAAGGTGTGCATCCCTTGACCCAGGAACCCCACTTCTAGGAATCTGTCCTGCAGAGAGAGAAGCACAAGGGTATAAAGTTAAAGTGTATATCATCATGGAGAATTGTATCAGTGCTCTCCCTGACCCTGGGACTGTTCAAGTACAGTGGAGTGGCCGTTTGACAGGGGTGCAGTAGATGGGGTCTTGCATCCAATGGGAGCTTAGACTGGGTGATTTCAAAGGTTATTCTAAGTATAAGGCCTTGAGTTGCTCAGCTCCAGGATGAGAGAGGAGCGGACAGTTCTGAGCTCACTTTCTGTCATCTCTATCTTACCTGTCTCTCCTCCCCTTGGCTCAGACCACAGAGCTCCACAGAGAAAGGGATCAGGATGAGTTTGGGCTTCACAAGCTTCGTGACGTGACTGGAGCCACGTCTTGTGCTTATGTGGGGGGAGAGGGAATCCATCATGCCCCCCGTGGGTCACCTGCAGCCCTGAAAGGCGCCGAAGGATCGGCGGCAGGGATGACCGTGGGCCTGGCGGGAGCCATCATCGAGGATCCAGGAGAAAGCGGATCCGTCCAGGCCACTGCAGGTGCTGCCAGCCTATCCCTGCAGGACACGAACCTGGTCTCGGCGGGTGTTGCCAGCATATCCTCGACGGGGGCAGATGGTCCAGAGAGCAGCATGAGCATGGTGTTGCCAGCTGCAGTCACAACCAGCAAGCCTGCTGCTGGAAGAGCTGAAGGGAAGGTCGCAGCCCCCATGGTCTCCGCCTTGCAGAGCGAAGACTACACGTCTGAACGGGATGAAAGCCAGAAGGTCTCCCACCCCAGGGATGAAGCCTGGAAGGAAAAAAAGGAAAGAAGGACACGTCTTCATCGAGGAAAAGTTCCCATCACCGCAGGACAGGTGAAGGTCACCACAGGACACGAGGGGACAAGACCCAGAAAGCATCCTCCCACTGGTCCTCATGCGGCCATGAAAACCCCAAAGTTGACAAAGGAGGGGAGGACAGCTCGCAGACGGAGGAAGAGCCAGCCCGCCACCAGTTCGGGGACTCTAAGTAAGACCGCCAGTGAGATCCTCTCCGTCTTTAGGCGCTTCAGTCATTCCCCATTCAGCAACAAGGCTCACACATGACCACTGGGAGGTAGACAAAGCCCCGGTTGGCTGGGATCCTTCCCTAGAGAGGCAATTCCTACTTTCTCTAATAAAGGAAACCATACAACTCCGAAAGAAATGCTATCTTGTGTTTTCTATGTCCCCTCGCCTGGTAGTGACTTGTCAGTGAGTTCTGTGGTGCGAATTGTGCTTTGGCCTGAGACCCCAGAATCAAAATTTTGTTGTACAAGATAGGTATTAAGTATCATTAAGCCATACACTAGGGCTGGAAATAGATGCACTCTACAGAAATTTTCATTGCGAGGTTGGGAATCTTTTGAAATAAGATTTAATATGTAAATAGCTTGGGGAGAAGACAAGCTGGGGGAAGTGACTGTGTGATGTGTATACTTGCGTTGCTGAATTAATTACGTAACTCATCAAGTATTTATTGGCTGTCCGTTCTGTGCCTAGCACGAGGCTATGTTATTGAACAACCATCCTTTTCTCAGGAAAGCACTTTGCTTTGGTTATGGGCACTCTGTAGAAGGCAAGGAAATAAGCACAGAAAAAGGTTTTCGTCGCTTGCTCGAAGGTCACACGTGCATAGCCACTGCCAGAAAGAGAAGCCTGTTTTCCCAGCAAGGCTTCTCCAGGGCACTTAGGGTGGAGGGAGGACAAGTCTGCAGCCGGGGCTGAGCTTCAGGCCATAGCTGGGGTCAGAGGTTCACCTTATGAAAACAGAAACTCTCTCTGGCTTGTAAGGAAATCAAACCATTGGGAGTTATTTTACTTTGTGTAGGATAAAACAGAACACGGGGGGATCAGGGTTGTCATTGGCTCAACAAAGGGACACAATCTTTATGGTAGAAGCAGCACCAACGAGGAGTCAGGAAATCTGAGTTCCTATCCTGTCTGGGCCACTGACTCTCTTGGGTCACTCTGCCTCTCTGTAATGGTACCTCGGTGGGCAGCCACGGGGTCCCCAACTGTAAAACCAATGGATTGGACCGCTGCAGTGATTCTTACCCTTGGTTGTATGTTGGGAGTTCCCTGGGGAGCTTCAAAACAAACAAACAAACAAACAAAAAACAATTGATAGCCTGACCCCAATCCCAGAGATTCTGATGACATTTAAGTGGGGTAAGCCCTCCAGCACTGGGAGTTTTAAAAATCTCACCCAATAATTCTACTGTGCAGCAGCCAAGTTGGAAAACCACTGGGCTAGGAGGTCTGGGGGGCCTCTTTCAGCCCCAGTATGCCATAACTTTACAGTGGAAGACAGTAGTTCTCAAACATTCACATGCATAAGGATGACCTGGGAAGCCTATATAAAAAATAACATTTCTCACCATATGATAGCCCTTATACATGGACTCTAAAGTACGATGCAAATGAACATATCTGCAAAACAGAAACAGACTCCCAGACATAGAAGAGAGACTTGGGGTTTTCAGTGGGGTTGGGGGCAGGGAAGGATTGGGAGTTTGGGATTAGCAGATACAAACTACAGGGTGGATAAACAGCAGGGTCCTACTGTAGAGCACAGAGAGCTATAGTCAGTATCCTGTGATCAACCATAATGGAAAAGAATAGGAAAAAGACTATACATGAAATATACAAAGAATACACATGAAACTGAATCAGAAATTAACAGAAGAAATTAACACAGCAGAAAGGAACACAACATTGCAAATCAACTATACGTCAATAAAAAAGAAGGGGGGAAAGGAAAAAAATAGAAGCCAAGGTTGGGTTCCCTTTGTGGGGAGGGAGCACACAGAAGAGGGGCTGGCAGGGTTCTATTCCTTGCTCTGGGTGGCAGCTACAAGGCTGCTCACTTTCTTGTTACTCATTAAGCTATATATTTATGGTTTGTGCACTTTCATGAATGTGTGTTATATTTCACAAGAAAAACAGTTTCTAAAACTGTAAAAAAATATAAATATAAAACGTTAGCCTCCTTGAAAAGAGAAAATGGGTGAGAAAATTCTCCATATCCTGGAAATGACAGTACCAATGGGACTCTGACAGGTAGCACTCTTTCTAAGTTCCTGCCAGCACTGTGCTATATATGCTGGGGGCACAGAGAACAGCAATCCCCATAGGATGCCTGCCCTTAGCAAGTACACGGTCCACTTCCAGGATTTTATCCCCAGGACATCATTCAGCAGAAGCGCCAAGATGATGGAGATTTGTAACAACAACAAGACTGGAAACCACCCAGATATTTACAAAAGCAGGAGGGTTTTCTCAACCTTTTGAGTAGAAAGACTATCCAGCCTACCCACACGTATACCCTGGCAGGGTCAGCCTGTTCCCTATGGACGTGGTGGTTGGTTTAGGGGGAGGCTGGTGAGCCTGCCCCAAGGGGGTGGGGGCTTGGAGGCTCAACAAAGGGGTGTGTGATGCGATGGTGAGGGGTCACAAAGGGCTTGCGGTATAAATAGGGTCGGGTCAAGAGACTCTGGCAGAGTCCTGCAGGGAGGTGACGAGGTGCTTTCGTTCCCTCTCTCTCTCTCTCTCCGAGACTCAATTTGTGGCTGGTGGCTCTGTCTTGAACGAAGAGAGCCATGAGCAGTGAGAGTTTACCTCATTACACGGCCAATAGCTACTGTTCAGTGGGGGTGTCGAGGACCTCCATGGGGGTCCTGCAACGACAACTGTACGAGGGAGGAGAGTATGACATTTTCAAGTACGCTCCCATGTTTGAGAGCGACTTTATCCAGGTCAGCAAGGAAGGAGAACTGATTGACCTAGACAACCGCGTCCGAACGGTGACTGTGGGCGTCGCATCCACCAGCCCCCTCTTCCCACTACCTGACGTCATGCTGCTGGCCCGACCAAGGAAAGTCTGTGCCGGGATCACCAAGGGGAGAGGTTGCAAGCCCGTGAAGACCCTAGAGCTCACCAAGCTGCTCCCCTTGAAGTTTGTCAAGATCTCCATCCACAACCGGGAGAAACAGCAGCTGTGCCTGAATCTTGCTACCGGCCGGACTTTCTATCTGCAGCTGTGCCCCTCTTCCGACGCACAAGAAGACCTCTTTTCCTATTGGGAAAAGCTTGTCTATATCCTGAGACCACCGGTAGACAGTTACAGCAGTACCCCGATGCTCCAAACTGGAGATGCAGCGACTAGAGAGGATGCCAAAATCCTAGTGGTAAGCACCGACAGGGACTCAAGAACACGGGGCAGGGCGCTTCGGGAGAGCAGGGCAAAGCTGGTCCTTCATAGCCTTTGGTGCTCTCTGAGACTCGCCTGGGAAATACCTTCTACCGTTGAAAAGGGTCAGGGACAAACGAGCTATCACTACGGGAGTCACAACACTGGAGAGGTTCTGAGTGCTTCTCCACCTTGTCCCACGAGGCCGAGTTTCAGAGAGACCTTAGGTATCATCTCGGCTGCACTGGTCTCATCACCAGGGCTGTAATCCCTTCTACAGCATCCTGACTGTCTGGTCTCTTCCTGAACACTTACCCCAGCCCAGGTAGTCTCAGCAGGTGGGGAACATCATTCACAGTTAGGAAGTCCTTCCTTCATTGTGTCTCCCCGGGAGTCCGACACGCTGACTCAAATCAGCCCCACCCGTGGAGTCACCAAAATGTACAAGGTGTGCATCCCTTGACCCAGGAACCCCACTTCTAGGAATCTGTCCTGCAGAGAGAGAAGCACAAGGGTATAAAGTTAAAGTGTATATCATCATGGAGAATTGTATCAGTGCTCTCCCTGACCCTGGGACTGTTCAAGTACAGTGGAGTGGCCGTTTGACAGGGGTGCAGTAGATGGGGTCTTGCATCCAATGGGAGCTTAGACTGGGTGATTTCAAAGGTTATTCTAAGTATAAGGCCTTGAGTTGCTCAGCTCCAGGATGAGAGAGGAGCGGACAGTTCTGAGCTCACTTTCTGTCATCTCTATCTTACCTGTCTCTCCTCCCCTTGGCTCAGACCACAGAGCTCCACAGAGAAAGGGATCAGGATGAGGTTGGGCTTCACAAGCTTCGTGACGTGACTGGAGCCACGTCTTGTGCTTATGTGGGGGGAGAGGGAATCCATCATGCCCCCCGTGGGTCACCTGCAGCCCTGAAAGGCGCCGAAGGATCGGCGGCAGGGATGACCGTGGGCCTGGCGGGAGCCATCATCGAGGATCCAGGAGAAAGCGGATCCGTCCAGGCCACTGCAGGTGCTGCCAGCCTATCCCTGCAGGACACGAACCTGGTCTCGGCGGGTGTTGCCAGCATATCCTCGACGGGGGCAGATGGTCCAGAGAGCAGCATGAGCATGGTGTTGCCAGCTGCAGTCACAACCAGCAAGCCTGCTGCTGGAAGAGCTGAAGGGAAGGTCGCAGCCCCCATGGTCTCCGCCTTGCAGAGCGAAGACTACACGTCTGAACGGGATGGAAGCCAGAAGGTCTCCCACCCCAGGGATGAAGCCTGGAAGGAAAAAAAGGAAAGAAGGACACGTCTTCATCGAGGAAAAGTTCCCATCACCGCAGGACAGGTGAAGGTCACCACAGGACACGAGGGGACAAGACCCAGAAAGCATCCTCCCACTGGTCCTCATGCGGCCATGAAAACCCCAAAGTTGACAAAGGAGGGGAGGACAGCTCGCAGACGGAGGAAGAGCCAGCCCGCCACCAGTTCGGGGACTCTAAGTAAGACCGCCAGTGAGATCCTCTCCGTCTTTAGGCGCTTCAGTCATTCCCCATTCAGCAACAAGGCTCACACATGACCACTGGGAGGTAGACAAAGCCCCGGTTGGCTGGGATCCTTCCCTAGAGAGGCAATTCCTACTTTCTCTAATAAAGGAAACCATACAACTCCGAAAGAAATGCTATCTTGTGTTTTCTATGTCCCCTCGCCTGGTAGTGACTTGTCAGTGAGTTCTGTGGTGCGAATTGTGCTTTGGCCTGAGACCCCAGAATCAAAATTTTGTTGTACAAGATAGGTATTAAGTATCATTAAGCCATACACTAGGGCTGGAAATAGATGCACTCTACAGAAATTTTCATTGCGAGGTTGGGAATCTTTTGAAATAAGATTTAATATGTAAATAGCTTGGGGAGAAGACAAGCTGGGGGAAGTGACTGTGTGATGTGTATACTTGCGTTGCTGAATTAATTACGTAACTCATCAAGTATTTATTGGCTGTCCGTTCTGTGCCTAGCACGAGGCTATGTTATTGAACAACCATCCTTTTCTCAGCAAAGCACTTTGCTTTGGTTATGGGCACTCTGTAGAAGGCAAGGAAATAAGCACAGAAAAAGGTTTTCGTCGCTTGCTCGAAGGTCACACGTGCATAGCCACTGCCAGAAAGAGAAGCCTGTTTTCCCAGCAAGGCTTCTCCAGGGCACTTAGGGTGGAGGGAGGACAAGTCTGCAGCCGGGGCTGAGCTTCAGGCCATAGCTGGGGTCAGAGGTTCACCTTATGAAAACAGAAACTCTCTCTGGCTTGTAAGGAAATCAAACCATTGGGAGTTATTTTACTTTGTGTAGGATAAAACAGAACACGGGGGGATCAGGGTTGTCATTGGCTCAACAAAGGGACACAATCTTTATGGTAGAAGCAGCACCAACGAGGAGTCAGGAAATCTGAGTTCCTATCCTGTCTGGGCCACTGACTCTCTTGGGTCACTCTGCCTCTCTGTAATGGTACCTCGGTGGGCAGCCACGGGGTCCCCAACTGTAAAACCAATGGATTGGACCGCTGCAGTGATTCTTACCCTTGGTTGTATGTTGGGAGTTCCCTGGGGAGCTTCAAAACAAACAAACAAACAAAAAAAAAAACATTGATAGCCTGACCCCAATCCCAGAGATTCTGATGACATTTAAGTGGGGTAAGCCCTCCAGAACTGGGAGTTTTAAAAATCTCACCCAATAATTCTACTGTGCAGCAGCCAAGTTGGAAAACCACTGGGCTAGGAGGTCTGGGGGGCCTCTTTCAGCCCCAGTATGCCATAACTTTACAGTGGAAGACAGTAGTTCTCAAACATTCACATGCATAAGGATCACCTGGGAAGCCTATATAAAAAATAACATTTCTCACCATATGATAGCCCTTATACATGGACTCTAAAGTACGATGCAAATGAACATATCTGCAAAACAGAAACAGACTCCCAGACATAGAAGAGAGACTTGGGGTTTTCAGTGGGGTTGGGGGCAGGGAAGGATTGGGAGTTTGGGATTAGCAGATACAAACTACAGGGTGGATAAACAGCAGGGTCCTACTGTAGAGCACAGAGAGCTATAGTCAGTATCCTGTGATCAACCATAATGGAAAAGAATAGGAAAAAGACTATACATGAAATATACAAAGAATACACATGAAACTGAATCAGAAATTAACAGAAGAAATTAACACAACAGAAAGGAACACAACATTGCAAATCAACTATACGTCAATAAAAAAGAAGGGGGGAAAGGAAAAAAATAGAAGCCAAGGTTGGGTTCCCTTTGTGGGGAGGGAGCACGCAGAAGAGGGGCTGGCAGGGTTCTATTCCTTGCTCTGGGTGGCAGCTACAAGGCTGCTCACTTTCTTGTTACTCATTAAGCTATATATTTATGGTTTGTGCACTTTCATGAATGTGTGTTATATTTCACAAGAAAAACAGTTTCTAAAACTGTACAAAAATATAAATATAAAACGTTAGCCTCCTTGAAAAGAGAAAATGGGTGAGAAAATTCTCCATATCCTGGAAATGACAGTACCAATGGGACTCTGACAGGTAGCACTCTTTCTAAGTTCCTGCCAGCACTGTGCTATATACGCTGGGGACACAGAGAACAGCAATCCCCATAGGATGCCTGCCCTTAGCAAGTACACGGTCCACTTCCAGGATTTTATCCCCAGGACATCATTCAGCAGAAGCGCCAAGATGATGGAGATTTGTAACAACAACAAGACTGGAAACCACCCAGATATTTACCAAAGCAAGAGGGTTTCCTCAGCCTTTTGAGTAGAAAGACTATCCAGCCTACCCACACCTATACCCTGGCAGGGTCAGCCTGTTCCCTATGGACGTGGTGGTTGGTTTAGGGGGAGGCTGGTGAGCCTGCCCCAAGGGGGTGGGGGCTTGGAGGCTCAACAAAGGGGTGTGTGATGCGATGGTGACGGGTCACAAAGGGCTTGCGGTATAAATAGGGTCGGGTCAAGAGACTCTGGCAGAGTCCTGCAGGGAGGTGACGAGGTGCTTTCGTTCCCTCTCTCTCTCTCTCTCCGAGACTCAATTTGTGGCTGGTGGCTCTGTCTTGAACGAAGAGAGCCATGAGCAGTGAGTGTTTACCTCATTACACGGCCAATAGCTACTGTTCAGTGGGGGTGTCGAGGACCTCCATGGGGGTCCTGCAACGACAACTGTACGAGGGAGGAGAGTAAGACATTTTCAAGTATGCTCCCATGTTTGAGAGCGACTTTATCCAGGTCAGCAAGGAAGGAGAACTGATTGACCTAGACAACCGCGTCCGAACGGTGACTGTGGGCGTCGCATCCACCAGCCCCCTCTTCCCACTACCTGACGTCATGCTGCTGGCCCGACCAAGGAAAGTCTGTGCCGGGATCACCAAGGGGAGAGGTTGCAAGCCCGTGAAGACCCTAGAGCTCACCAAGCTGCTCCCCTTAAAGTTTGTCAAGATCTCCATCCACAACCGGGAGAAACAGCAGCTGTGCCTGAATCTTGCTACGGCCGGACTTTCTATCTGCAGCTGTGCCCCTCTTCCAACGCACAAGAAGACCTCTTTTCCTACTGGGAAAAGCTTGTCTATATCCTGAGACCACCGGTAGACAGTTAGAGCAGTACCCCGATGTTCCAAACTGGAGATGCAGCGACTACAGAGGATGCCAAAATCCTAGTGGTAAGCACCGACAGGGACTCAAGAACACGGGGCAGGGCGCTTCGGGAGATCAGGGCAAAGCTGGTCCCTCATAGCCTTTGGTGCTCTCTGAGACTCGCCTGGGAAATACCTTCTACCGTTGAAAAGGGTCAGGGACAAACGAGCTATCACTACGGGAGTCACCACACTGGAGAGGTTCTGAGTGCTTCTCCACCTTGTCCCACGAGGCCGAATTTCAGAGAGACCTTAGGTATCATCTCGGCTGCACTGGTCTCATCACCAGGGCTGTAATCCCTTCTACAGCATCCTGACTCTCTGGTCTCTTCCTGAACACTTACCCCAGCCCAGGTAGTCTCAGCAGGTGGGGAACATCATTCACAGTTAGGAAGTCCTTCCTTCATTGTGTCTCCCCGGGAGTCCGACACGCTGACTCAAATCAGCCCAACCCGTGCGTCACCAAAATGTACAAGGTGTGCATCCCTTGACCCAGGAACCCCACTTCTAGGAATTTGTCCTGCAGAGAGAGAAGAACAAGGGTATAAAGTTAAAGTGTATATCATCATGGAGAATTGTATCAGTGCTCTCCCTGACCCTGGGACTGTTCAAGTACAGTGGAGTGGCCGTTTGACAGGGGTGCAGTAGATGGGGTCTTGCATCCAATGGGAGCTTAGACTGGGTGATTTCAAAGGTTATTCTAAGTATAAGGCCTTGAGTTGCTCAGCTCCAGGATGAGAGAGGAGCGGACAGTTCTGAGCTCACTTTCTGTCTTCTCTATCTTACCTGTCTCTCCTCCCCTTGGCTCAGACCACAGAGCTCCACAGAGAAAGGGATCAGGATGAGGTTGGGCTTCACAAGCTTCGTGACGTGACTGGAGCCACGTCTTGTGCTTATGTGGGGGGAGAGGGAATCCATCATGCCCCCCGTGGGTCACCTGCAGCCCTGAAAGGCGCCGAAGGATCGGCGGCAGGGATGACCGTGGGCCTGGCGAGAGCCACCATCGAGGATCCAGGAGAAAGCGGATCCGTCCAGGCCACTGCAGGTGCTGCCAGCCTATCCCTGCAGGACACGAACCTGGTCTCGGCGGGTGTTGCCAGCATATCCTCGACGGGGGCAGATGGTCCAGAGAGCAGCATGAGCATGGTGTTGCCAGCTGCAGTCACAACCAGCAAGCCTGCTGCTGGAAGAGCTGAAGGGAAGGTCGCAGCCCCCATGGTCTCCACCTTGCAGAGCGAAGGCTACACGTCTGAACGGGATGGAAGCCAGAAGGTCTCCCACCCCAGGGATGAAGCCTGGAAGGAAAAAAAGGAAAGAAGGACACGTCTTCATCGAGGAAAAGTTCCCATCACCGCAGGACAGGTGAAGGTCACCACAGGACACGAGGGGACAAGACCCAGAAAGCATCCTCCCACTGGTCCTCATGCGGCCATGAAAACCCCAAAGTTGACAAAGGAGGGGAGGACAGCTCGCAGACGGAGGAAGAGCCAGCCCGCCACCAGTTCGGGGACTCTAAGTAAGACCGCCAGTGAGATCCTCTCCGTCTTTAGGCGCTTCAGTCATTCCCCATTCAGCAACAAGGATCACACATGACCACTGGGAGGTAGACAAAGCCCCGGTTGGCTTGGATCCTTCCCTAGAGAGGCAATTCCTACTTTCTCTAATAAAGGAAACCATACAACTCCGAAAGAAATGCTATCTTGTGTTTTCTATGTCCCCTCGCCTGGTAGTGACTTGACAGTGACTTCTGTGGTGTGAATTGTGCTTTGGCCTGAGACCCCAGAATCAAAATTTTGTTGTACAAGATAGGTATTAAGTATCATTAAGCCATACACTAGGGCTGGAAATAGATGCACTCTACAGAAATTTTCATTGCGAGGTTGGGAATCTTTTGAAATAAGATTTAATATGTAAATAGCTTGGGGAGAAGACAAGCTGGGGGAAGTGACTGTGTGATGTGTATACTTGCGTTGCTGAATTAATTACTTAACTCATCAAGTATTTATTGGCTGTCCGTTCTGTGCCTAGCACGAGGCTATGTTATTGAACAACCATCCTTTTCTCAGCAAAGCACTTTGCTTTGGTTATGGGCACTCTGTAGAAGGCAAGGAAATAAGCACAGAAAAAGGTTTTCGTCGCTTGCTCGAAGGTCACACGTGCATAGCCACTGCCAGAAAGAGAAGCCTGTTTTCCCAGCAAGGCTTCTCCAGGGCACTTAGGGTGGAGGGAGGACAAGTCTGCAGCCGGGGCTGAGCTTCAGGCCATAGCTGGGGTCAGAGGTTCACCTTATGAAAACAGAACCTCTCTCTGGCTTGTAAGGAAATCAAACCATTGGGAGTTATTTTACTTTGTGTAGGATAAAACAGAACACGGGGGGATCAGGGTTGTCATTGGCTCAACAAAGGGACACAATCTTTATGGTAGAAGCAGCACCAACGAGGAGTCAGGAAATCTGAGTTCCTATCCTGTCTGGGCCACTGACTCTCTTGGGTCACTCTGCCTCTCTGTAATGGTACCTCGGTGGGCAGCCACGGGGTCCCCAACTGTAAAACCAATGGATTGGACCGCTGCAGTGATTCTTACCCTTGGTTGTATGTTGGGAGTTCCCTGGGGAGCTTCAAAACAAACAAACAAACAAAAAAAAAAACATTGATAGCCTGACCCCAATCCCAGAGATTCTGATGACATTTAAGTGGGGTAAGCCCTCCAGCACTGGGAGTTTTAAAAATCTCACCCAATAATTCTACTGTGCAGCAGCCAAGTTGGAAAACCACTGGGCTAGGAGGTCTGGGGGGCCTCTTTCAGCCCCAGTATGCCATAACTTTAAGGTGGAAGACAGTAGTTCTCAAACATTCACATGCATAAGGATGACCTGGGAAGCCTATATAAAAAATAACATTTCTCACCATATGATAGCCCTTATACATGGACTCTAAAGTACGATGCAAATGAACATATCTGCAAAACAGAAACAGACTCCCAGACATAGAAGAGAGACTTGGGGTTTTCAGTGGGGTTGGGGGCAGGGAAGGATTGGGAGTTTGGGATTAGCAGATACAAACTACAGGGTGGATAAACAGCAGGGTCCTACTGTAGAGCACAGAGAGCTATAGTCAGTATCCTGTGATCAACCATAATGGAAAAGAATAGGAAAAAGACTATACATGAAATATACAAAGAATACACATGAAACTGAATCAGAAATTAACAGAAGAAATTAACACAACAGAAAGGAACACAACATTGCAAATCAACTATACGTCAATAAAAAAGAAGGGGGGAAAGGAAAAAAATAGAAGCCAAGGTTGGGTTCCCTTTGTGGGGAGGGAGCACGCAGAAGAGGGGCTGGCAGGGTTCTATTCCTTGCTCTGGGTGGCAGCTACAAGGCTGCTCACTTTCTTGTTACTCATTAAGCTATATATTTATGGTTTGTGCACTTTCATGAATGTGTGTTATATTTCACAAGAAAAACAGTTTCTAAAACTGTAAAAAAATATAAATATAAAACGTTAGCCTCCTTGAAAAGAGAAAATGGGTGAGAAAATTCTCCATATCCTGGAAATGACAGTACCAATGGGACTCTGACAGGTAGCACTCTTTCTAAGTTCCTGCCAGCACTGTGCTATATACGCTGGGGACACAGAGAACAGCAATCCCCATAGGATGCCTGCCCTTAGCAAGTACACGGTCCACTTCCAGGATTTTATCCCCAGGACATCATTCAGCAGAAGCGCCAAGATGATGGAGATTTGTAACAACAACAAGACTGGAAACCACCCAGATATTTACCAAAGCAAGAGGGTTTCCTCAGCCTTTTGAGTAGAAAGACTATCCAGCCTACCCACACCTATACCCTGGCAGGGTCAGCCTGTTCCCTATGGACGTGGTGGTTGGTTTAGGGGGAGGCTGGTGAGCCTGCCCCAAGGGGGTGGGGGCTTGGAGGCTCAACAAAGGGGTGTGTGATGCGATGGTGACGGGTCACAAAGGGCTTGCGGTATAAATAGGGTCGGGTCAAGAGACTCTGGCAGAGTCCTGCAGGGAGGTGACGAGGTGCTTTCGTTCCCTCTCTCTCTCTCTCTCCGAGACTCAATTTGTGGCTGGTGGCTCTGTCTTGAACGAAGAGAGCCATGAGCAGTGAGTGTTTACCTCATTACACGGCCAATAGCTACTGTTCAGTGGGGGTGTCGAGGACCTCCATGGGGGTCCTGCAACGACAACTGTACGAGGGAGGAGAGTAAGACATTTTCAAGTATGCTCCCATGTTTGAGAGCGACTTTATCCAGGTCAGCAAGGAAGGAGAACTGATTGACCTAGACAACCGCGTCCGAACGGTGACTGTGGGCGTCGCATCCACCAGCCCCCTCTTCCCACTACCTGACGTCATGCTGCTGGCCCGACCAAGGAAAGTCTGTGCCGGGATCACCAAGGGGAGAGGTTGCAAGCCCGTGAAGACCCTAGAGCTCACCAAGCTGCTCCCCTTGAAGTTTGTCAAGATCTCCATCCACAACCGGGAGAAACAGCAGCTGTGCCTGAATCTTGCTACGGCCGGACTTTCTATCTGCAGCTGTGCCCCTCTTCCAACGCACAAGAAGACCTCTTTTCCTACTGGGAAAAGCTTGTCTATATCCTGAGACCACCGGTAGACAGTTAGAGCAGTACCCCGATGTTCCAAACTGGAGATGCAGCGACTACAGAGGATGCCAAAATCCTAGTGGTAAGCACCGACAGGGACTCAAGAACACGGGGCAGGGCGCTTCGGGAGATCAGGGCAAAGCTGGTCCCTCATAGCCTTTGGTGCTCTCTGAGACTCGCCTGGGAAATACCTTCTACCGTTGAAAAGGGTCAGGGACAAACGAGCTATCACTACGGGAGTCACCACACTGGAGAGGTTCTGAGTGCTTCTCCACCTTGTCCCACGAGGCCGAATTTCAGAGAGACCTTAGGTATCATCTCGGCTGCACTGGTCTCATCACCAGGGCTGTAATCCCTTCTACAGCATCCTGACTCTCTGGTCTCTTCCTGAACACTTACCCCAGCCCAGGTAGTCTCAGCAGGTGGGGAACATCATTCACAGTTAGGAAGTCCTTCCTTCATTGTGTCTCCCCGGGAGTCCGACACGCTGACTCAAATCAGCCCAACCCGTGCGTCACCAAAATGTACAAGGTGTGCATCCCTTGACCCAGGAACCCCACTTCTAGGAATTTGTCCTGCAGAGAGAGAAGAACAAGGGTATAAAGTTAAAGTGTATATCATCATGGAGAATTGTATCAGTGCTCTCCCTGACCCTGGGACTGTTCAAGTACAGTGGAGTGGCCGTTTGACAGGGGTGCAGTAGATGGGGTCTTGCATCCAATGGGAGCTTAGACTGGGTGATTTCAAAGGTTATTCTAAGTATAAGGCCTTGAGTTGCTCAGCTCCAGGATGAGAGAGGAGCGGACAGTTCTGAGCTCACTTTCTGTCTTCTCTATCTTACCTGTCTCTCCTCCCCTTGGCTCAGACCACAGAGCTCCACAGAGAAAGGGATCAGGATGAGGTTGGGCTTCACAAGCTTCGTGACGTGACTGGAGCCACGTCTTGTGCTTATGTGGGGGGAGAGGGAATCCATCATGCCCCCCGTGGGTCACCTGCAGCCCTGAAAGGCGCCGAAGGATCGGCGGCAGGGATGACCGTGGGCCTGGCGAGAGCCACCATCGAGGATCCAGGAGAAAGCGGATCCGTCCAGGCCACTGCAGGTGCTGCCAGCCTATCCCTGCAGGACACGAACCTGGTCTCGGCGGGTGTTGCCAGCATATCCTCGACGGGGGCAGATGGTCCAGAGAGCAGCATGAGCATGGTGTTGCCAGCTGCAGTCACAACCAGCAAGCCTGCTGCTGGAAGAGCTGAAGGGAAGGTCGCAGCCCCCATGGTCTCCACCTTGCAGAGCGAAGGCTACACGTCTGAACGGGATGGAAGCCAGAAGGTCTCCCACCCCAGGGATGAAGCCTGGAAGGAAAAAAAGGAAAGAAGGACACGTCTTCATCGAGGAAAAGTTCCCATCACCGCAGGACAGGTGAAGGTCACCACAGGACACGAGGGGACAAGACCCAGAAAGCATCCTCCCACTGGTCCTCATGCGGCCATGAAAACCCCAAAGTTGACAAAGGAGGGGAGGACAGCTCGCAGACGGAGGAAGAGCCAGCCCGCCACCAGTTCGGGGACTCTAAGTAAGACCGCCAGTGAGATCCTCTCCGTCTTTAGGCGCTTCAGTCATTCCCCATTCAGCAACAAGGATCACACATGACCACTGGGAGGTAGACAAAGCCCCGGTTGGCTTGGATCCTTCCCTAGAGAGGCAATTCCTACTTTCTCTAATAAAGGAAACCATACAACTCCGAAAGAAATGCTATCTTGTGTTTTCTATGTCCCCTCGCCTGGTAGTGACTTGACAGTGACTTCTGTGGTGTGAATTGTGCTTTGGCCTGAGACCCCAGAATCAAAATTTTGTTGTACAAGATAGGTATTAAGTATCATTAAGCCATACACTAGGGCTGGAAATAGATGCACTCTACAGAAATTTTCATTGCGAGGTTGGGAATCTTTTGAAATAAGATTTAATATGTAAATAGCTTGGGGAGAAGACAAGCTGGGGGAAGTGACTGTGTGATGTGTATACTTGCGTTGCTGAATTAATTACTTAACTCATCAAGTATTTATTGGCTGTCCGTTCTGTGCCTAGCACGAGGCTATGTTATTGAACAACCATCCTTTTCTCAGCAAAGCACTTTGCTTTGGTTATGGGCACTCTGTAGAAGGCAAGGAAATAAGCACAGAAAAAGGTTTTCGTCGCTTGCTCGAAGGTCACACGTGCATAGCCACTGCCAGAAAGAGAAGCCTGTTTTCCCAGCAAGGCTTCTCCAGGGCACTTAGGGTGGAGGGAGGACAAGTCTGCAGCCGGGGCTGAGCTTCAGGCCATAGCTGGGGTCAGAGGTTCACCTTATGAAAACAGAACCTCTCTCTGGCTTGTAAGGAAATCAAACCATTGGGAGTTATTTTACTTTGTGTAGGATAAAACAGAACACGGGGGGATCAGGGTTGTCATTGGCTCAACAAAGGGACACAATCTTTATGGTAGAAGCAGCACCAACGAGGAGTCAGGAAATCTGAGTTCCTATCCTGTCTGGGCCACTGACTCTCTTGGGTCACTCTGCCTCTCTGTAATGGTACCTCGGTGGGCAGCCACGGGGTCCCCAACTGTAAAACCAATGGATTGGACCGCTGCAGTGATTCTTACCCTTGGTTGTATGTTGGGAGTTCCCTGGGGAGCTTCAAAACAAACAAACAAACAAAAAAAAAAACATTGATAGCCTGACCCCAATCCCAGAGATTCTGATGACATTTAAGTGGGGTAAGCCCTCCAGCACTGGGAGTTTTAAAAATCTCACCCAATAATTCTACTGTGCAGCAGCCAAGTTGGAAAACCACTGGGCTAGGAGGTCTGGGGGGCCTCTTTCAGCCCCAGTATGCCATAACTTTAAGGTGGAAGACAGTAGTTCTCAAACATTCACATGCATAAGGATGACCTGGGAAGCCTATATAAAAAATAACATTTCTCACCATATGATAGCCCTTATACATGGACTCTAAAGTACGATGCAAATGAACATATCTGCAAAACAGAAACAGACTCCCAGACATAGAAGAGAGACTTGGGGTTTTCAGTGGGGTTGGGGGCAGGGAAGGATTGGGAGTTTGGGATTAGCAGATACAAACTACAGGGTGGATAAACAGCAGGGTCCTACTGTAGAGCACAGAGAGCTATAGTCAGTATCCTGTGATCAACCATAATGGAAAAGAATAGGAAAAAGACTATACATGAAATATACAAAGAATACACATGAAACTGAATCAGAAATTAACAGAAGAAATTAACACAACAGAAAGGAACACAACATTGCAAATCAACTATACGTCAATAAAAAAGAAGGGGGGAAAGGAAAAAAATAGAAGCCAAGGTTGGGTTCCCTTTGTGGGGAGGGAGCACGCAGAAGAGGGGCTGGCAGGGTTCTATTCCTTGCTCTGGGTGGCAGCTACAAGGCTGCTCACTTTCTTGTTACTCATTAAGCTATATATTTATGGTTTGTGCACTTTCATGAATGTGTGTTATATTTCACAAGAAAAACAGTTTCTAAAACTGTAAAAAAATATAAATATAAAACGTTAGCCTCCTTGAAAAGAGAAAATGGGTGAGAAAATTCTCCATATCCTGGAAATGACAGTACCAATGGGACTCTGACAGGTAGCACTCTTTCTAAGTTCCTGCCAGCACTGTGCTATATACGCTGGGGACACAGAGAACAGCAATCCCCATAGGATGCCTGCCCTTAGCAAGTACACGGTCCACTTCCAGGATTTTATCCCCAGGACATCATTCAGCAGAAGCGCCAAGATGATGGAGATTTGTAACAACAACAAGACTGGAAACCACCCAGATATTTACCAAAGCAAGAGGGTTTCCTCAGCCTTTTGAGTAGAAAGACTATCCAGCCTACCCACACCTATACCCTGGCAGGGTCAGCCTGTTCCCTATGGACGTGGTGGTTGGTTTAGGGGGAGGCTGGTGAGCCTGCCCCAAGGGGGTGGGGGCTTGGAGGCTCAACAAAGGGGTGTGTGATGCGATGGTGACGGGTCACAAAGGGCTTGCGGTATAAATAGGGTCGGGTCAAGAGACTCTGGCAGAGTCCTGCAGGGAGGTGACGAGGTGCTTTCGTTCCCTCTCTCTCTCTCTCTCCGAGACTCAATTTGTGGCTGGTGGCTCTGTCTTGAACGAAGAGAGCCATGAGCAGTGAGTGTTTACCTCATTACACGGCCAATAGCTACTGTTCAGTGGGGGTGTCGAGGACCTCCATGGGGGTCCTGCAACGACAACTGTACGAGGGAGGAGAGTAAGACATTTTCAAGTATGCTCCCATGTTTGAGAGCGACTTTATCCAGGTCAGCAAGGAAGGAGAACTGATTGACCTAGACAACCGCGTCCGAACGGTGACTGTGGGCGTCGCATCCACCAGCCCCCTCTTCCCACTACCTGACGTCATGCTGCTGGCCCGACCAAGGAAAGTCTGTGCCGGGATCACCAAGGGGAGAGGTTGCAAGCCCGTGAAGACCCTAGAGCTCACCAAGCTGCTCCCCTTGAAGTTTGTCAAGATCTCCATCCACAACCGGGAGAAACAGCAGCTGTGCCTGAATCTTGCTACGGCCGGACTTTCTATCTGCAGCTGTGCCCCTCTTCCAACGCACAAGAAGACCTCTTTTCCTACTGGGAAAAGCTTGTCTATATCCTGAGACCACCGGTAGACAGTTAGAGCAGTACCCCGATGTTCCAAACTGGAGATGCAGCGACTACAGGGGATGCCAAAATCCTAGTGGTAAGCACCGACAGGGACTCAAGAACACGGGGCAGGGCGCTTCGGGAGATCAGGGCAAAGCTGGTCCCTCATAGCCTTTGGTGCTCTCTGAGACTCGCCTGGGAAATACCTTCTACCGTTGAAAAGGGTCAGGGACAAACGAGCTATCACTACGGGAGTCACCACACTGGAGAGGTTCTGAGTGCTTCTCCACCTTGTCCCACGAGGCCGAATTTCAGAGAGACCTTAGGTATCATCTCGGCTGCACTGGTCTCATCACCAGGGCTGTAATCCCTTCTACAGCATCCTGACTCTCTGGTCTCTTCCTGAACACTTACCCCAGCCCAGGTAGTCTCAGCAGGTGGGGAACATCATTCACAGTTAGGAAGTCCTTCCTTCATTGTGTCTCCCCGGGAGTCCGACACGCTGACTCAAATCAGCCCAACCCGTGCGTCACCAAAATGTACAAGGTGTGCATCCCTTGACCCAGGAACCCCACTTCTAGGAATTTGTCCTGCAGAGAGAGAAGAACAAGGGTATAAAGTTAAAGTGTATATCATCATGGAGAATTGTATCAGTGCTCTCCCTGACCCTGGGACTGTTCAAGTACAGTGGAGTGGCCGTTTGACAGGGGTGCAGTAGATGGGGTCTTGCATCCAATGGGAGCTTAGACTGGGTGATTTCAAAGGTTATTCTAAGTATAAGGCCTTGAGTTGCTCAGCTCCAGGATGAGAGAGGAGCGGACAGTTCTGAGCTCACTTTCTGTCTTCTCTATCTTACCTGTCTCTCCTCCCCTTGGCTCAGACCACAGAGCTCCACAGAGAAAGGGATCAGGATGAGGTTGGGCTTCACAAGCTTCGTGACGTGACTGGAGCCACGTCTTGTGCTTATGTGGGGGGAGAGGGAATCCATCATGCCCCCCGTGGGTCACCTGCAGCCCTGAAAGGCGCCGAAGGATCGGCGGCAGGGATGACCGTGGGCCTGGCGAGAGCCACCATCGAGGATCCAGGAGAAAGCGGATCCGTCCAGGCCACTGCAGGTGCTGCCAGCCTATCCCTGCAGGACACGAACCTGGTCTCGGCGGGTGTTGCCAGCATATCCTCGACGGGGGCAGATGGTCCAGAGAGCAGCATGAGCATGGTGTTGCCAGCTGCAGTCACAACCAGCAAGCCTGCTGCTGGAAGAGCTGAAGGGAAGGTCGCAGCCCCCATGGTCTCCACCTTGCAGAGCGAAGGCTACACGTCTGAACGGGATGGAAGCCAGAAGGTCTCCCACCCCAGGGATGAAGCCTGGAAGGAAAAAAAGGAAAGAAGGACACGTCTTCATCGAGGAAAAGTTCCCATCACCGCAGGACAGGTGAAGGTCACCACAGGACACGAGGGGACAAGACCCAGAAAGCATCCTCCCACTGGTCCTCATGCGGCCATGAAAACCCCAAAGTTGACAAAGGAGGGGAGGACAGCTCGCAGACGGAGGAAGAGCCAGCCCGCCACCAGTTCGGGGACTCTAAGTAAGACCGCCAGTGAGATCCTCTCCGTCTTTAGGCGCTTCAGTCATTCCCCATTCAGCAACAAGGATCACACATGACCACTGGGAGGTAGACAAAGCCCCGGTTGGCTTGGATCCTTCCCTAGAGAGGCAATTCCTACTTTCTCTAATAAAGGAAACCATACAACTCCGAAAGAAATGCTATCTTGTGTTTTCTATGTCCCCTCGCCTGGTAGTGACTTGACAGTGAGTTCTGTGGTGCGAATTGTGCTTTGGCCTGAGACCCCAGAATCAAAATTTTGTTGTACAAGATAGGTATTAAGTATCATTAAGCCATACACTAGGGCTGGAAATAGGTGCACTCTACAGAAATTTTCATTGCGAGGTTGGGAATCTTTTGAAATAAGATTTAATATGTAAATAGCTTGGGGAGAAGACAAGCTGGGGGAAGTGACTGTGTGATGTGTATACTTGCGTTGCTGAATTAATTACGTAACTCATCAAGTATTTATTGGCTGTCCGTTCTGTGCCTAGCACGAGGCTATGTTATTGAACAACCATCCTTTTCTCAGCAAAGCACTTTGCTTTGGTTATGGGCACTCTGTAGAAGGCAAGGAAATAAGCACAGAAAAAGGTTTTCGTCGCTTGCTCGAAGGTCACACGTGCATAGCCACTGCCAGAAAGAGAAGCCTGTTTTCCCAGCAAGGCTTCTCCAGGGCACTTAGGGTGGAGGGAGGACAAGTCTGCAGCCGGGGCTGAGCTTCAGGCCATAGCTGGGGTCAGAGGTTCACCTTATGAAAACAGAAACTCTCTCTGGCTTGTAAGGAAATCAAACCATTGGGAGTTATTTTACTTTGTGTAGGATAAAACAGAACACGGGGGGATCAGGGTTGTCATTGGCTCAACAAAGGGACACAATCTTTATGGTAGAAGCAGCACCAACGAGGAGTCAGGAAATCTGAGTTCCTATCCTGTCTGGGCCACTGACTCTCTTGGGTCACTCTGCCTCTCTGTAATGGTACCTCGGTGGGCGGCCACGGGGTCCCCAACTGTAAAACCAATGGATTGGACCGCTGCAGTGATTCTTACCCTTGGTTGTATGTTGGGAGTTCCCTGGGGAGCTTCAAAACAAACACACAAACAAACAAAAAAACATTGATAGCCTGACCCCAATCCCAGAGATTCTGATGACATTTAAGTGGGGTAAGCCCTCCAGCACTGGGAGTTTTAAAAATCTCACCCAATAATTCTACTGTGCAGCAGCCAAGTTGGAAAACCACTGGGCTAGGAGGTCTGGGGGGCCTCTTTCAGCCCCAGTATGCCATAACTTTACAGTGGAAGACAGTAGTTCTCAAACATTCACATGCATAAGGATGACCTGGGAAGCCTATATAAAAAATAACATTTCTCACCATATGATAGCCCTTATACATGGACTCTAAAGTACGATGCAAATGAACATATCTGCAAAACAGAAACAGACTCCCAGACATAGAAGAGAGACTTGGGGTTTTCAGTGGGGTTGGGGGCAGGGAAGGATTGGGAGTTTGGGATTAGCAGATACAAACTACAGGGTGGATAAACAGCAGGGTCCTACTGTAGAGCACAGAGAGCTATAGTCAGTATCCTGTGATCAACCATAATGGAAAAGAATAGGAAAAAGACTATACATGAAATATACAAAGAATACACATGAAACTGAATCAGAAATTAACAGAAGAAATTAACACAACAGAAAGGAACACAACATTGCAAATCAACTATACGTCAATAAAAAAGAAGGGGGGAAAGGAAAAAAATAGAAGCCAAGGTTGGGTTCCCTTTGTGGGGAGGGAGCACGCAGAAGAGGGGCTGGCAGGGTTCTATTCCTTGCTCTGGGTGGCAGCTACAAGGCTGCTCACTTTCTTGTTACTCATTAAGCTATATATTTATGGTTTGTGCACTTTCATGAATGTGTGTTATATTTCACAAGAAAAACAGTTTCTAAAACTGTAAAAAAATATAAATATAAAACGTTAGCCTCCTTGAAAAGAGAAAATGGGTGAGAAAATTCTCCATATCCTGGAAATGACAGTACCAATGGGACTCTGACAGGTAGCACTCTTTCTAAGTTCCTGCCAGCACTGTGCTATATATGCTGGGGGCACAGAGAACAGCAATCCCCATAGGATGCCTGCCCTTAGCAAGTACACGGTCCACTTCCAGGATTTTATCCCCAGGACATCATTCAGCAGAAGCGCCAAGATGATGGAGATTTGTAACAACAACAAGACTGGAAACCACCCAGATATTTACAAAAGCAGGAGGGTTTTCTCAACCTTTTGAGTAGAAAGACTATCCAGCCTACCCACACGTATACCCTGGCAGGGTCAGCCTGTTCCCTATGGACGTGGTGGTTGGTTTAGGGGGAGGCTGGTGAGCCTGCCCCAAGGGGGTGGGGGCTTGGAGGCTCAACAAAGGGGTGTGTGATGCGATGGTGACGGGTCACAAAGGGCTTGCGGTATAAATAGGGTCGGGTCAAGAGACTCTGGCAGAGTCCTGCAGGGAGGTGACGAGGTGCTTTTGTTCCCTCTCTCTCTCTCTCTCCGAGACTCAATTTGTGGCTGGTGGCTCTGTCTTGAACGAAGAGAGCCATGAGCAGTGAGAGTTTACCTCATTACACGGCCAATAGCTACTGTTCAGTGGGGGTGTCGAGGACCTCCATGGGGGTCCTGCAACGACAACTGTACGAGGGAGGAGAGTATGACATTTTCAAGTACGCTCCCATGTTTGAGAGCGACTTTATCCAGGTCAGCAAGGAAGGAGAACTGATTGACCTAGACAACCGCGTCCGAACGGTGACTGTGGGCGTCGCATCCACCAGCCCCCTCTTCCCACTACCTGACGTCATGCTGCTGGCCCGACCAAGGAAAGTCTGTGCCGGGATCACCAAGGGGAGAGGTTGCAAGCCCGTGAAGACCCTAGAGCTCACCAAGCTGCTCCCCTTGAAGTTTGTCAAGATCTCCATCCACAACCGGGAGAAACAGCAGCTGTGCCTGAATCTTGCTACCGGCCGGACTTTCTATCTGCAGCTGTGCCCCTCTTCCGACGCACAAGAAGACCTCTTTTCCTATTGGGAAAAGCTTGTCTATATTCTGAGACCACCGGTAGACAGTTACAGCAGTACCCCGATGCTCCAAACTGGAGATGCAGCGACTACAGAGGATGCCAAAATCCTAGTGGTAAGCACCGACAGGGACTCAAGAACACGGGGCAGGGCGCTTCGGGAGAGCAGGGCAAAGCTGGTCCTTCATAGCCTTTGGTGCTCTCTGAGACTCGCCTGGGAAATACCTTCTACCGTTGAAAAGGGTCAGGGACAAACGAGCTATCACTACGGGAGTCACAACACTGGAGAGGTTCTGAGTGCTTCTCCACCTTGTCCCACGAGGCCGAGTTTCAGAGAGACCTTAGGTATCATCTCGGCTGCACTGGTCTCATCACCAGGGCTGTAATCCCTTCTACAGCATCCTGACTCTCTGGTCTCTTCCTGAACACTTACCCCAGCCCAGGTAGTCTCAGCAGGTGGGGAACATCATTCACAGTTAGGAAGTCCTTCCTTCATTGTGTCTCCCCGGGAGTCCGACACGCTGACTCAAATCAGCCCCACCCGTGGAGTCACCAAAATGTACAAGGTGTGCATCCCTTGACCCAGGAACCCCACTTCTAGGAATCTGTCCTGCAGAGAGAGAAGCACAAGGGTATAAAGTTAAAGTGTATATCATCATGGAGAATTGTATCAGTGCTCTCCCTGACCCTGGGACTGTTCAAGTACAGTGGAGTGGCCGTTTGACAGGGGTGCAGTAGATGGGGTCTTGCATCCAATGGGAGCTTAGACTGGGTGATTTCAAAGGTTATTCTAAGTATAAGGCCTTGAGTTGCTCAGCTCCAGGATGAGAGAGGAGCGGACAGTTCTGAGCTCACTTTCTGTCATCTCTATCTTACCTGTCTCTCCTCCCCTTGGCTCAGACCACAGAGCTCCACAGAGAAAGGGATCAGGATGAGGTTGGGCTTCACAAGCTTCGTGACGTGACTGGAGCCACGTCTTGTGCTTATGTGGGGGGAGAGGGAATCCATCATGCCCCCCGTGGGTCACCTGCAGCCCTGAAAGGCGCCGAAGGATCGGCGGCAGGGATGACCGTGGGCCTGGCGGGAGCCATCATCGAGGATCCAGGAGAAAGCGGATCCGTCCAGGCCACTGCAGGTGCTGCCAGCCTATCCCTGCAGGACACGAACCTGGTCTCGGCGGGTGTTGCCAGCATATCCTCGACGGGGGCAGATGGTCCAGAGAGCAGCATGAGCATGGTGTTGCCAGCTGCAGTCACAACCAGCAAGCCTGCTGCTGGAAGAGCTGAAGGGAAGGTCGCAGCCCCCATGGTCTCCGCCTTGCAGAGCGAAGACTACACGTCTGAACGGGATGGAAGCCAGAAGGTCTCCCACCCCAGGGATGAAGCCTGGAAGGAAAAAAAGGAAAGAAGGACACGTCTTCATCGAGGAAAAGTTCCCATCACCGCAGGACAGGTGAAGGTCACCACAGGACACGAGGGGACAAGACCCAGAAAGCATCCTCCCACTGGTCCTCATGCGGCCATGAAAACCCCAAAGTTGACAAAGGAGGGGAGGACAGCTCGCAGACGGAGGAAGAGCCAGCCCGCCACCAGTTCGGGGACTCTAAGTAAGACCGCCAGTGAGATCCTCTCCGTCTTTCGGCGCTTCAGTCATTCCCCATTCAGCACCAAGGCTCACACATGACCACTGGGAGGTAGACAAAGCCCCGGTTGGCTTGGATCCTTCCCTAGAGAGGCAATTCCTACTTTCTCTAATAAAGGAAACCATACAACTCCGAAAGAAATGCTATCTTGTGTTTTCTATGTCCCCTCGCCTGGTAGTGACTTGACAGTGAGTTCTGTGGTGCGAATTGTGCTTTGGCCTGAGACCCCAGAATCAAAATTTTGTTGTACAAGATAGTTATTAAGTATCATTAAGCCATTCACTAGGGCTGGAAATAGATGCACTCTACAGAAATTTTCATTGCGAGGTTGGGAATCTTTTGAAATAAGATTTAATATGTAAATAGCTTGGGGAGAAGACAAGCTGGGGGAAGTGACTGTGTGATGTGTATACTTGCGTTGCTGAATTAATTACTTAACTCATCAAGTATTTATTGGCTGTCCGTTCTGTGCCTAGCACGAGGCTATGTTATTGAACAACCATCCTTTTCTCAGCAAAGCACTTTGCTTTGGTTATGGGCACTCTGTAGAAGGCAAGGAAATAAGCACAGAAAAAGGTTTTCGTCGCTTGCTCGAAGGTCACACGTGCATAGCCACTGCCAGAAAGAGAAGCCTGTTTTCCCAGCAAGGCTTCTCCAGGGCACTTAGGGTGGAGGGAGGACAAGTCTGCAGCCGGGGCTGAGCTTCAGGCCATAGCTGGGGTCAGAGGTTCACCTTATGAAAACAGAACCTCTCTCTGGCTTGTAAGGAAATCAAACCATTGGGAGTTATTTTACTTTGTGTAGGATAAAACAGAACACGGGGGGATCAGGGTTGTCATTGGCTCAACAAAGGGACACAATCTTTATGGTAGAAGCAGCACCAACGAGGAGTCAGGAAATCTGAGTTCCTATCCTGTCTGGGCCACTGACTCTCTTGGGTCACTCTGCCTCTCTGTAATGGTACCTCGGTGGGCAGCCACGGGGTCCCCAACTGTAAAACCAATGGATTGGACCGCTGCAGTGATTCTTACCCTTGGTTGTATGTTGGGAGTTCCCTGGGGAGCTTCAAAACAAACAAACAAACAAACAAAAAAACATTGATAGCCTGACCCCAATCCCAGAGATTCTGATGACATTTAAGTGGGGTAAGCCCTCCAGCACTGGGAGTTTTAAAAATCTCACCCAATAATTCTACTGTGCAGCAGCCAAGTTGGAAAACCACTGGGCTAGGAGGTCTGGGGGGCCTCTTTCAGCCCCAGTATGCCATAACTTTACGGTGGAAGACAGTAGTTCTCAAACATTCACATGCATAAGGATGACCTGGGAAGCCTATATAAAAAATAACATTTCTCACCATATGATAGCCCTTATACATGGACTCTAAAGTACGATGCAAATGAACATATCTGCAAAACAGAAACAGACTCCCAGACATAGAAGAGAGACTTGGGGTTTTCAGTGGGGTTGGGGGCAGGGAAGGATTGGGAGTTTGGGATTAGCAGATACAAACTACAGGGTGGATAAACAGCAGGGTCCTACTGTAGAGCACAGAGAGCTATAGTCAGTATCCTGTGATCAACCATAATGGAAAAGAATAGGAAAAAGACTATACATGAAATATACAAAGAATACACATGAAACTGAATCAGAAATTAACAGAAGAAATTAACACAGCAGAAAGGAACACAACATTGCAAATCAACTATACGTCAATAAAAAAGAAGGGGGGAAAGGAAAAAAATAGAAGCCAAGGTTGGGTTCCCTTTGTGGGGAGGGAGCACACAGAAGAGGGGCTGGCAGGGTTCTATTCCTTGCTCTGGGTGGCAGCTACAAGGCTGCTCACTTTCTTGTTACTCATTAAGCTATATATTTATGGTTTGTGCACTTTCATGAATGTGTGTTATATTTCACAAGAAAAACAGTTTCTAAAACTGTAAAAAAATATAAATATAAAACGTTAGCCTCCTTGAAAAGAGAAAATGGGTGAGAAAATTCTCCATATCCTGGAAATGACAGTACCAATGGGACTCTGACAGGTAGCACTCTTTCTAAGTTCCTGCCAGCACTGTGCTATATATGCTGGGGGCACAGAGAACAGCAATCCCCATAGGATGCCTGCCCTTAGCAAGTACACGGTCCACTTCCAGGATTTTATCCCCAGGACATCATTCAGCAGAAGCGCCAAGATGATGGAGATTTGTAACAACAACAAGACTGGAAACCACCCAGATATTTACAAAAGCAGGAGGGTTTTCTCAACCTTTTGAGTAGAAAGACTATCCAGCCTACCCACACGTATACCCTGGCAGGGTCAGCCTGTTCCCTATGGAGGTGGTGGTTGGTTTAGGGGGAGGCTGGTGAGCCTGCCCCAAGGGGGTGGGGGCTTGGAGGCTCAACAAAGGGGTGTGTGATGCGATGGTGACGGGTCACAAAGGGCTTGCGGTATAAATAGGGTCGGGTCAAGAGACTCTGGCAGAGTCCTGCAGGGAGGTGACGAGGTGCTTTCGTTCCCTCTCTCTCTCTCTCTCCGAGACTCAATTTGTGGCTGGTGGCTCTGTCTTGAACGAAGAGAGCCATGAGCAGTGAGAGTTTACCTCATTACACGGCCAATAGCTACTGTTCAGTGGGGGTGTCGAGGACCTCCATGGGGGTCCTGCAACGACAACTGTACGAGGGAGGAGAGTATGACATTTTCAAGTACGCTCCCATGTTTGAGAGCGACTTTATCCAGGTCAGCAAGGAAGGAGAACTGATTGACCTAGACAACCGCGTCCGAACGGTGACTGTGGGCGTCGCATCCACCAGCCCCCTCTTCCCACTACCTGACGTCATGCTGCTGGCCCGACCAAGGAAAGTCTGTGCCGGGATCACCAAGGGGAGAGGTTGCAAGCCCGTGAAGACCCTAGAGCTCACCAAGCTGCTCCCCTTGAAGTTTGTCAAGATCTCCATCCACAACCGGGAGAAACAGCAGCTGTGCCTGAATCTTGCTACCGGCCGGACTTTCTATCTGCAGCTGTGCCCCTCTTCCGACGCACAAGAAGACCTCTTTTCCTATTGGGAAAAGCTTGTCTATATCCTGAGACCACCGGTAGACAGTTACAGCAGTACCCCGATGCTCCAAACTGGAGATGCAGCGACTACAGAGGATGCCAAAATCCTAGTGGTAAGCACCGACAGGGACTCAAGAACACGGGGCAGGGCGCTTCGGGAGAGCAGGGCAAAGCTGGTCCTTCATAGCCTTTGGTGCTCTCTGAGACTCGCCTGGGAAATACCTTCTACCGTTGAAAAGGGTCAGGGACAAACGAGCTATCACTACGGGAGTCACAACACTGGAGAGGTTCTGAGTGCTTCTCCACCTTGTCCCACGAGGCCGAGTTTCAGAGAGACCTTAGGTATCATCTCGGCTGCACTGGTCTCATCACCAGGGCTGTAATCCCTTCTACAGCATCCTGACTGTCTGGTCTCTTCCTGAACACTTACCCCAGCCCAGGTAGTCTCAGCAGGTGGGGAACATCATTCACAGTTAGGAAGTCCTTCCTTCATTGTGTCTCCCCGGGAGTCCGACACGCTGACTCAAATCAGCCCCACCCGTGGAGTCACCAAAATGTACAAGGTGTGCATCCCTTGACCCAGGAACCCCACTTCTAGGAATCTGTCCTGCAGAGAGAGAAGCACAAGGGTATAAAGTTAAAGTGTATATCATCATGGAGAATTGTATCAGTGCTCTCCCTGACCCTGGGACTGTTCAAGTACAGTGGAGTGGCCGTTTGACAGGGGTGCAGTAGATGGGGTCTTGCATCCAATGGGAGCTTAGACTGGGTGATTTCAAAGGTTATTCTAAGTATAAGGCCTTGAGTTGCTCAGCTCCAGGATGAGAGAGGAGCGGACAGTTCTGAGCTCACTTTCTGTCATCTCTATCTTACCTGTCTCTCCTCCCCTTGGCTCAGACCACAGAGCTCCACAGAGAAAGGGATCAGGATGAGGTTGGGCTTCACAAGCTTCGTGACGTGACTGGAGCCACGTCTTGTGCTTATGTGGGGGGAGAGGGAATCCATCATGCCCCCCGTGGGTCACCTGCAGCCCTGAAAGGCGCCGAAGGATCGGCGGCAGGGATGACCGTGGGCCTGGCGGGAGCCATCATCGAGGATCCAGGAGAAAGCGGATCCGTCCAGGCCACTGCAGGTGCTGCCAGCCTATCCCTGCAGGACACGAACCTGGTCTCGGCGGGTGTTGCCAGCATATCCTCGACGGGGGCAGATGGTCCAGAGAGCAGCATGAGCATGGTGTTGCCAGCTGCAGTCACAACCAGCAAGCCTGCTGCTGGAAGAGCTGAAGGGAAGGTCGCAGCCCCCATGGTCTCCGCCTTGCAGAGCGAAGACTACACGTCTGAACGGGATGGAAGCCAGAAGGTCTCCCACCCCAGGGATGAAGCCTGGAAGGAAAAAAAGGAAAGAAGGACACGTCTTCATCGAGGAAAAGTTCCCATCACCGCAGGACAGGTGAAGGTCACCACAGGACACGAGGGGACAAGACCCAGAAAGCATCCTCCCACTGGTCCTCATGCGGCCATGAAAACCCCAAAGTTGACAAAGGAGGGGAGGACAGCTCGCAGACGGAGGAAGAGCCAGCCCGCCACCAGTTCGGGGACTCTAAGTAAGACCGCCAGTGAGATCCTCTCCGTCTTTAGGCGCTTCAGTCATTCCCCATTCAGCAACAAGGCTCACACATGACCACTGGGAGGTAGACAAAGCCCCGGTTGGCTGGGATCCTTCCCTAGAGAGGCAATTCCTACTTTCTCTAATAAAGGAAACCATACAACTCCAAAAGAAATGCGATCTTGTGTTTTCTATGTCCCCTCGCCTGGTAGGGACTTGACAGTGACTTCTGTGGTGCGAATTGTGCTTTGGCCTGAGACCCCAGAATCAAAATTTTGTTGTACAAGATAGGTATTAAGTATCATTAAGCCATACACTAGGGCTGGAAATAGATGCACCCTACAGAAATTTTCATTGCGAGGTTGGGAATCTTTTGAAATAAGATTTAATATGTAAATAGCTTGGGGAGAAGACAAGCTGGGGGAAGTGACTGTGTGATGTGTATACTTGCGTTGCTGAATTAATTACGTAACTCATCAAGTATTTATTGGCTGTCCGTTCTGTGCCTAGCACGAGGCTATGTTATTGAACAACCATCCTTTTCTCAGCAAAGCACTTTGCTTTGGTTATGGGCACTCTGTAGAAGGCAAGGAAATAAGCACAGAAAAAGGTTTTCGTCGCTTGCTCGAAGGTCACACGTGCATAGCCACTGCCAGAAAGAGAAGCCTGTTTTCCCAGCAAGGCTTCTCCAGGGCACTTAGGGTGGAGGGAGGACAAGTCTGCAGCCGGGGCTGAGCTTCAGGCCATAGCTGGGGTCAGAGGTTCACCTTATGAAAACAGAAACTCTCTCTGGCTTGTAAGGAAATCAAACCATTGGGAGTTATTTTACTTTGTGTAGGATAAAACAGAACACGGGGGGATCAGGGTTGTCATTGGCTCAACAAAGGGACACAATCTTTATGGTAGAAGCAGCACCAACGAGGAGTCAGGAAATCTGAGTTCCTATCCTGTCTGGGCCACTGACTCTCTTGGGTCACTCTGCCTCTCTGTAATGGTACCTCGGTGGGCGGCCACGGGGTCCCCAACTGTAAAACCAATGGATTGGACCGCTGCAGTGATTCTTACCCTTGGTTGTATGTTGGGAGTTCCCTGGGGAGCTTCAAAACAAACAAACAAACAAACAAAAAAACATTGATAGCCTGACCCCAATCCCAGAGATTCTGATGACATTTAAGTGGGGTAAGCCCTCCAGCACTGGGAGTTTTAAAAATCTCACCCAATAATTCTACTGTGCAGCAGCCAAGTTGGAAAACCACTGGGCTAGGAGGTCTGGGGGGCCTCTTTCAGCCCCAGTATGCCATAACTTTACAGTGGAAGACAGTAGTTCTCAAACATTCACATGCATAAGGATGACCTGGGAAGCCTATATAAAAAATAACATTTCTCACCATATGATAGCCCTTATACATGGACTCTAAAGTACGATGCAAATGAACATATCTGCAAAACAGAAACAGACTCCCAGACATAGAAGAGAGACTTGGGGTTTTCAGTGGGGTTGGGGGCAGGGAAGGATTGGGAGTTTGGGATTAGCAGATACAAACTACAGGGTGGATAAACAGCAGGGTCCTACTGTAGAGCACAGAGAGCTATAGTCAGTATCCTGTGATCAACCATAATGGAAAAGAATAGGAAAAAGACTATACATGAAATATACAAAGAATACACATGAAACTGAATCAGAAATTAACAGAAGAAATTAACACAACAGAAAGGAACACAACATTGCAAATCAACTATACGTCAATAAAAAAGAAGGGGGGAAAGGAAAAAAATAGAAGCCAAGGTTGGGTTCCCTTTGTGGGGAGGGAGCACGCAGAAGAGGGGCTGGCAGGGTTCTATTCCTTGCTCTGGGTGGCAGCTACAAGGCTGCTCACTTTCTTGTTACTCATTAAGCTATATATTTATGGTTTGTGCACTTTCATGAATGTGTGTTATATTTCACAAGAAAAACAGTTTCTAAAACTGTAAAAAAATATAAATATAAAACGTTAGCCTCCTTGAAAAGAGAAAATGGGTGAGAAAATTCTCCATATCCTGGAAATGACAGTACCAATGGGACTCTGACAGGTAGCACTCTTTCTAAGTTCCTGCCAGCACTGTGCTATATATGCTGGGGGCACAGAGAACAGCAATCCCCATAGGATGCCTGCCCTTAGCAAGTACACGGTCCACTTCCAGGATTTTATCCCCAGGACATCATTCAGCAGAAGCGCCAAGATGATGGAGATTTGTAACAACAACAAGACTGGAAACCACCCAGATATTTACAAAAGCAGGAGGGTTTTCTCAACCTTTTGAGTAGAAAGACTATCCAGCCTACCCACACGTATACCCTGGCAGGGTCAGCCTGTTCCCTATGGACGTGGTGGTTGGTTTAGGGGGAGGCTGGTGAGCCTGCCCCAAGGGGGTGGGGGCTTGGAGGCTCAACAAAGGGGTGTGTGATGCGATGGTGACGGGTCACAAAGGGCTTGCGGTATAAATAGGGTCGGGTCAAGAGACTCTGGCAGAGTCCTGCAGGGAGGTGACGAGGTGCTTTCGTTCCCTCTCTCTCTCTCTCTCCGAGACTCAATTTGTGGCTGGTGGCTCTGTCTTGAACGAAGAGAGCCATGAGCAGTGAGAGTTTACCTCATTACACGGCCAATAGCTACTGTTCAGTGGGGGTGTCGAGGACCTCCATGGGGGTCCTGCAACGACAACTGTACGAGGGAGGAGAGTATGACATTTTCAAGTACGCTCCCATGTTTGAGAGCGACTTTATCCAGGTCAGCAAGGAAGGAGAACTGATTGACCTAGACAACCGCGTCCGAACGGTGACTGTGGGCGTCGCATCCACCAGCCCCCTCTTCCCACTACCTGACGTCATGCTGCTGGCCCGACCAAGGAAAGTCTGTGCCGGGATCACCAAGGGGAGAGGTTGCAAGCCCGTGAAGACCCTAGAGCTCACCAAGCTGCTCCCCTTGAAGTTTGTCAAGATCTCCATCCACAACCGGGAGAAACAGCAGCTGTGCCTGAATCTTGCTACCGGCCGGACTTTCTATCTGCAGCTGTGCCCCTCTTCCGACGCACAAGAAGACCTCTTTTCCTATTGGGAAAAGCTTGTCTATATCCTGAGACCACCGGTAGACAGTTACAGCAGTACCCCGATGCTCCAAACTGGAGATGCAGCGACTACAGAGGATGCCAAAATCCTAGTGGTAAGCACCGACAGGGACTCAAGAACACGGGGCAGGGCGCTTCGGGAGAGCAGGGCAAAGCTGGTCCTTCATAGCCTTTGGTGCTCTCTGAGACTCGCCTGGGAAATACCTTCTACCGTTGAAAAGGGTCAGGGACAAACGAGCTATCACTACGGGAGTCACAACACTGGAGAGGTTCTGAGTGCTTCTCCACCTTGTCCCACGAGGCCGAGTTTCAGAGAGACCTTAGGTATCATCTCGGCTGCACTGGTCTCATCACCAGGGCTGTAATCCCTTCTACAGCATCCTGACTGTCTGGTCTCTTCCTGAACACTTACCCCAGCCCAGGTAGTCTCAGCAGGTGGGGAACATCATTCACAGTTAGGAAGTCCTTCCTTCATTGTGTCTCCCCGGGAGTCCGACACGCTGACTCAAATCAGCCCCACCCGTGGAGTCACCAAAATGTACAAGGTGTGCATCCCTTGACCCAGGAACCCCACTTCTAGGAATCTGTCCTGCAGAGAGAGAAGCACAAGGGTATAAAGTTAAAGTGTATATCATCATGGAGAATTGTATCAGTGCTCTCCCTGACCCTGGGACTGTTCAAGTACAGTGGAGTGGCCGTTTGACAGGGGTGCAGTAGATGGGGTCTTGCATCCAATGGGAGCTTAGACTGGGTGATTTCAAAGGTTATTCTAAGTATAAGGCCTTGAGTTGCTCAGCTCCAGGATGAGAGAGGAGCGGACAGTTCTGAGCTCACTTTCTGTCATCTCTATCTTACCTGTCTCTCCTCCCCTTGGCTCAGACCACAGAGCTCCACAGAGAAAGGGATCAGGATGAGGTTGGGCTTCACAAGCTTCGTGACGTGACTGGAGCCACGTCTTGTGCTTATGTGGGGGGAGAGGGAATCCATCATGCCCCCCGTGGGTCACCTGCAGCCCTGAAAGGCGCCGAAGGATGGGCGGCAGGGATGACCGTGGGCCTGGCGGGAGCCATCATCGAGGATCCAGGAGAAAGCGGATCCGTCCAGGCCACTGCAGGTGCTGCCAGCCTATCCCTGCAGGACACGAACCTGGTCTCGGCGGGTGTTGCCAGCATATCCTCGACGGGGGCAGATGGTCCAGAGAGCAGCATGAGCATGGTGTTGCCAGCTGCAGTCACAACCAGCAAGCCTGCTGCTGGAAGAGCTGAAGGGAAGGTCGCAGCCCCCATGGTCTCCACCTTGCAGAGCGAAGACTACACGTCTGAACGGGATGGAAGCCAGAAGGTCTCCCACCCCAGGGATGAAGCCTGGAAGGAAAAAAAGGAAAGAAGGACACGTCTTCATCGAGGAAAAGTTCCCATCACCGCAGGACAGGTGAAGGTCACCACAGGACACGAGGGGACAAGACCCAGAAAGCATCCTCCCACTGGTCCTCATGCGGCCATGAAAACCCCAAAGTTGACAAAGGAGGGGAGGACAGCTCGCAGACGGAGGAAGAGCCAGCCCGCCACCAGTTCGGGGACTCTAAGTAAGACCGCCAGTGAGATCCTCTCCGTCTTTAGGCGCTTCAGTCATTCCCCATTCAGCAACAAGGCTCACACATGACCACTGGGAGGTAGACAAAGCCCCGGTTGGCTGGGATCCTTCCCTAGAGAGGCAATTCCTACTTTCTCTAATAAAGGAAACCATACAACTCCAAAAGAAATGCGATCTTGTGTTTTCTATGTCCCCTCGCCTGGTAGGGACTTGACAGTGACTTCTGTGGTGCGAATTGTGCTTTGGCCTGAGACCCCAGAATCAAAATTTTGTTGTACAAGATAGGTATTAAGTATCATTAAGCCATACACTAGGGCTGGAAATAGATGCACCCTACAGAAATTTTCATTGCGAGGTTGGGAATCTTTTGAAATAAGATTTAATATGTAAATAGCTTGGGGAGAAGACAAGCTGGGGGAAGTGACTGTGTGATGTGTATACTTGCGTTGCTGAATTAATTACGTAACTCATCAAGTATTTATTGGCTGTCCGTTCTGTGCCTAGCACGAGGCTATGTTATTGAACAACCATCCTTTTCTCAGCAAAGCACTTTGCTTTGGTTATGGGCACTCTGTAGAAGGCAAGGAAATAAGCACAGAAAAAGGTTTTCGTCGCTTGCTCGAAGGTCACACGTGCATAGCCACTGCCAGAAAGAGAAGCCTGTTTTCCCAGCAAGGCTTCTCCAGGGCACTTAGGGTGGAGGGAGGACAAGTCTGCAGCCGGGGCTGAGCTTCAGGCCATAGCTGGGGTCAGAGGTTCACCTTATGAAAACAGAAACTCTCTCTGGCTTGTAAGGAAATCAAACCATTGGGAGTTATTTTACTTTGTGTAGGATAAAACAGAACACGGGGGGATCAGGGTTGTCATTGGCTCAACAAAGGGACACAATCTTTATGGTAGAAGCAGCACCAACGAGGAGTCAGGAAATCTGAGTTCCTATCCTGTCTGGGCCACTGACTCTCTTGGGTCACTCTGCCTCTCTGTAATGGTACCTCAGTGGGCAGCCACGGGGTCCCCAACTGTAAAACCAATGGATTGGACCGCTGCAGTGATTCTTACCCTTGGTTGTATGTTGGGAGTTCCCTGGGGAGCTTCAAAACAAACAAACAAACAAACAAAAAAACATTGATAGCCTGACCCCAATCCCAGAGATTCTGATGACATTTAAGTGGGGTAAGCCCTCCAGCACTGGGAGTTTTAAAAATCTCACCCAATAATCCTACTGTGCAGCAGCCAAGTTGGAAAACCACTGGGCTAGGAGGTCTGGGGGGCCTCTTTCAGCCCCAGTATGCCATAACTTTACAGTGGAAGACAGTAGTTCTCAAACATTCACATGCATAAGGATGACCTGGGAAGCCTATATAAAAAATAACATTTCTCACCATATGATAGCCCTTATACATGGACTCTAAAGTACGATGCAAATGAACATATCTGCAAAACAGAAACAGACTCCCAGACATAGAAGAGAGACTTGGGGTTTTCAGTGGGGTTGGGGGCAGGGAAGGATTGGGAGTTTGGGATTAGCAGATACAAACTACAGGGTGGATAAACAGCAGGGTCCTACTGTAGAGCACAGAGAGCTATAGTCAGTATCCTGTGATCAACCATAATGGAAAAGAATAGGAAAAAGACTATACATGAAATATACAAAGAATACACATGAAACTGAATCAGAAATTAACAGAAGAAATTAACACAACAGAAAGGAACACAACATTGCAAATCAACTATACGTCAATAAAAAAGAAGGGGGGAAAGGAAAAAAATAGAAGCCAAGGTTGGGTTCCCTTTGTGGGGAGGGAGCACGCAGAAGAGGGGCTGGCAGGGTTCTATTCCTTGCTCTGGGTGGCAGCTACAAGGCTGCTCACTTTCTTGTTACTCATTAAGCTATATATTTATGGTTTGTGCACTTTCATGAATGTGTGTTATATTTCACAAGAAAAACAGTTTCTAAAACTGTAAAAAAATATAAATATAAAACGTTAGCCTCCTTGAAAAGAGAAAATGGGTGAGAAAATTCTCCATATCCTGGAAATGACAGTACCAATGGGACTCTGACAGGTAGCACTCTTTCTAAGTTCCTGCCAGCACTGTGCTATATATGCTGGGGGCACAGAGAACAGCAATCCCCATAGGATGCCTGCCCTTAGCAAGTACACGGTCCACTTCCAGGATTTTATCCCCAGGACATCATTCAGCAGAAGCGCCAAGATGATGGAGATTTGTAACAACAACAAGACTGGAAACCACCCAGATATTTACAAAAGCAGGAGGGTTTTCTCAACCTTTTGAGTAGAAAGACTATCCAGCCTACCCACACGTATACCCTGGCAGGGTCAGCCTGTTCCCTATGGACGTGGTGGTTGGTTTAGGGGGAGGCTGGTGAGCCTGCCCCAAGGGGGTGGGGGCTTGGAGGCTCAACAAAGGGGTGTGTGATGCGATGGTGACGGGTCACAAAGGGCTTGCGGTATAAATAGGGTCGGGTCAAGAGACTCTGGCAGAGTCCTGCAGGGAGGTGACGAGGTGCTTTCGTTCCCTCTCTCTCTCTCTCTCCGAGACTCAATTTGTGGCTGGTGGCTCTGTCTTGAACGAAGAGAGCCATGAGCAGTGAGAGTTTACCTCATTACACGGCCAATAGCTACTGTTCAGTGGGGGTGTCGAGGACCTCCATGGGGGTCCTGCAACGACAACTGTACGAGGGAGGAGAGTATGACATTTTCAAGTACGCTCCCATGTTTGAGAGCGACTTTATCCAGGTCAGCAAGGAAGGAGAACTGATTGACCTAGACAACCGCGTCCGAACGGTGACTGTGGGCGTCGCATCCACCAGCCCCCTCTTCCCACTACCTGACGTCATGCTGCTGGCCCGACCAAGGAAAGTCTGTGCCGGGATCACCAAGGGGAGAGGTTGCAAGCCCGTGAAGACCCTAGAGCTCACCAAGCTGCTCCCCTTGAAGTTTGTCAAGATCTCCATCCACAACCGGGAGAAACAGCAGCTGTGCCTGAATCTTGCTACCGGCCGGACTTTCTATCTGCAGCTGTGCCCCTCTTCCGACGCACAAGAAGACCTCTTTTCCTATTGGGAAAAGCTTGTCTATATCCTGAGACCACCGGTAGACAGTTACAGCAGTACCCCGATGCTCCAAACTGGAGATGCAGCGACTACAGAGGATGCCAAAATCCTAGTGGTAAGCACCGACAGGGACTCAAGAACACGGGGCAGGGCGCTTCGGGAGAGCAGGGCAAAGCTGGTCCTTCATAGCCTTTGGTGCTCTCTGAGACTCGCCTGGGAAATACCTTCTACCGTTGAAAAGGGTCAGGGACAAACGAGCTATCACTACGGGAGTCACAACACTGGAGAGGTTCTGAGTGCTTCTCCACCTTGTCCCACGAGGCCGAGTTTCAGAGAGACCTTAGGTATCATCTCGGCTGCACTGGTCTCATCACCAGGGCTGTAATCCCTTCTACAGCATCCTGACTGTCTGGTCTCTTCCTGAACACTTACCCCAGCCCAGGTAGTCTCAGCAGGTGGGGAACATCATTCACAGTTAGGAAGTCCTTCCTTCATTGTGTCTCCCCGGGAGTCCGACACGCTGACTCAAATCAGCCCCACCCGTGGAGTCACCAAAATGTACAAGGTGTGCATCCCTTGACCCAGGAACCCCACTTCTAGGAATCTGTCCTGCAGAGAGAGAAGCACAAGGGTATAAAGTTAAAGTGTATATCATCATGGAGAATTGTATCAGTGCTCTCCCTGACCCTGGGACTGTTCAAGTACAGTGGAGTGGCCGTTTGACAGGGGTGCAGTAGATGGGGTCTTGCATCCAATGGGAGCTTAGACTGGGTGATTTCAAAGGTTATTCTAAGTATAAGGCCTTGAGTTGCTCAGCTCCAGGATGAGAGAGGAGCGGACAGTTCTGAGCTCACTTTCTGTCATCTCTATCTTACCTGTCTCTCCTCCCCTTGGCTCAGACCACAGAGCTCCACAGAGAAAGGGATCAGGATGAGGTTGGGCTTCACAAGCTTCGTGACGTGACTGGAGCCACGTCTTGTGCTTATGTGGGGGGAGAGGGAATCCATCATGCCCCCCGTGGGTCACCTGCAGCCCTGAAAGGCGCCGAAGGATCGGCGGCAGGGATGACCGTGGGCCTGGCGGGAGCCATCATCGAGGATCCAGGAGAAAGCGGATCCGTCCAGGCCACTGCAGGTGCTGCCAGCCTATCCCTGCAGGACACGAACCTGGTCTCGGCGGGTGTTGCCAGCATATCCTCGACGGGGGCAGATGGTCCAGAGAGCAGCATGAGCATGGTGTTGCCAGCTGCAGTCACAACCAGCAAGCCTGCTGCTGGAAGAGCTGAAGGGAAGGTCGCAGCCCCCATGGTCTCCGCCTTGCAGAGCGAAGACTACACGTCTGAACGGGATGGAAGCCAGAAGGTCTCCCACCCCAGGGATGAAGCCTGGAAGGAAAAAAAGGAAAGAAGGACACGTCTTCATCGAGGAAAAGTTCCCATCACCGCAGGACAGGTGAAGGTCACCACAGGACACGAGGGGACAAGACCCAGAAAGCATCCTCCCACTGGTCCTCATGCGGCCATGAAAACCCCAAAGTTGACAAAGGAGGGGAGGACAGCTCGCAGACGGAGGAAGAGCCAGCCCGCCACCAGTTCGGGGACTCTAAGTAAGACCGCCAGTGAGATCCTCTCCGTCTTTAGGCGCTTCAGTCATTCCCCATTCAGCAACAAGGCTCACACATGACCACTGGGAGGTAGACAAAGCCCCGGTTGGCTGGGATCCTTCCCTAGAGAGGCAATTCCTACTTTCTCTAATAAAGGAAACCATACAACTCCGAAAGAAATGCTATCTTGTGTTTTCTATGTCCCCTCGCCTGGTAGTGACTTGACAGTGACTTCTGTGGTGCGAATTGTGCTTTGGCCTGAGACCCCAGAATCAAAATTTTGTTGTACAAGATAGGTATTAAGTATCATTAAGCCATACACTAGGGCTGGAAATAGATGCACTCTACAGAAATTTTCATTGCGAGGTTGGGAATCTTTTGAAATAAGATTTAATATGTAAATAGCTTGGGGAGAAGACAAGCTGGGGGAAGTGACTGTGTGATGTGTATACTTGCGTTGCTGAATTAATTACGTAACTCATCAAGTATTTATTGGCTGTCCGTTCTGTGCCTAGCACGAGGCTATGTTATTGAACAACCATCCTTTTCTCAGGAAAGCACTTTGCTTTGGTTATGGGCACTCTGTAGAAGGCAAGGAAATAAGCACAGAAAAAGGTTTTCGTCGCTTGCTCGAAGGTCACACGTGCATAGCCACTGCCAGAAAGAGAAGCCTGTTTTCCCAGCAAGGCTTCTCCAGGGCACTTAGGGTGGAGGGAGGACAAGTCTGCAGCCGGGGCTGAGCTTCAGGCCATAGCTGGGGTCAGAGGTTCACCTTATGAAAACAGAACCTCTCTCTGGCTTGTAAGGAAATCAAACCATTGGGAGTTATTTTACTTTGTGTAGGATAAAACAGAACACGGGGGGATCAGGGTTGTCATTGGCTCAACAAAGGGACACAATCTTTATGGTAGAAGCAGCACCAACGAGGAGTCAGGAAATCTGAGTTCCTATCCTGTCTGGGCCACTGACTCTCTTGGGTCACTCTGCCTCTCTGTAATGGTACCTCGGTGGGCGGCCACGGGGTCCCCAACTGTAAAACCAATGGATTGGACCGCTGCAGTGATTCTTACCCTTGGTTGTATGTTGGGAGTTCCCTGGGGAGCTTCAAAACAAACAAACAAACAAACAAAAAAATATTGATAGCCTGACCCCAATCCCAGAGATTCTGATGACATTTAAGTGGGGTAAGCCCTCCAGCACTGGGAGTTTTAAAAATCTCACCCAATAATTCTACTGTGCAGCAGCCAAGTTGGAAAACCACTGGGCTAGGAGGTCTGGGGGGCCTCTTTCAGCCCCAGTATGCCATAACTTTACAGTGGAAGACAGTAGTTCTCAAACATTCACATGCATAAGGATGACCTGGGAAGCCTATATAAAAAATAACATTTCTCACCATATGATAGCCCTTATACATGGACTCTAAAGTACGATGCAAATGAACATATCTGCAAAACAGAAACAGACTCCCAGACATAGAAGAGAGACTTGGGGTTTTCAGTGGGGTTGGGGGCAGGGAAGGATTGGGAGTTTGGGATTAGCAGATACAAACTACAGGGTGGATAAACAGCAGGGTCCTACTGTAGAGCACAGAGAGCTATAGTCAGTATCCTGTGATCAACCATAATGGAAAAGAATAGGAAAAAGACTATACATGAAATATACAAAGAATACACATGAAACTGAATCAGAAATTAACAGAAGAAATTAACACAACAGAAAGGAACACAACATTGCAAATCAACTATACGTCAATAAAAAAGAAGGGGGGAAAGGAAAAAAATAGAAGCCAAGGTTGGGTTCCCTTTGTGGGGAGGGAGCACGCAGAAGAGGGGCTGGCAGGGTTCTATTCCTTGCTCTGGGTGGCAGCTACAAGGCTGCTCACTTTCTTGTTACTCATTAAGCTATATATTTATGGTTTGTGCACTTTCATGAATGTGTGTTATATTTCACAAGAAAAACAGTTTCTAAAACTGTAAAAAAATATAAATATAAAACGTTAGCCTCCTTGAAAAGAGAAAATGGGTGAGAAAATTCTCCATATCCTGGAAATGACAGTACCAATGGGACTCTGACAGGTAGCACTCTTTCTAAGTTCCTGCCAGCACTGTGCTATATATGCTGGGGGCACAGAGAACAGCAATCCCCATAGGATGCCTGCCCTTAGCAAGTACACGGTCCACTTCCAGGATTTTATCCCCAGGACATCATTCAGCAGAAGCGCCAAGATGATGGAGATTTGTAACAACAACAAGACTGGAAACCACCCAGATATTTACAAAAGCAGGAGGGTTTTCTCAACCTTTTGAGTAGAAAGACTATCCAGCCTACCCACACGTATACCCTGGCAGGGTCAGCCTGTTCCCTATGGACGTGGTGGTTGGTTTAGGGGGAGGCTGGTGAGCCTGCCCCAAGGGGGTGGGGGCTTGGAGGCTCAACAAAGGGGTGTGTGATGCGATGGTGACGGGTCACAAAGGGCTTGCGGTATAAATAGGGTCGGGTCAAGAGACTCTGGCAGAGTCCTGCAGGGAGGTGACGAGGTGCTTTCGTTCCCTCTCTCTCTCTCTCTCCGAGACTCAATTTGTGGCTGGTGGCTCTGTCTTGAACGAAGAGAGCCATGAGCAGTGAGAGTTTACCTCATTACACGGCCAATAGCTACTGTTCAGTGGGGGTGTCGAGGACCTCCATGGGGGTCCTGCAACGACAACTGTACGAGGGAGGAGAGTATGACATTTTCAAGTACGCTCCCATGTTTGAGAGCGACTTTATCCAGGTCAGCAAGGAAGGAGAACTGATTGACCTAGACAACCGCGTCCGAACGGTGACTGTGGGCGTCGCATCCACCAGCCCCCTCTTCCCACTACCTGACGTCATGCTGCTGGCCCGACCAAGGAAAGTCTGTGCCGGGATCACCAAGGGGAGAGGTTGCAAGCCCGTGAAGACCCTAGAGCTCACCAAGCTGCTCCCCTTGAAGTTTGTCAAGATCTCCATCCACAACCGGGAGAAACAGCAGCTGTGCCTGAATCTTGCTACCGGCCGGACTTTCTATCTGCAGCTGTGCCCCTCTTCCGACGCACAAGAAGACCTCTTTTCCTATTGGGAAAAGCTTGTCTATATCCTGAGACCACCGGTAGACAGTTACAGCAGTACCCCGATGCTCCAAACTGGAGATGCAGCGACTACAGAGGATGCCAAAATCCTAGTGGTAAGCACCGACAGGGACTCAAGAACACGGGGCAGGGCGCTTCGGGAGAGCAGGGCAAAGCTGGTCCTTCATAGCCTTTGGTGCTCTCTGAGACTCGCCTGGGAAATACCTTCTACCGTTGAAAAGGGTCAGGGACAAACGAGCTATCACTACGGGAGTCACAACACTGGAGAGGTTCTGAGTGCTTCTCCACCTTGTCCCACGAGGCCGAGTTTCAGAGAGACCTTAGGTATCATCTCGGCTGCACTGGTCTCATCACCAGGGCTGTAATCCCTTCTACAGCATCCTGACTGTCTGGTCTCTTCCTGAACACTTACCCCAGCCCAGGTAGTCTCAGCAGGTGGGGAACATCATTCACAGTTAGGAAGTCCTTCCTTCATTGTGTCTCCCCGGGAGTCCGACACGCTGACTCAAATCAGCCCCACCCGTGGAGTCACCAAAATGTACAAGGTGTGCATCCCTTGACCCAGGAACCCCACTTCTAGGAATCTGTCCTGCAGAGAGAGAAGCACAAGGGTATAAAGTTAAAGTGTATATCATCATGGAGAATTGTATCAGTGCTCTCCCTGACCCTGGGACTGTTCAAGTACAGTGGAGTGGCCGTTTGACAGGGGTGCAGTAGATGGGGTCTTGCATCCAATGGGAGCTTAGACTGGGTGATTTCAAAGGTTATTCTAAGTATAAGGCCTTGAGTTGCTCAGCTCCAGGATGAGAGAGGAGCGGACAGTTCTGAGCTCACTTTCTGTCATCTCTATCTTACCTGTCTCTCCTCCCCTTGGCTCAGACCACAGAGCTCCACAGAGAAAGGGATCAGGATGAGGTTGGGCTTCACAAGCTTCGTGACGTGACTGGAGCCACGTCTTGTGCTTATGTGGGGGGAGAGGGAATCCATCATGCCCCCCGTGGGTCACCTGCAGCCCTGAAAGGCGCCGAAGGATCGGCGGCAGGGATGACCGTGGGCCTGGCGGGAGCCACCATCGAGGATCCAGGAGAAAGCGGATCCGTCCAGGCCACTGCAGGTGCTGCCAGCCTATCCCTGCAGGACACGAACCTGGTCTCGGCGGGTGTTGCCAGCATATCCTCGACGGGGGCAGATGGTCCAGAGAGCAGCATGAGCATGGTGTTGCCAGCTGCAGTCACAACCAGCAAGCCTGCTGCTGGAAGAGCTGTAGGGAAGGTCGCAGCCCCCATGGTCTCCACCTTGCAGAGCGAAGACTACACGTCTGAACGGGATGGAAGCCAGAAGGTCTCCCACCCCAGGGATGAAGCCTGGAAGGAAAAAAAGGAAAGAAGGACACGTCTTCATCGAGGAAAAGTTCCCATCACCGCAGGACAGGTGAAGGTCACCACAGGACACGAGGGGACAAGACCCAGAAAGCATCCTCCCACTGGTCCTCATGCGGCCATGAAAACCCCAAAGTTGACAAAGGAGGGGAGGACAGCTCGCAGACGGAGGAAGAGCCAGCCCGCCACCAGTTCGGGGACTCTAAGTAAGACCGCCAGTGAGATCCTCTCCGTCTTTAGGCGCTTCAGTCATTCCCCATTCAGCAACAAGGCTCACACATGACCACTGGGAGGTAGACAAAGCCCCGGTTGGCTTGGATCCTTCCCTAGAGAGGCAATTCCTACTTTCTCTAATAAAGGAAACCATACAACTCCGAAAGAAATGCTATCTTGTGTTTTCTATGTCCCCTCGCCTGGTAGTGACTTGACAGTGACTTCTGTGGTGCGAATTGTGCTTTGGCCTGAGACCCCAGAATCAAAATTTTGTTGTACAAGATAGGTATTAAGTATCATTAAGCCATACACTAGGGCTGGAAATAGATGCACTCTACAGAAATTTTCATTGCGAGGTTGGGAATCTTTTGAAATAAGATTTAATATGTAAATAGCTTGGGGAGAAGACAAGCTGGGGGAAGTGACTGTGTGATGTGTATACTTGCGTTGCTGAATTAATTACGTAACTCATCAAGTATTTATTGGCTGTCCGTTCTGTGCCTAGCACGAGGCTATGTTATTGAACAACCATCCTTTTCTCAGCAAAGCACTTTGCTTTGGTTATGGGCACTCTGTAGAAGGCAAGGAAATAAGCACAGAAAAAGGTTTTCGTCGCTTGCTCGAAGGTCACACGTGCATAGCCACTGCCAGAAAGAGAAGCTTGTTTTCCCAGCAAGGCTTCTCCAGGGCACTTAGGGTGGAGGGAGGACAAGTCTGCAGCCGGGGCTGAGCTTCAGGCCATAGCTGGGGTCAGAGGTTCACCTTATGAAAACAGAAACTCTCTCTGGCTTGTAAGGAAATCAAACCATTGGGAGTTATTTTACTTTGTGTAGGATAAAACAGAACACGGGGGGATCAGGGTTGTCATTGGCTCAACAAAGGGACACAATCTTTATGGTAGAAGCAGCACCAACGAGGAGTCAGGAAATCTGAGTTCCTATCCTGTCTGGGCCACTGACTCTCTTGGGTCACTCTGCCTCTCTGTAATGGTACCTCGGTGGGCAGCCACGGGGTCCCCAACTGTAAAACCAATGGATTGGACCGCTGCAGTGATTCTTACCCTTGGTTGTATGTTGGGAGTTCCCTGGGGAGCTTCAAAACAAACAAACAAACAAACAAACAAACATTGATAGCCTGACCCCAATCCCAGAGATTCTGATGACATTTAAGTGGGGTAAGCCCTCCAGCACTGGGAGTTTTAAAAATCTCACCCAATAATTCTACTGTGCAGCAGCCAAGTTGGAAAACCACTGGGCTAGGAGGTCTGGGGGGCCTCTTTCAGCCCCAGTATGCCATAACTTTACAGTGGAAGACAGTAGTTCTCAAACATTCACATGCATAAGGATGACCTGGGAAGCCTATATAAAAAATAACATTTCTCACCATATGATAGCCCTTATACATGGACTCTAAAGTACGATGCAAATGAACATATCTGCAAAACAGAAACAGACTCCCAGACATAGAAGAGAGACTTGGGGTTTTCAGTGGGGTTGGGGGCAGGGAAGGATTGGGAGTTTGGGATTAGCAGATACAAACTACAGGGTGGATAAACAGCAGGGTCCTACTGTAGAGCACAGAGAGCTATAGTCAGTATCCTGTGATCAACCATAATGGAAAAGAATAGGAAAAAGACTATACATGAAATATACAAAGAATACACATGAAACTGAATCAGAAATTAACAGAAGAAATTAACACAACAGAAAGGAACACAACATTGCAAATCAACTATACGTCAATAAAAAAGAAGGGGGGAAAGGAAAAAAATAGAAGCCAAGGTTGGGTTCCCTTTGTGGGGAGGGAGCACGCAGAAGAGGGGCTGGCAGGGTTCTATTCCTTGCTCTGGGTGGCAGCTACAAGGCTGCTCACTTTCTTGTTACTCATTAAGCTATATATTTATGGTTTGTGCACTTTCATGAATGTGTGTTATATTTCACAAGAAAAACAGTTTCTAAAACTGTAAAAAAATATAAATATAAAACGTTAGCCTCCTTGAAAAGAGAAAATGGGTGAGAAAATTCTCCATATCCTGGAAATGACAGTACCAATGGGACTCTGACAGGTAGCACTCTTTCTAAGTTCCTGCCAGCACTGTGCTATATATGCTGGGGGCACAGAGAACAGCAATCCCCATAGGATGCCTGCCCTTAGCAAGTACACGGTCCACTTCCAGGATTTTATCCCCAGGACATCATTCAGCAGAAGCGCCAAGATGATGGAGATTTGTAACAACAACAAGACTGGAAACCACCCAGATATTTACAAAAGCAGGAGGGTTTTCTCAACCTTTTGAGTAGAAAGACTATCCAGCCTACCCACACGTATACCCTGGCAGGGTCAGCCTGTTCCCTATGGACGTGGTGGTTGGTTTAGGGGGAGGCTGGTGAGCCTGCCCCAAGGGGGTGGGGGCTTGGAGGCTCAACAAAGGGGTGTGTGATGCGATGGTGACGGGTCACAAAGGGCTTGCGGTATAAATAGGGTCGGGTCAAGAGACTCTGGCAGAGTCCTGCAGGGAGGTGACGAGGTGCTTTCGTTCCCTCTCTCTCTCTCTCTCCGAGACTCAATTTGTGGCTGGTGGCTCTGTCTTGAACGAAGAGAGCCATGAGCAGTGAGAGTTTACCTCATTACACGGCCAATAGCTACTGTTCAGTGGGGGTGTCGAGGACCTCCATGGGGGTCCTGCAACGACAACTGTACGAGGGAGGAGAGTATGACATTTTCAAGTACGCTCCCATGTTTGAGAGCGACTTTATCCAGGTCAGCAAGGAAGGAGAACTGATTGACCTAGACAACCGCGTCCGAACGGTGACTGTGGGCGTCGCATCCACCAGCCCCCTCTTCCCACTACCTGACGTCATGCTGCTGGCCCGACCAAGGAAAGTCTGTGCCGGGATCACCAAGGGGAGAGGTTGCAAGCCCGTGAAGACCCTAGAGCTCACCAAGCTGCTCCCCTTGAAGTTTGTCAAGATCTCCATCCACAACCGGGAGAAACAGCAGCTGTGCCTGAATCTTGCTACCGGCCGGACTTTCTATCTGCAGCTGTGCCCCTCTTCCGACGCACAAGAAGACCTCTTTTCCTATTGGGAAAAGCTTGTCTATATCCTGAGACCACCGGTAGACAGTTACAGCAGTACCCCGATGCTCCAAACTGGAGATGCAGCGACTACAGAGGATGCCAAAATCCTAGTGGTAAGCACCGACAGGGACTCAAGAACACGGGGCAGGGCGCTTCGGGAGAGCAGGGCAAAGCTGGTCCTTCATAGCCTTTGGTGCTCTCTGAGACTCGCCTGGGAAATACCTTCTACCGTTGAAAAGGGTCAGGGACAAACGAGCTATCACTACGGGAGTCACAACACTGGAGAGGTTCTGAGTGCTTCTCCACCTTGTCCCACGAGGCCGAGTTTCAGAGAGACCTTAGGTATCATCTCGGCTGCACTGGTCTCATCACCAGGGCTGTAATCCCTTCTACAGCATCCTGACTGTCTGGTCTCTTCCTGAACACTTACCCCAGCCCAGGTAGTCTCAGCAGGTGGGGAACATCATTCACAGTTAGGAAGTCCTTCCTTCATTGTGTCTCCCCGGGAGTCCGACACGCTGACTCAAATCAGCCCCACCCGTGGAGTCACCAAAATGTACAAGGTGTGCATCCCTTGACCCAGGAACCCCACTTCTAGGAATCTGTCCTGCAGAGAGAGAAGCACAAGGGTATAAAGTTAAAGTGTATATCATCATGGAGAATTGTATCAGTGCTCTCCCTGACCCTGGGACTGTTCAAGAAAAGTGGAGTGGCCGTTTGACAGGGGTGCAGTAGATGGGGTCTTGCATCCAATGGGAGCTTAGACTGGGTGATTTCAAAGGTTATTCTAAGTATAAGGCCTTGAGTTGCTCAGCTCCAGGATGAGAGAGGAGCGGACAGTTCTGAGCTCACTTTCTGTCATCTCTATCTTACCTGTCTCTCCTCCCCTTGGCTCAGACCACAGAGCTCCACAGAGAAAGGGATCAGGATGAGGTTGGGCTTCACAAGCTTCGTGACGTGACTGGAGCCACGTCTTGTGCTTATGTGGGGGGAGAGGGAATCCATCATGCCCCCCGTGGGTCACCTGCAGCCCTGAAAGGCGCCGAAGGATCGGCGGCAGGGATGACCGTGGGCCTGGAGGGAGCCATCATCGAGGATCCAGGAGAAAGCGGATCCGTCCAGGCCACTGCAGGTGCTGCCAGCCTATCCCTGCAGGACACGAACCTGGTCTCGGCGGGTGTTGCCAGCATATCCTCGACGGGGGCAGATGGTCCAGAGAGCAGCATGAGCATGGTGTTGCCAGCTGCAGTCACAACCAGCAAGCCTGCTGCTGGAAGAGCTGAAGGGAAGGTCGCAGCCCCCATGGTCTCCGCCTTGCAGAGCGAAGACTACACGTCTGAACGGGATGGTAGCCAGAAGGTCTCCCACCCCAGGGATGAAGCCTGGAAGGAAAAAAAGGAAAGAAGGACACGTCTTCATCGAGGAAAAGTTCCCATCACCGCAGGACAGGTGAAGGTCACCACAGGACACGAGGGGACAAGACCCAGAAAGCATCCTCCCACTGGTCCTCATGCGGCCATGAAAACCCCAAAGTTGACAAAGGAGGGGAGGACAGCTCGCAGACGGAGGAAGAGCCAGCCCGCCACCAGTTCGGGGACTCTAAGTAAGACCGCCAGTGAGATCCTCTCCGTCTTTAGGCGCTTCAGTCATTCCCCATTCAGCAACAAGGCTCACACATGACCACTGGGAGGTAGACAAAGCCCCGGTTGGCTGGGATCCTTCCCTAGAGAGGCAATTCCTACTTTCTCTAATAAAGGAAACCATACAACTCCGAAAGAAATGCGATCTTGTGTTTTCTATGTCCCCTCGCCTGGTAGGGACTTGACAGTGACTTCTGTGGTGCGAATTGTGCTTTGGCCTGAGACCCCAGAATCAAAATTTTGTTGTACAAGATAGGTATTAAGTATCATTAAGCCATTCACTAGGGCTGGAAATAGATGCACCCTACAGAAATTTTCATTGCGAGGTTGCGAATCTTTTGAAATAAGATTTAATATGTAAATAGCTTGGGGAGAAGACAAGCTGGGGGAAGTGACTGTGTGATGTGTATACTTGCGTTGCTGAATTAATTACTTAACTCATCAAGTATTTATTCGCTGTCCGTTCTGTGCCTAGCACGAGGCTATGTTATTGAACAACCATCCTTTTCTCAGCAAAGCACTTTGCTTTGGTTATGGGCACTCTGTAGAAGCTAAGGAAATAAGCACAGAAAATGGTTTTCGTCGCTTGCTCGAAGGTCACACGTGCATAGCCACTGCCAGAAAGAGAAGCCTGTTTTCCCAGCAAGGCTTCTCCAGGGCACTTAGGGTGGAGGGAGGACAAGTCTGCAGCCGGGGCTGAGCTTCAGGCCATAGCTGGGGTCAGAGGTTCACCTTATGAAAACAGAAACTCTCTCTGGCTTGTAAGGAAATCAAACCATTGGGAGTTATTTTACTTTGTGTAGGATAAAACAGAACACGGGGGGATCAGGGTTGTCATTGGCTCAACAAAGGGACACAATCTTTATGGTAGAAGCAGCACCAACGAGGAGTCAGGAAATCTGAGTTCCTATCCTGTCTGGGCCACTGACTCTCTTGGGTCACTCTGCCTCTCTGTAATGGTACCTCGGTGGGCGGCCACGGGGTCCCCAACTGTAAAACCAATGGATTGGACCGCTGCAGTGATTCTTACCCTTGGTTGTATGTTGGGAGTTCCCTGGGGAGCTTCAAAACAAACAAACAAACAAACAAAAAAACATTGATAGCCTGACCCCAATCCCAGAGATTCTGATGACATTTAAGTGGGGTAAGCCCTCCAGCACTGGGAGTTTTAAAAATCTCACCCAATAATTCTACTGTGCAGCAGCCAAGTTGGAAAACCACTGGGCTAGGAGGTCTGGGGGGCCTCTTTCAGCCCCAGTATGCCATAACTTTACAGTGGAAGACAGTAGTTCTCAAACATTCACATGCATAAGGATGACCTGGGAAGCCTATATAAAAAATAACATTTCTCACCATATGATAGCCCTTATACATGGACTCTAAAGTACGATGCAAATGAACATATCTGCAAAACAGAAACAGACTCCCAGACATAGAAGAGAGACTTGGGGTTTTCAGTGGGGTTGGGGGCAGGGAAGGATTGGGAGTTTGGGATTAGCAGATACAAACTACAGGGTGGATAAACAGCAGGGTCCTACTGTAGAGCACAGAGAGCTATAGTCAGTATCCTGTGATCAACCATAATGGAAAAGAATAGGAAAAAGACTATACATGAAATATACAAAGAATACACATGAAACTGAATCAGAAGTTAACAGAAGAAATTAACACAACAGAAAGGAACACAACATTGCAAATCAACTATACGTCAATAAAAAAGAAGGGGGGAAAGGAAAAAAATAGAAGCCAAGGTTGGGTTCCCTTTGTGGGGAGGGAGCACGCAGAAGAGGGGCTGGCAGGGTTCTATTCCTTGCTCTGGGTGGCAGCTACAAGGCTGCTCACTTTCTTGTTACTCATTAAGCTATATATTTATGGTTTGTGCACTTTCATGAATGTGTGTTATATTTCACAAGAAAAACAGTTTCTAAAACTGTAAAAAAATATAAATATAAAACGTTAGCCTCCTTGAAAAGAGAAAATGGGTGAGAAAATTCTCCATATCCTGGAAATGACAGTACCAATGGGACTCTGACAGGTAGCACTCTTTCTAAGTTCCTGCCAGCACTGTGCTATATATGCTGGGGGCACAGAGAACAGCAATCCCCATAGGATGCCTGCCCTTAGCAAGTACACGGTCCACTTCCAGGATTTTATCCCCAGGACATCATTCAGCAGAAGCGCCAAGATGATGGAGATTTGTAACAACAACAAGACTGGAAACCACCCAGATATTTACAAAAGCAGGAGGGTTTTCTCAACCTTTTGAGTAGAAAGACTATCCAGCCTACCCACACGTATACCCTGGCAGGGTCAGCCTGTTCCCTATGGACGTGGTGGTTGGTTTAGGGGGAGGCTGGTGAGCCTGCCCCAAGGGGGTGGGGGCTTGGAGGCTCAACAAAGGGGTGTGTGATGCGATGGTGACGGGTCACAAAGGGCTTGCGGTATAAATAGGGTCGGGTCAAGAGACTCTGGCAGAGTCCTGCAGGGAGGTGACGAGGTGCTTTCGTTCCCTCTCTCTCTCTCTCTCCGAGACTCAATTTGTGGCTGGTGGCTCTGTCTTGAACGAAGAGAGCCATGAGCAGTGAGAGTTTACCTCATTACACGGCCAATAGCTACTGTTCAGTGGGGGTGTCGAGGACCTCCATGGGGGTCCTGCAACGACAACTGTACGAGGGAGGAGAGTATGACATTTTCAAGTACGCTCCCATGTTTGAGAGCGACTTTATCCAGGTCAGCAAGGAAGGAGAACTGATTGACCTAGACAACCGCGTCCGAACGGTGACTGTGGGCGTCGCATCCACCAGCCCCCTCTTCCCACTACCTGACGTCATGCTGCTGGCCCGACCAAGGAAAGTCTGTGCCGGGATCACCAAGGGGAGAGGTTGCAAGCCCGTGAAGACCCTAGAGCTCACCAAGCTGCTCCCCTTGAAGTTTGTCAAGATCTCCATCCACAACCGGGAGAAACAGCAGCTGTGCCTGAATCTTGCTACCGGCCGGACTTTCTATCTGCAGCTGTGCCCCTCTTCCGACGCACAAGAAGACCTCTTTTCCTATTGGGAAAAGCTTGTCTATATCCTGAGACCACCGGTAGACAGTTACAGCAGTACCCCGATGCTCCAAACTGGAGATGCAGCGACTACAGAGGATGCCAAAATCCTAGTGGTAAGCACCGACAGGGACTCAAGAACACGGGGCAGGGCGCTTCGGGAGAGCAGGGCAAAGCTGGTCCTTCATAGCCTTTGGTGCTCTCTGAGACTCGCCTGGGAAATACCTTCTACCGTTGAAAAGGGTCAGGGACAAACGAGCTATCACTACGGGAGTCACAACACTGGAGAGGTTCTGAGTGCTTCTCCACCTTGTCCCACGAGGCCGAGTTTCAGAGAGACCTTAGGTATCATCTCGGCTGCACTGGTCTCATCACCAGGGCTGTAATCCCTTCTACAGCATCCTGACTGTCTGGTCTCTTCCTGAACACTTACCCCAGCCCAGGTAGTCTCAGCAGGTGGGGAACATCATTCACAGTTAGGAAGTCCTTCCTTCATTGTGTCTCCCCGGGAGTCCGACACGCTGACTCAAATCAGCCCCACCCGTGGAGTCACCAAAATGTACAAGGTGTGCATCCCTTGACCCAGGAACCCCACTTCTAGGAATCTGTCCTGCAGAGAGAGAAGCACAAGGGTATAAAGTTAAAGTGTATATCATCATGGAGAATTGTATCAGTGCTCTCCCTGACCCTGGGACTGTTCAAGTACAGTGGAGTGGCCGTTTGACAGGGGTGCAGTAGATGGGGTCTTGCATCCAATGGGAGCTTAGACTGGGTGATTTCAAAGGTTATTCTAAGTATAAGGCCTTGAGTTGCTCAGCTCCAGGATGAGAGAGGAGCGGACAGTTCTGAGCTCACTTTCTGTCATCTCTATCTTACCTGTCTCTCCTCCCCTTGGCTCAGACCACAGAGCTCCACAGAGAAAGGGATCAGGATGAGGTTGGGCTTCACAAGCTTCGTGACGTGACTGGAGCCACGTCTTGTGCTTATGTGGGGGGAGAGGGAATCCATCATGCCCCCCGTGGGTCACCTGCAGCCCTGAAAGGCGCCAAAGGATCGGCGGCAGGGATGACCGTGGGCCTGGCGGGAGCCATCATCGAGGATCCAGGAGAAAGCGGATCCGTCCAGGCCACTGCAGGTGCTGCCAGCCTATCCCTGCAGGACACGAACCTGGTCTCGGCGGGTGTTGCCAGCATATCCTCGACGGGGGCAGATGGTCCAGAGAGCAGCATGAGCATGGTGTTGCCAGCTGCAGTCACAACCAGCAAGCCTGCTGCTGGAAGAGCTGAAGGAAAGGTCGCAGCCCCCATGGTCTCCACCTTGCAGAGCGAAGACTACACGTCTGAACGGGATGGAAGCCAGAAGGTCTCCCACCCCAGGGATGAAGCCTGGAAGGAAAAAAAGGAAAGAAGGACACGTCTTCATCGAGGAAAAGTTCCCATCACCGCAGGACAGGTGAAGGTCACCACAGGACACGAGGGGACAAGACCCAGAAAGCATCCTCCCACTGGTCCTCATGCGGCCATGAAAACCCCAAAGTTGACAAAGGAGGGGAGGACAGCTCGCAGACGGAGGAAGAGCCAGCCCGCCACCAGTTCGGGGACTCTAAGTAAGACCGCCAGTGAGATCCTCTCCGTCTTTAGGCGCTTCAGTCATTCCCCATTCAGCAACAAGGCTCACACATGACCACTGGGAGGTAGACAAAGCCCCGGTTGGCTGGGATCCTTCCCTAGAGAGGCAATTCCTACTTTCTCTAATAAAGGAAACCATACAACTCCGAAAGAAATGCTATCTTGTGTTTTCTATGTCCCCTCGCCTGGTAGTGACTTGACAGTGACTTCTGTGGTGCGAATTGTGCTTTGGCCTGAGACCCCAGAATCAAAATTTTGTTGTACAAGATAGGTATTAAGTATCATTAAGCCATACACTAGGGCTGGAAATAGATGCACTCTACAGAAATTTTCATTGCGAGGTTGCGAATCATTTGAAATAAGATTTAATATGTAAATAGCTTGGGGAGAAGACAAGCTGGGGGAAGTGACTGTGTGATGTGTATACTTGCGTTGCTGAATTAATTACGTAACTCATCAAGTATTTATTGGCTGTCCGTTCTGTGCCTAGCACGAGGCTATGTTATTGAACAACCATCCTTTTCTCAGCAAAGCACTTTGCTTTGGTTATGGGCACTCTGTAGAAGGCAAGGAAATAAGCACAGAAAAAGGTTTTCGTCGCTTGCTCGAAGGTCACACGTGCATAGCCACTGCCAGAAAGAGAAGCCTGTTTTCCCAGCAAGGCTTCTCCAGGGCACTTAGGGTGGAGGGAGGACAAGTCTGCAGCCGGGGCTGAGCTTCAGGCCATAGCTGGGGTCAGAGGTTCACCTTATGAAAACAGAAACTCTCTCTGGCTTGTAAGGAAATCAAACCATTGGGAGTTATTTTACTTTGTGTAGGATAAAACAGAACACGGGGGGATCAGGGTTGTCATTGGCTCAACAAAGGGACACAATCTTTATGGTAGAAGCAGCACCAACGAGGAGTCAGGAAATCTGAGTTCCTATCCTGTCTGGGCCACTGACTCTCTTGGGTCACTCTGCCTCTCTGTAATGGTACCTCGGTGGGCGGCCACGGGGTCCCCAACTGTAAAACCAATGGATTGGACCGCTGCAGTGATTCTTACCCTTGGTTGTATGTTGGGAGTTCCCTGGGGAGCTTCAAAACAAACAAACAAACAAACAAAAAAACATTGATAGCCTGACCCCAATCCCAGAGATTCTGATGACATTTAAGTGGGGTAAGCCCTCCAGCACTGGGAGTTTTAAAAATCTCACCCAATAATTCTACTGTGCAGCAGCCAAGTTGGAAAACCACTGGGCTAGGAGGTCTGGGGGGCCTCTTTCAGCCCCAGTATGCCATAACTTTACAGTGGAAGACAGTAGTTCTCAAACATTCACATGCATAAGGATGACCTGGGAAGCCTATATAAAAAATAACATTTCTCACCATATGATAGCCCTTATACATGGACTCTAAAGTACGATGCAAATGAACATATCTGCAAAACAGAAACAGACTCCCAGACATAGAAGAGAGACTTGGGGTTTTCAGTGGGGTTGGGGGCAGGGAAGGATTGGGAGTTTGGGATTAGCAGATACAAACTACAGGGTGGATAAACAGCAGGGTCCTACTGTAGAGCACAGAGAGCTATAGTCAGTATCCTGTGATCAACCATAATGGAAAAGAATAGGAAAAAGACTATACATGAAATATACAAAGAATACACATGAAACTGAATCAGAAGTTAACAGAAGAAATTAACACAACAGAAAGGAACACAACATTGCAAATCAACTATACGTCAATAAAAAAGAAGGGGGGAAAGGAAAAAAATAGAAGCCAAGGTTGGGTTCCCTTTGTGGGGAGGGAGCACGCAGAAGAGGGGCTGGCAGGGTTCTATTCCTTGCTCTGGGTGGCAGCTACAAGGCTGCTCACTTTCTTGTTACTCATTAAGCTATATATTTATGGTTTGTGCACTTTCATGAATGTGTGTTATATTTCACAAGGAAAACAGTTTCTAAAACTGTAAAAAAATATAAATATAAAACGTTAGCCTCCTTGAAAAGAGAAAATGGGTGAGAAAATTCTCCATATCCTGGAAATGACAGTACCAATGGGACTCTGACAGGTAGCACTCTTTCTAAGTTCCTGCCAGCACTGTGCTATATATGCTGGGGGCACAGAGAACAGCAATCCCCATAGGATGCCTGCCCTTAGCAAGTACACGGTCCACTTCCAGGATTTTATCCCCAGGACATCATTCAGCAGAAGCGCCAAGATGATGGAGATTTGTAACAACAACAAGACTGGAAACCACCCAGATATTTACAAAAGCAGGAGGGTTTTCTCAACCTTTTGAGTAGAAAGACTATCCAGCCTACCCACACGTATACCCTGGCAGGGTCAGCCTGTTCCCTATGGACGTGGTGGTTGGTTTAGGGGGAGGCTGGTGAGCCTGCCCCAAGGGGGTGGGGGCTTGGAGGCTCAACAAAGGGGTGTGTGATGCGATGGTGACGGGTCACAAAGGGCTTGCGGTATAAATAGGGTCGGGTCAAGAGACTCTGGCAGAGTCCTGCAGGGAGGTGACGAGGTGCTTTCGTTCCCTCTCTCTCTCTCTCTCCGAGACTCAATTTGTGGCTGGTGGCTCTGTCTTGAACGAAGAGAGCCATGAGCAGTGAGAGTTTACCTCATTACACGGCCAATAGCTACTGTTCAGTGGGGGTGTCGAGGACCTCCATGGGGGTCCTGCAACGACAACTGTACGAGGGAGGAGAGTATGACATTTTCAAGTACGCTCCCATGTTTGAGAGCGACTTTATCCAGGTCAGCAAGGAAGGAGAACTGATTGACCTAGACAACCGCGTCCGAACGGTGACTGTGGGCGTCGCATCCACCAGCCCCCTCTTCCCACTACCTGACGTCATGCTGCTGGCCCGACCAAGGAAAGTCTGTGCCGGGATCACCAAGGGGAGAGGTTGCAAGCCCGTGAAGACCCTAGAGCTCACCAAGCTGCTCCCCTTGAAGTTTGTCAAGATCTCCATCCACAACCGGGAGAAACAGCAGCTGTGCCTGAATCTTGCTACCGGCCGGACTTTCTATCTGCAGCTGTGCCCCTCTTCCGACGCACAAGAAGACCTCTTTTCCTATTGGGAAAAGCTTGTCTATATCCTGAGACCACCGGTAGACAGTTACAGCAGTACCCCGATGCTCCAAACTGGAGATGCAGCGACTAGAGAGGATGCCAAAATCCTAGTGGTAAGCACCGACAGGGACTCAAGAACACGGGGCAGGGCGCTTCGGGAGAGCAGGGCAAAGCTGGTCCTTCATAGCCTTTGGTGCTCTCTGAGACTCGCCTGGGAAATACCTTCTACCGTTGAAAAGGGTCAGGGACAAACGAGCTATCACTACGGGAGTCACAACACTGGAGAGGTTCTGAGTGCTTCTCCACCTTGTCCCACGAGGCCGAGTTTCAGAGAGACCTTAGGTATCATCTCGGCTGCACTGGTCTCATCACCAGGGCTGTAATCCCTTCTACAGCATCCTGACTGTCTGGTCTCTTCCTGAACACTTACCCCAGCCCAGGTAGTCTCAGCAGGTGGGGAACATCATTCACAGTTAGGAAGTCCTTCCTTCATTGTGTCTCCCCGGGAGTCCGACACGCTGACTCAAATCAGCCCCACCCGTGGAGTCACCAAAATGTACAAGGTGTGCATCCCTTGACCCAGGAACCCCACTTCTAGGAATCTGTCCTGCAGAGAGAGAAGCACAAGGGTATAAAGTTAAAGTGTATATCATCATGGAGAATTGTATCAGTGCTCTCCCTGACCCTGGGACTGTTCAAGTACAGTGGAGTGGCCGTTTGACAGGGGTGCAGTAGATGGGGTCTTGCATCCAATGGGAGCTTAGACTGGGTGATTTCAAAGGTTATTCTAAGTATAAGGCCTTGAGTTGCTCAGCTCCAGGATGAGAGAGGAGCGGACAGTTCTGAGCTCACTTTCTGTCATCTCTATCTTACCTGTCTCTCCTCCCCTTGGCTCAGACCACAGAGCTCCACAGAGAAAGGGATCAGGATGAGGTTGGGCTTCACAAGCTTCGTGACGTGACTGGAGCCACGTCTTGTGCTTATGTGGGGGGAGAGGGAATCCATCATGCCCCCCGTGGGTCACCTGCAGCCCTGAAAGGCGCCGAAGGATCGGCGGCAGGGATGACCGTGGGCCTGGCGGGAGCCATCATCGAGGATCCAGGAGAAAGCGGATCCGTCCAGGCCACTGCAGGTGCTGCCAGCCTATCCCTGCAGGACACGAACCTGGTCTCGGCGGGTGTTGCCAGCATATCCTCGACGGGGGCAGATGGTCCAGAGAGCAGCATGAGCATGGTGTTGCCAGCTGCAGTCACAACCAGCAACCCTGCTGCTGGAAGAGCTGAAGGAAAGGTCGCAGCCCCCATGGTCTCCACCTTGCAGAGCGAAGACTACACGTCTGAACGGGATGGAAGCCAGAAGGTCTCCCACCCCAGGGATGAAGCCTGGAAGGAAAAAAAGGAAAGAAGGACACGTCTTCATCGAGGAAAAGTTCCCATCACCGCAGGACAGGTGAAGGTCACCACAGGACACGAGGGGACAAGACCCAGAAAGCATCCTCCCACTGGTCCTCATGCGGCCATGAAAACCCCAAAGTTGACAAAGGAGGGGAGGACAGCTCGCAGACGGAGGAAGAGCCAGCCCGCCACCAGTTCGGGGACTCTAAGTAAGACCGCCAGTGAGATCCTCTCCGTCTTTAGGCGCTTCAGTCATTCCCCATTCAGCAACAAGGCTCACACATGACCACTGGGAGGTAGACAAAGCCCCGGTTGGCTGGGATCCTTCCCTAGAGAGGCAATTCCTACTTTCTCTAATAAAGGAAACCATACAACTCCGAAAGAAATGCTATCTTGTGTTTTCTATGTCCCCTCGCCTGGTAGTGACTTGACAGTGACTTCTGTGGTGCGAATTGTGCTTTGGCCTGAGACCCCAGAATCAAAATTTTGTTGTACAAGATAGGTATTAAGTATCATTAAGCCATACACTAGGGCTGGAAATAGATGCACTCTACAGAAATTTTCATTGCGAGGTTGCGAATCATTTGAAATAAGATTTAATATGTAAATAGCTTGGGGAGAAGACAAGCTGGGGGAAGTGACTGTGTGATGTGTATACTTGCGTTGCTGAATTAATTACGTAACTCATCAAGTATTTATTGGCTGTCCGTTCTGTGCCTAGCACGAGGCTATGTTATTGAACAACCATCCTTTTCTCAGCAAAGCACTTTGCTTTGGTTATGGGCACTCTGTAGAAGGCAAGGAAATAAGCACAGAAAAAGGTTTTCGTCGCTTGCTCGAAGGTCACACGTGCATAGCCACTGCCAGAAAGAGAAGCCTGTTTTCCCAGCAAGGCTTCTCCAGGGCACTTAGGGTGGAGGGAGGACAAGTCTGCAGCCGGGGCTGAGCTTCAGGCCATAGCTGGGGTCAGAGGTTCACCTTATGAAAACAGAAACTCTCTCTGGCTTGTAAGGAAATCAAACCATTGGGAGTTATTTTACTTTGTGTAGGATAAAACAGAACACGGGGGGATCAGGGTTGTCATTGGCTCAACAAAGGGACACAATCTTTATGGTAGAAGCAGCACCAACGAGGAGTCAGGAAATCTGAGTTCCTATCCTGTCTGGGCCACTGACTCTCTTGGGTCACTCTGCCTCTCTGTAATGGTACCTCGGTGGGCGGCCACGGGGTCCCCAACTGTAAAACCAATGGATTGGACCGCTGCAGTGATTCTTACCCTTGGTTGTATGTTGGGAGTTCCCTGGGGAGCTTCAAAACAAACAAACAAACAAACAAACATTGATAGCCTGACCCCAATCCCAGAGATTCTGATGACATTTAAGTGGGGTAAGCCCTCCAGCACTGGGAGTTTTAAAAATCTCACCCAATAATTCTACTGTGCAGCAGCCAAGTTGGAAAACCACTGGGCTAGGAGGTCTGGGGGGCCTCTTTCAGCCCCAGTATGCCATAACTTTACAGTGGAAGACAGTAGTTCTCAAACATTCACATGCATAAGGATGACCTGGGAAGCCTATATAAAAAATAACATTTCTCACCATATGATAGCCCTTATACATGGACTCTAAAGTACGATGCAAATGAACATATCTGCAAAACAGAAACAGACTCCCAGACATAGAAGAGAGACTTGGGGTTTTCAGTGGGGTTGGGGGCAGGGAAGGATTGGGAGTTTGGGATTAGCAGATACAAACTACAGGGTGGATAAACAGCAGGGTCCTACTGTAGAGCACAGAGAGCTATAGTCAGTATCCTGTGATCAACCATAATGGAAAAGAATAGGAAAAAGACTATACATGAAATATACAAAGAATACACATGAAACTGAATCAGAAGTTAACAGAAGAAATTAACACAACAGAAAGGAACACAACATTGCAAATCAACTATACGTCAATAAAAAAGAAGGGGGGAAAGGAAAAAAATAGAAGCCAAGGTTGGGTTCCCTTTGTGGGGAGGGAGCACGCAGAAGAGGGGCTGGCAGGGTTCTATTCCTTGCTCTGGGTGGCAGCTACAAGGCTGCTCACTTTCTTGTTACTCATTAAGCTATATATTTATGGTTTGTGCACTTTCATGAATGTGTGTTATATTTCACAAGGAAAACAGTTTCTAAAACTGTAAAAAAATATAAATATAAAACGTTAGCCTCCTTGAAAAGAGAAAATGGGTGAGAAAATTCTCCATATCCTGGAAATGACAGTACCAATGGGACTCTGACAGGTAGCACTCTTTCTAAGTTCCTGCCATCACTGTGCTATATATGCTGGGGGCACAGAGAACAGCAATCCCCATAGGATGCCTGCCCTTAGCAAGTACACGGTCCACTTCCAGGATTTTATCCCCAGGACATCATTCAGCAGAAGCGCCAAGATGATGGAGATTTGTAACAACAACAAGACTGGAAACCACCCAGATATTTACAAAAGCAGGAGGGTTTTCTCAACCTTTTGAGTAGAAAGACTATCCAGCCTACCCACACGTATACCCTGGCAGGGTCAGCCTGTTCCCTATGGACGTGGTGGTTGGTTTAGGGGGAGGCTGGTGAGCCTGCCCCAAGGGGGTGGGGGCTTGGAGGCTCAACAAAGGGGTGTGTGATGCGATGGTGACGGGTCACAAAGGGCTTGCGGTATAAATAGGGTCGGGTCAAGAGACTCTGGCAGAGTCCTGCAGGGAGGTGACGAGGTGCTTTCGTTCCCTCTCTCTCTCTCTCTCCGAGACTCAATTTGTGGCTGGTGGCTCTGTCTTGAACGAAGAGAGCCATGAGCAGTGAGAGTTTACCTCATTACACGGCCAATAGCTACTGTTCAGTGGGGGTGTCGAGGACCTCCATGGGGGTCCTGCAACGACAACTGTACGAGGGAGGAGAGTATGACATTTTCAAGTACGCTCCCATGTTTGAGAGCGACTTTATCCAGGTCAGCAAGGAAGGAGAACTGATTGACCTAGACAACCGCGTCCGAACGGTGACTGTGGGCGTCGCATCCACCAGCCCCCTCTTCCCACTACCTGACGTCATGCTGCTGGCCCGACCAAGGAAAGTCTGTGCCGGGATCACCAAGGGGAGAGGTTGCAAGCCCGTGAAGACCCTAGAGCTCACCAAGCTGCTCCCCTTGAAGTTTGTCAAGATCTCCATCCACAACCGGGAGAAACAGCAGCTGTGCCTGAATCTTGCTACCGGCCGGACTTTCTATCTGCAGCTGTGCCCCTCTTCCGACGCACAAGAAGACCTCTTTTCCTATTGGGAAAAGCTTGTCTATATCCTGAGACCACCGGTAGACAGTTACAGCAGTACCCCGATGCTCCAAACTGGAGATGCAGCGACTACAGAGGATGCCAAAATCCTAGTGGTAAGCACCGACAGGGACTCAAGAACACGGGGCAGGGCGCTTCGGGAGAGCAGGGCAAAGCTGGTCCTTCATAGCCTTTGGTGCTCTCTGAGACTCGCCTGGGAAATACCTTCTACCGTTGAAAAGGGTCAGGGACAAACGAGCTATCACTACGGGAGTCACAACACTGGAGAGGTTCTGAGTGCTTCTCCACCTTGTCCCACGAGGCCGAGTTTCAGAGAGACCTTAGGTATCATCTCGGCTGCACTGGTCTCATCACCAGGGCTGTAATCCCTTCTACAGCATCCTGACTGTCTGGTCTCTTCCTGAACACTTACCCCAGCCCAGGTAGTCTCAGCAGGTGGGGAACATCATTCACAGTTAGGAAGTCCTTCCTTCATTGTGTCTCCCCGGGAGTCCGACACGCTGACTCAAATCAGCCCCACCCGTGGAGTCACCAAAATGTACAAGGTGTGCATCCCTTGACCCAGGAACCCCACTTCTAGGAATCTGTCCTGCAGAGAGAGAAGCACAAGGGTATAAAGTTAAAGTGTATATCATCATGGAGAATTGTATCAGTGCTCTCCCTGACCCTGGGACTGTTCAAGTACAGTGGAGTGGCCGTTTGACAGGGGTGCAGTAGATGGGGTCTTGCATCCAATGGGAGCTTAGACTGGGTGATTTCAAAGGTTATTCTAAGTATAAGGCCTTGAGTTGCTCAGCTCCAGGATGAGAGAGGAGCGGACAGTTCTGAGCTCACTTTCTGTCATCTCTATCTTACCTGTCTCTCCTCCCCTTGGCTCAGACCACAGAGCTCCACAGAGAAAGGGATCAGGATGAGGTTGGGCTTCACAAGCTTCGTGACGTGACTGGAGCCACGTCTTGTGCTTATGTGGGGGGAGAGGGAATCCATCATGCCCCCCGTGGGTCACCTGCAGCCCTGAAAGGCGCCGAAGGATCGGCGGCAGGGATGACCGTGGGCCTGGCGGGAGCCATCATCGAGGATCCAGGAGAAAGCGGATCCGTCCAGGCCACTGCAGGTGCTGCCAGCCTATCCCTGCAGGACACGAACCTGGTCTCGGCGGGTGTTGCCAGCATATCCTCGACGGGGGCAGATGGTCCAGAGAGCAGCATGAGCATGGTGTTGCCAGCTGCAGTCACAACCAGCAAGCCTGCTGCTGGAAGAGCTGAAGGAAAGGTCGCAGCCCCCATGGTCTCCACCTTGCAGAGCGAAGACTACACGTCTGAACGGGATGGAAGCCAGAAGGTCTCCCACCCCAGGGATGAAGCCTGGAAGGAAAAAAAGGAAAGAAGGACACGTCTTCATCGAGGAAAAGTTCCCATCACCGCAGGACAGGTGAAGGTCACCACAGGACACGAGGGGACAAGACCCAGAAAGCATCCTCCCACTGGTCCTCATGCGGCCATGAAAACCCCAAAGTTGACAAAGGAGGGGAGGACAGCTCGCAGACGGAGGAAGAGCCAGCCCGCCACCAGTTCGGGGACTCTAAGTAAGACCGCCAGTGAGATCCTCTCCGTCTTTAGGCGCTTCAGTCATTCCCCATTCAGCAACAAGGCTCACACATGACCACTGGGAGGTAGACAAAGCCCCGGTTGGCTGGGATCCTTCCCTAGAGAGGCAATTCCTACTTTCTCTAATAAAGGAAACCATACAACTCCGAAAGAAATGCTATCTTGTGTTTTCTATGTCCCCTCGCCTGGTAGTGACTTGACAGTGACTTCTGTGGTGCGAATTGTGCTTTGGCCTGAGACCCCAGAATCAAAATTTTGTTGTACAAGATAGGTATTAAGTATCATTAAGCCATACACTAGGGCTGGAAATAGATGCACTCTACAGAAATTTTCATTGCGAGGTTGCGAATCATTTGAAATAAGATTTAATATGTAAATAGCTTGGGGAGAAGACAAGCTGGGGGAAGTGACTGTGTGATGTGTATACTTGCGTTGCTGAATTAATTACGTAACTCATCAAGTATTTATTGGCTGTCCGTTCTGTGCCTAGCACGAGGCTATGTTATTGAACAACCATCCTTTTCTCAGCAAAGCACTTTGCTTTGGTTATGGGCACTCTGTAGAAGGCAAGGAAATAAGCACAGAAAAAGGTTTTCGTCGCTTGCTCGAAGGTCACACGTGCATAGCCACTGCCAGAAAGAGAAGCCTGTTTTCCCAGCAAGGCTTCTCCAGGGCACTTAGGGTGGAGGGAGGACAAGTCTGCAGCCGGGGCTGAGCTTCAGGCCATAGCTGGGGTCAGAGGTTCACCTTATGAAAACAGAAACTCTCTCTGGCTTGTAAGGAAATCAAACCATTGGGAGTTATTTTACTTTGTGTAGGATAAAACAGAACACGGGGGGATCAGGGTTGTCATTGGCTCAACAAAGGGACACAATCTTTATGGTAGAAGCAGCACCAACGAGGAGTCAGGAAATCTGAGTTCCTATCCTGTCTGGGCCACTGACTCTCTTGGGTCACTCTGCCTCTCTGTAATGGTACCTCGGTGGGCGGCCACGGGGTCCCCAACTGTAAAACCAATGGATTGGACCGCTGCAGTGATTCTTACCCTTGGTTGTATGTTGGGAGTTCCCTGGGGAGCTTCAAAACAAACAAACAAACAAACAAACATTGATAGCCTGACCCCAATCCCAGAGATTCTGATGACATTTAAGTGGGGTAAGCCCTCCAGCACTGGGAGTTTTAAAAATCTCACCCAATAATTCTACTGTGCAGCAGCCAAGTTGGAAAACCACTGGGCTAGGAGGTCTGGGGGGCCTCTTTCAGCCCCAGTATGCCATAACTTTACAGTGGAAGACAGTAGTTCTCAAACATTCACATGCATAAGGATGACCTGGGAAGCCTATATAAAAAATAACATTTCTCACCATATGATAGCCCTTATACATGGACTCTAAAGTACGATGCAAATGAACATATCTGCAAAACAGAAACAGACTCCCAGACATAGAAGAGAGACTTGGGGTTTTCAGTGGGGTTGGGGGCAGGGAAGGATTGGGAGTTTGGGATTAGCAGATACAAACTACAGGGTGGATAAACAGCAGGGTCCTACTGTAGAGCACAGAGAGCTATAGTCAGTATCCTGTGATCAACCATAATGGAAAAGAATAGGAAAAAGACTATACATGAAATATACAAAGAATACACATGAAACTGAATCAGAAGTTAACAGAAGAAATTAACACAACAGAAAGGAACACAACATTGCAAATCAACTATACGTCAATAAAAAAGAAGGGGGAAAAGGAAAAAAATAGAAGCCAAGGTTGGGTTCCCTTTGTGGGGAGGGAGCACGCAGAAGAGGGGCTGGCAGGGTTCTATTCCTTGCTCTGGGTGGCAGCTACAAGGCTGCTCACTTTCTTGTTACTCATTAAGCTATATATTTATGGTTTGTGCACTTTCATGAATGTGTGTTATATTTCACAAGGAAAACAGTTTCTAAAACTGTAAAAAAATATAAATATAAAACGTTAGCCTCCTTGAAAAGAGAAAATGGGTGAGAAAATTCTCCATATCCTGGAAATGACAGTACCAATGGGACTCTGACAGGTAGCACTCTTTCTAAGTTCCTGCCAGCACTGTGCTATATATGCTGGGGGCACAGAGAACAGCAATCCCCATAGGATGCCTGCCCTTAGCAAGTACACGGTCCACTTCCAGGATTTTATCCCCAGGACATCATTCAGCAGAAGCGCCAAGATGATGGAGATTTGTAACAACAACAAGACTGGAAACCACCCAGATATTTACAAAAGCAGGAGGGTTTTCTCAACCTTTTGAGTAGAAAGACTATCCAGCCTACCCACACGTATACCCTGGCAGGGTCAGCCTGTTCCCTATGGACGTGGTGGTTGGTTTAGGGGGAGGCTGGTGAGCCTGCCCCAAGGGGGTGGGGGCTTGGAGGCTCAACAAAGGGGTGTGTGATGCGATGGTGACGGGTCACAAAGGGCTTGCGGTATAAATAGGGTCGGGTCAAGAGACTCTGGCAGAGTCCTGCAGGGAGGTGACGAGGTGCTTTCGTTCCCTCTCTCTCTCTCTCTCCGAGACTCAATTTGTGGCTGGTGGCTCTGTCTTGAACGAAGAGAGCCATGAGCAGTGAGAGTTTACCTCATTACACGGCCAATAGCTACTGTTCAGTGGGGGTGTCGAGGACCTCCATGGGGGTCCTGCAACGACAACTGTACGAGGGAGGAGAGTATGACATTTTCAAGTACGCTCCCATGTTTGAGAGCGACTTTATCCAGGTCAGCAAGGAAGGAGAACTGATTGACCTAGACAACCGCGTCCGAACGGTGACTGTGGGCGTCGCATCCACCAGCCCCCTCTTCCCACTACCTGACGTCATGCTGCTGGCCCGACCAAGGAAAGTCTGTGCCGGGATCACCAAGGGGAGAGGTTGCAAGCCCGTGAAGACCCTAGAGCTCACCAAGCTGCTCCCCTTGAAGTTTGTCAAGATCTCCATCCACAACCGGGAGAAACAGCAGCTGTGCCTGAATCTTGCTACCGGCCGGACTTTCTATCTGCAGCTGTGCCCCTCTTCCGACGCACAAGAAGACCTCTTTTCCTATTGGGAAAAGCTTGTCTATATCCTGAGACCACCGGTAGACAGTTACAGCAGTACCCCGATGCTCCAAACTGGAGATGCAGCGACTACAGAGGATGCCAAAATCCTAGTGGTAAGCACCGACAGGGACTCAAGAACACGGGGCAGGGCGCTTCGGGAGAGCAGGGCAAAGCTGGTCCTTCATAGCCTTTGGTGCTCTCTGAGACTCGCCTGGGAAATACCTTCTACCGTTGAAAAGGGTCAGGGACAAACGAGCTATCACTACGGGAGTCACAACACTGGAGAGGTTCTGAGTGCTTCTCCACCTTGTCCCACGAGGCCGAGTTTCAGAGAGACCTTAGGTATCATCTCGGCTGCACTGGTCTCATCACCAGGGCTGTAATCCCTTCTACAGCATCCTGACTGTCTGGTCTCTTCCTGAACACTTACCCCAGCCCAGGTAGTCTCAGCAGGTGGGGAACATCATTCACAGTTAGGAAGTCCTTCCTTCATTGTGTCTCCCCGGGAGTCCGACACGCTGACTCAAATCAGCCCCACCCGTGGAGTCACCAAAATGTAAAAGGTGTGCATCCCTTGACCCAGGAACCCCACTTCTAGGAATCTGTCCTGCAGAGAGAGAAGCACAAGGGTATAAAGTTAAAGTGTATATCATCATGGAGAATTGTATCAGTGCTCTCCCTGACCCTGGGACTGTTCAAGTACAGTGGAGTGGCCGTTTGACAGGGGTGCAGTAGATGGGGTCTTGCATCCAATGGGAGCTTAGACTGGGTGATTTCAAAGGTTATTCTAAGTATAAGGCCTTGAGTTGCTCAGCTCCAGGATGAGAGAGGAGCGGACAGTTCTGAGCTCACTTTCTGTCATCTCTATCTTACCTGTCTCTCCTCCCCTTGGCTCAGACCACAGAGCTCCACAGAGAAAGGGATCAGGATGAGGTTGGGCTTCACAAGCTTCGTGACGTGACTGGAGCCACGTCTTGTGCTTATGTGGGGGGAGAGGGAATCCATCATGCCCCCCGTGGGTCACCTGCAGCCCTGAAAGGCGCCGAAGGATCGGCGGCAGGGATGACCGTGGGCCTGGCGGGAGCCATCATCGAGGATCCAGGAGAAAGCGGATCCGTCCAGGCCACTGCAGGTGCTGCCAGCCTATCCCTGCAGCACACGAACCTGGTCTCGGCGGGTGTTGCCAGCATATCCTAGACGGGGGCAGATGGTCCAGAGAGCAGCATGAGCATGGTGTTGCCAGCTGCAGTCACAACCAGCAAGCCTGCTGCTGGAAGAGCTGAAGGAAAGGTCGCAGCCCCCATGGTCTCCACCTTGCAGAGCGAAGACTACACGTCTGAACGGGATGGAAGCCAGAAGGTCTCCCACCCCAGGGATGAAGCCTGGAAGGAAAAAAAGGAAAGAAGGACACGTCTTCATCGAGGAAAAGTTCCCATCACCGCAGGACAGGTGAAGGTCACCACAGGACACGAGGGGACAAGACCCAGAAAGCATCCTCCCACTGGTCCTCATGCGGCCATGAAAACCCCAAAGTTGACAAAGGAGGGGAGGACAGCTCGCAGACGGAGGAAGAGCCAGCCCGCCACCAGTTCGGGGACTCTAAGTAAGACCGCCAGTGAGATCCTCTCCGTCTTTAGGCGCTTCAGTCATTCCCCATTCAGCAACAAGGCTCACACATGACCACTGGGAGGTAGACAAAGCCCCGGTTGGCTGGGATCCTTCCCTAGAGAGGCAATTCCTACTTTCTCTAATAAAGGAAACCATACAACTCCGAAAGAAATGCTATCTTGTGTTTTCTATGTCCCCTCGCCTGGTAGTGACTTGACAGTGAGTTCTGTGGTGCGAATTGTGCTTTGGCCTGAGACCCCAGAATCAAAATTTTGTTGTACAAGATAGGTATTAAGTATCATTAAGCCATTCACTAGGGCTGGAAATAGATGCACCCTACAGAAATTTTCATTGCGAGGTTGCGAATCATTTGAAATAAGATTTAATATGTAAATAGCTTGGGGAGAAGACAAGCTGGGGGAAGTGACTGTGTGATGTGTATACTTGCGTTGCTGAATTAATTACTTAACTCATCAAGTATTTATTGGCTGTCCGTTCTGTGCCTAGCACGAGGCTATGTTATTGAACAACCATCCTTTTCTCAGCAAAGCACTTTGCTTTGGTTATGGGCACTCTGTAGAAGGCAAGGAAATAAGCACAGAAAAAGGTTTTCGTCGCTTGCTCGAAGGTCACACGTGCATAGCCACTGCCAGAAAGAGAAGCCTGTTTTCCCAGCAAGGCTTCTCCAGGGCACTTAGGGTGGAGGGAGGACAAGTCTGCAGCCGGGGCTGAGCTTCAGGCCATAGCTGGGGTCAGAGGTTCACCTTATGAAAACAGAAACTCTCTCTGGCTTGTAAGGAAATCAAACCATTGGGAGTTATTTTACTTTGTGTAGGATAAAACAGAACACGGGGGGATCAGGGTTGTCATTGGCTCAACAAAGGGACACAATCTTTATGGTAGAAGCAGCACCAACGAGGAGTCAGGAAATCTGAGTTCCTATCCTGTCTGGGCCACTGACTCTCTTGGGTCACTCTGCCTCTCTGTAATGGTACCTCGGTGGGCAGCCACGGGGTCCCCAACTGTAAAACCAATGGATTGGACCGCTGCAGTGATTCTTACCCTTGGTTGTATGTTGGGAGTTCCCTGGGGAGCTTCAAAACAAACAAACAAACAAACAAAGAAACATTGATAGCCTGACCCCAATCCCAGAGATTCTGATGACATTTAAGTGGGGTAAGCCCTCCAGCACTGGGAGTTTTAAAAATCTCACCCAATAATTCTACTGTGCAGCAGCCAAGTTGGAAAACCACTGGGCTAGGAGGTCTGGGGGGCCTCTTTCAGCCCCAGTATGCCATAACTTTACAGTGGAAGACAGTAGTTCTCAAACATTCACATGCATAAGGATGACCTGGGAAGCCTATATAAAAAATAACATTTCTCACCATATGATAGCCCTTATACATGGACTCTAAAGTACGATGCAAATGAACATATCTGCAAAACAGAAACAGACTCCCAGACATAGAAGAGAGACTTGGGGTTTTCAGTGGGGTTGGGGGCAGGGAAGGATTGGGAGTTTGGGATTAGCAGATACAAACTACAGGGTGGATAAACAGCAGGGTCCTACTGTAGAGCACAGAGAGCTATAGTCAGTATCCTGTGATCAACCATAATGGAAAAGAATAGGAAAAAGACTATACATGAAATATACAAAGAATACACATGAAACTGAATCAGAAGTTAACAGAAGAAATTAACACAACAGAAAGGAACACAACATTGCAAATCAACTATACGTCAATAAAAAAGAAGGGGGGAAAGGAAAAAAATAGAAGCCAAGGTTGGGTTCCCTTTGTGGGGAGGGAGCACGCAGAAGAGGGGCTGGCAGGGTTCTATTCCTTGCTCTGGGTGGCAGCTACAAGGCTGCTCACTTTCTTGTTACTCATTAAGCTATATATTTATGGTTTGTGCACTTTCATGAATGTGTGTTATATTTCACAAGGAAAACAGTTTCTAAAACTGTAAAAAAATATAAATATAAAACGTTAGCCTCCTTGAAAAGAGAAAATGGGTGAGAAAATTCTCCATATCCTGGAAATGACAGTACCAATGGGACTCTGACAGGTAGCACTCTTTCTAAGTTCCTGCCAGCACTGTGCTATATATGCTGGGGGCACAGAGAACAGCAATCCCCATAGGATGCCTGCCCTTAGCAAGTACACGGTCCACTTCCAGGATTTTATCCCCAGGACATCATTCAGCAGAAGCGCCAAGATGATGGAGATTTGTAACAACAACAAGACTGGAAACCACCCAGATATTTACAAAAGCAGGAGGGTTTTCTCAACCTTTTGAGTAGAAAGACTATCCAGCCTACCCACACGTATACCCTGGCAGGGTCAGCCTGTTCCCTATGGACGTGGTGGTTGGTTTAGGGGGAGGCTGGTGAGCCTGCCCCAAGGGGGTGGGGGCTTGGAGGCTCAACAAAGGGGTGTGTGATGCGATGGTGACGGGTCACAAAGGGCTTGCGGTATAAATAGGGTCGGGTCAAGAGACTCTGGCAGAGTCCTGCAGGGAGGTGACGAGGTGCTTTCGTTCCCTCTCTCTCTCTCTCTCCGAGACTCAATTTGTGGCTGGTGGCTCTGTCTTGAACGAAGAGAGCCATGAGCAGTGAGAGTTTACCTCATTACACGGCCAATAGCTACTGTTCAGTGGGGGTGTCGAGGACCTCCATGGGGGTCCTGCAACGACAACTGTACGAGGGAGGAGAGTATGACATTTTCAAGTACGCTCCCATGTTTGAGAGCGACTTTATCCAGGTCAGCAAGGAAGGAGAACTGATTGACCTAGACAACCGCGTCCGAACGGTGACTGTGGGCGTCGCATCCACCAGCCCCCTCTTCCCACTACCTGACGTCATGCTGCTGGCCCGACCAAGGAAAGTCTGTGCCGGGATCACCAAGGGGAGAGGTTGCAAGCCCGTGAAGACCCTAGAGCTCACCAAGCTGCTCCCCTTGAAGTCTGTCAAGATCTCCATCCACAACCGGGAGAAACAGCAGCTGTGCCTGAATCTTGCTACCGGCCGGACTTTCTATCTGCAGCTGTGCCCCTCTTCCGACGCACAAGAAGACCTCTTTTCCTATTGGGAAAAGCTTGTCTATATCCTGAGACCACCGGTAGACAGTTACAGCAGTACCCCGATGCTCCAAACTGGAGATGCAGCGACTAGAGAGGATGCCAAAATCCTAGTGGTAAGCACCGACAGGGACTCAAGAACACGGGGCAGGGCGCTTCGGGAGAGCAGGGCAAAGCTGGTCCTTCATAGCCTTTGGTGCTCTCTGAGACTCGCCTGGGAAATACCTTCTACCGTTGAAAAGGGTCAGGGACAAACGAGCTATCACTACGGGAGTCACAACACTGGAGAGGTTCTGAGTGCTTCTCCACCTTGTCCCACGAGGCCGAGTTTCAGAGAGACCTTAGGTATCATCTCGGCTGCACTGGTCTCATCACCAGGGCTGTAATCCCTTCTACAGCATCCTGGCTGTCTGGTCTCTTCCTGAACACTTACCCCAGCCCAGGTAGTCTCAGCAGGTGGGGAACATCATTCACAGTTAGGAAGTCCTTCCTTCATTGTGTCTCCCCGGGACTCCGACACGCTGACTCAAATCAGCCCAACCCGTGGAGTCACCAAAATGTACAAGGTGTGCATCCCTTGACCCAGGAACCCCACTTCTAGGAATCTGTCCTGCAGAGAGAGAAGCACAAGGGTATAAAGTTAAAGTGTATATCATCATGGAGAATTGTATCAGTGCTCTCCCTGACCCTGGGACTGTTCAAGAAAAGTGGAGTGGCCGTTTGACAGGGGTGCAGTAGATGGGGTCTTGCATCCAATGGGAGCTTAGACTGGGTGATTTCAAAGGTTATTCTAAGTATAAGGCCTTGAGTTGCTCAGCTCCAGGATGAGAGAGGAGCGGACAGTTCTGAGCTCACTTTCTGTCATCTCTATCTTACCTGTCTCTCCTCCCCTTGGCTCAGACCACACAGCTCCACAGAGAAAGGGATCAGGATGAGGTTGGGCTTCACAAGTTTCGTGACGTGACTGGAGCCACGTCTTGTGCTTATGTGGGGGGAGAGGGAATCCATCATGCCCCCCGTGGGTCACCTGCAGCCCTGAAAGGCGCCGAAGGATCGGCGGCAGGGATGACCGTGGGCCTGGCGGGAGCCACCATCGAGGATCCAGGAGAAAGCGGATCCGTCCAGGCCACTGCAGGTGCTGCCAGCCTATCCCTGCAGGACACGAACCTTGTCTCGGCGGGTGTTGCCAGCATATCCTCGACGGGGGCAGATGGTCCAGAGAGCAGCATGAGCATGGTGTTGCCAGCTGCAGTCACAACCAGCAAGCCTGCTGCTGGAAGAGCTGAAGGGAAGGTCGCAGCCCCCATGGTCTCCACCTTGCAGAGCGAAGGCTACACGTCTGAACGGGATGGAAGCCAGAAGGTCTCCCACCCCAGGGATGAAGCCTGGAAGGAAAAAAAGGAAAGAAGGACACGTCTTCATCGAGGAAAAGTTCCCATCACTGCAGGACAGGTGAAGGTCACCACAGGACACGAGGGGACAAGACCCAGAAAGCATCCTCCCACTGGTCCTCATGCGGCCATGAAAACCCCAAAGTTGACAAAGGAGGGGAGGACAGCTCGCAGACGGAGGAAGAGCCAGCCCGCCACCAGTTCGGGGACTCTAAGTAAGACCGCCAGTGAGATCCTCTCCGTCTTTAGGCGCTTCAGTCATTCCCCATTCAGCAACAAGGCTCACACATGACCACTGGGAGGTAGACAAAGCCCCGGTTGGCTGGGATCCTTCCCTAGAGAGGCAATTCCTACTTTCTCTAATAAAGGAAACCATACAACTCCGAAAGAAATGCTATCTTGTGTTTTCTATGTCCCCTCGCCTGGTAGTGACTTGACAGTGAGTTCTGTGGTGCGAATTGTGCTTTGGCCTGAGACCCCAGAATCAAAATTTTGTTGTACAAGATAGGTATTAAGTATCATTAAGCCATACACTAGGGCTGGAAATAGATGCACTCTACAGAAATTTTCATTGCGAGGTTGGGAATCTTTTGAAATAAGATTTAATATGTAAATAGCTTGGGGAGAAGACAAGCTGGGGGAAGTGACTGTGTGATGTGTATACTTGCGTTGCTGAATTAATTACGTAACTCATCAAGTATTTATTGGCTGTCCGTTCTGTGCCTAGCACGAGGCTATGTTATTGAACAACCATCCTTTTCTCAGCAAAGCACTTTGCTTTGGTTATGGGCACTCTGTAGAAGGCAAGGAAATAAGCACAGAAAAAGGTTTTCGTCGCTTGCTCGAAGGTCACACGTGCATAGCCACTGCCAGAAAGAGAAGCCTGTTTTCCCAGCAAGGCTTCTCCAGGGCACTTAGGGTGGAGGGAGGACAAGTCTGCAGCCGGGGCTGAGCTTCAGGCCATAGCTGGGGTCAGAGGTTCACCTTATGAAAACAGAAACTCTCTCTGGCTTGTAAGGAAATCAAACCATTGGGAGTTATTTTACTTTGTGTAGGATAAAACAGAACACGGGGGGATCAGGGTTGTCATTGGCTCAACAAAGGGACACAATCTTTATGGTAGAAGCAGCACCAACGAGGAGTCAGGAAATCTGAGTTCCTATCCTGTCTGGGCCACTGACTCTCTTGGGTCACTCTGCCTCTCTGTAATGGTACCTCGGTGGGCGGCCACGGGGTCCCCAACTGTAAAACCAATGCATTGGACCGCTGCAGTGATTCTTACCCTTGGTTGTATGTTGGGAGTTCCCTGGGGAGCTTCAAAACAAACAAACAAACAAACAAACAAATATTGATAGCCTGACCCCAATCCCAGAGATTCTGATGACATTTAAGTGGGGTAAGCCCTCCAGCACTGGGAGTTTTAAAAATCTCACCCAATAATTCTACTGTGCAGCAGCCAAGTTGGAAAACCACTGGGCTAGGAAGTCTGGGGGTCCTCTTTCAGCCCCAGTATGCCATAACTTTACAGTGGAAGACAGTAGTTCTCAAACATTCACATGCATAAGGATGACCTGGGAAGCCTATATAAAAAATAACATTTCTCACCATATGATAGCCCTTATACATGGACTCTAAAGTACGATGCAAATGAACATATCTGCAAAACAGAAACAGACTCCCAGACATAGAAGAGAGACTTGGGGTTTTCAGTGGGGTTGGGGGCAGGGAAGGATTGGGAGTTTGGGATTAGCAGATACAAACTACAGGGTGGATAAACAGCAGGGTCCTACTGTAGAGCACAGAGAGCTATAGTCAGTATCCTGTGATCAACCATAATGGAAAAGAATAGGAAAAAGACTATACATGAAATATACAAAGAATACACATGAAACTGAATCAGAAATTAACAGAAGAAATTAACACAACAGAAAGGAACACAACATTGCAAATCAACTATACGTCAATAAAAAAGAAGGGGGGAAAGGAAAAAAATAGAAGCCAAGGTTGGGTTCCCTTTGTGGGGAGGGAGCATGCAGAAGAGGGGCTGGCAGGGTTCTATTCCTTGCTCTGGGTGGCAGCTACAAGGCTGCTCACTTTCTTGTTACTCATTAAGCTATATATTTATGGTTTGTGCACTTTCATGAATGTGTGTTATATTTCACAAGAAAAACAGTTTCTAAAACTGTAAAAAAATATAAATATAAAACGTTAGCCTCCTTGAAAAGAGAAAATGGGTGAGAAAATTCTCCATATCCTGGAAATGACAGTACCAATGGGACTCTGACAGGTAGCACTCTTTCTAAGTTCCTGCCAGCACTGTGCTATATATGCTGGGGGCACAGAGAACAGCAATCCCCATAGGATGCCTGCCCTTAGCAAGTACACGGTCCACTTCCAGGATTTTATCCCCAGGACATCATTCAGCAGAAGCGCCAAGATGATGGAGATTTGTAACAACAACAAGACTGGAAACCACCCAGATATTTACAAAAGCAGGAGGGTTTTCTCAACCTTTTGAGTAGAAAGACTATCCAGCCTACCCACACGTATACCCTGGCAGGGTCAGCCTGTTCCCTATGGACGTGGTGGTTGGTTTAGGGGGAGGCTGGTGAGCCTGCCCCAAGGGGGTGGGGGCTTGGAGGCTCAACAAAGGGGTGTGTGATGCGATGGTGACGGGTCACAAAGGGCTTGCGGTATAAATAGGGTCGGGTCAAGAGACTCTGGCAGAGTCCTGCAGGGAGGTGACGAGGTGCTTTCGTTCCCTCTCTCTCTCTCTCTCCGAGACTCAATTTGTGGCTGGTGGCTCTGTCTTGAACGAAGAGAGCCATGAGCAGTGAGAGTTTACCTCATTACACGGCCAATAGCTACTGTTCAGTGGGGGTGTCGAGGACCTCCATGGGGGTCCTGCAACGACAACTGTACGAGGGAGGAGAGTATGACATTTTCAAGTACGCTCCCATGTTTGAGAGCGACTTTATCCAGGTCAGCAAGGAAGGAGAACTGATTGACCTAGACAACCGCGTCCGAACGGTGACTGTGGGCGTCGCATCCACCAGCCCCCTCTTCCCACTACCTGACGTCATGCTGCTGGCCCGACCAAGGAAAGTCTGTGCCGGGATCACCAAGGGGAGAGGTTGCAAGCCCGTGAAGACCCTAGAGCTCACCAAGCTGCTCCCCTTGAAGTCTGTCAAGATCTCCATCCACAACCGGGAGAAACAGCAGCTGTGCCTGAATCTTGCTACCGGCCGGACTTTCTATCTGCAGCTGTGCCCCTCTTCCGACGCACAAGAAGACCTCTTTTCCTACTGGGAAAAGCTTGTCTATATCCTGAGACCACCGGTAGACAGTTACAGCAGTACCCCGATGTTCCAAACTGGAGATGCAGCGACTACAGAGGATGCCAAAATCCTAGTGGTAAGCACCGACAGGGACTCAAGAACACGGGGCAGGGTGCTTCGGGAGAGCAGGGCCAAGCTGGTCCTTCATAGCCTTTGGTGCTCTCTGAGACTCGCCTGGGAAATACCTTCTACCGTTGAAAAGGGTCAGGGACAAACGAGCTATCACTACGGGAGTCACCACACTGGAGAGGTTCTGAGTGCTTCTCCACCTTGTCCCACGAGGCCGAGTTTCAGAGAGACCTTAGGTATCATCTCGGCTGCACTGGTCTCATCACCAGGGCTGTAATCCCTTCTACAGCATCCTGACTGTCTGGTCTCTTCCTGAACACTTACCCCAGCCCAGGTAGTCTCAGCAGGTGGGGAACATCATTCACAGTTAGGAAGTCCTTCCTTCATTGTGTCTCCCCGGGAGTCCGACACGCTGACTCAAATCAGCCCCACCCGTGGAGTCACCAAAATGTACAAGGTGTGCATCCCTTGACCCAGGAACCCCACTTCTAGGAATCTGTCCTGCAGAGAGAGAAGCACAAGGGTATAAAGTTAAAGTGTATATCATCATGGAGAATTGTATCAGTGCTTTCCCTGACCCTGGGACTGTTCAAGTACAGTGGAGTGGCCGTTTGACAGGGGTGCAGTAGATGGGGTCTTGCATCCAATGGGAGCTTAGACTGGGTGATTTCAAAGGTTATTCTAAGTATAAGGCCTTGAGTTGCTCAGCTCCAGCATGAGAGAGGAGCGGACAGTTCTGAGCTCACTTTCTGTCATCTCTATCTTACCTGTCTCTCCTCCCCTTGGCTCAGACCACAGAGCTCCACAGAGAAAGGGATCAGGATGAGGTTGGGCTTCACAAGCTTCTTGACGTGACTGGAGCGACGTCTTGTGCTTATGTGGTGGGAGAGGGAATCCATCATGCCCCCCGTGGGTCACCTGCAGCCCTGAAAGGCGCAGAAGGATCGGCGGCAGGGATGACCGTGGGCCTGGCGAGAGCCACCATCGAGGATCCAGGAGAAAGCGGATCCGTCCAGGCCACTGCAGGTGCTGCCAGCCTATCCCTGCAGGACACGAACCTGGTCTCGGCGGGTGTTGCCAGCATATCCTCGACGGGGGCAGATGGTCCAGAGAGCAGCATGAGCATGGTGTTGCCAGCTGCAGTCACAACCAGCAAGCCTGCTGCTGGAAGAGCTGAAGGGAAGGTCGCAGCCCCCATGGTCTCCACCTTGCAGAGCGAAGGCTACACGTCTGAACGGGATGGAAGCCAGAAGGTCTCCCACCCCAGGGATGAAGCCTGGAAGGAAAAAAAGGAAAGAAGGACACGTCTTCATCGAGGAAAAGTTCCCATCACCGCAGGACAGGTGAAGGTCACCACAGGACACGAGGGGACAAGACCCAGAAAGCATCCTCCCACTGGTCCTCATGCGGCCATGAAAACCCCAAAGTTGACAAAGGAGGGGAGGACAGCTCGCAGACGGAGGAAGAGCCAGCCCGCCACCAGTTCGGGGACTCTAAGTAAGACCGCCAGTGAGATCCTCTCCGTCTTTAGGCGCTTCAGTCATTCCCCATTCAGCAACAAGGCTCACACATGACCACTGGGAGGTAGACAAAGCCCCGGTTGGCTGGGATCCTTCCCTAGAGAGGCAATTCCTACTTTCTCTAATAAAGGAAACCATACAACTCCGAAAGAAATGCTATCTTGTGTTTTCTATGTCCCCTCGCCTGGTAGTGACTTGACAGTGACTTCTGTGGTGCGAATTGTGCTTTGGCCTGAGACCCCAGAATCAAAATTTTGTTGTACAAGATAGGTATTAAGTATCATTAAGCCATACACTAGGGCTGGAAATAGATGCACTCTACAGAAATTTTCATTGCGAGGTTGGGAATCTTTTGAAATAAGATTTAATATGTAAATAGCTTGGGGAGAAGACAAGCTGGGGGAAGTGACTGTGTGATGTGTATACTTGCGTTGCTGAATTAATTACGTAACTCATCAAGTATTTATTGGCTGTCCGTTCTGTGCCTAGCACGAGGCTATGTTATTGAACAACCATCCTTTTCTCAGCAAAGCACTTTGCTTTGGTTATGGGCACTCTGTAGAAGGCAAGGAAATAAGCACAGAAAAAGGTTTTCGTCGCTTGCTCGAAGGTCACACGTGCATAGCCACTGCCAGAAAGAGAAGCCTGTTTTCCCAGCAAGGCTTCTCCAGGGCACTTAGGGTGGAGGGAGGACAAGTCTGCAGCCGGGGCTGAGCTTCAGGCCATAGCTGGGGTCAGAGGTTCACCTTATGAAAACAGAAACTCTCTCTGGCTTGTAAGGAAATCAAACCATTGGGAGTTATTTTACTTTGTGTAGGATAAAACAGAACACGGGGGGATCAGGGTTGTCATTGGCTCAACAAAGGGACACAATCTTTATGGTAGAAGCAGCACCAACGAGGAGTCAGGAAATCTGAGTTCCTATCCTGTCTGGGCCACTGACTCTCTTGGGTCACTCTGCCTCTCTGTAATGGTACCTCGGTGGGCAGCCACGGGGTCCCCAACTGTAAAACCAATGGATTGGACCGCTGCAGTGATTCTTACCCTTGGTTGTATGTTGGGAGTTCCCTGGGGAGCTTCAAAACAAACAAACAAACAAACAAACAAACATTGATAGCCTGACCCCAATCCCAGAGATTCTGATGACATTTAAGTGGGGTAAGCCCTCCAGCACTGGGAGTTTTAAAAATCTCACCCAATAATTCTACTGTGCAGCAGCCAAGTTGGAAAACCACTGGGCTAGGAGGTCTGGGGGGCCTCTTTCAGCCCCAGTATGCCATAACTTTACAGTGGAAGACAGTAGTTCTCAAACATTCACATGCATAAGGATGACCTGGGAAGCCTATTTAAAAAATAACATTTCTCACCATATGATAGCCCTTATACATGGACTCTAAAGTACGATGCAAATGAACATATCTGCAAAACAGAAACAGACTCCCAGACATAGAAGAGAGACTTGGGGTTTTCAGTGGGGTTGGGGGCAGGGAAGGATTGGGAGTTTGGGATTAGCAGATACAAACTACAGGGTGGATAAACAGCAGGGTCCTACTGTAGAGCACAGAGAGCTATAGTCAGTATCCTGTGATCAACCATAATGGAAAAGAATAGGAAAAAGACTATACATGAAATATACAAAGAATACACATGAAACTGAATCAGAAATTAACAGAAGAAATTAACACAACAGAAAGGAACACAACATTGCAAATCAACTATACGTCAATAAAAAAGAAGGGGGGAAAGGAAAAAAATAGAAGCCAAGGTTGGGTTCCCTTTGTGGGGAGGGAGCACGCAGAAGAGGGGCTGGCAGGGTTCTATTCCTTGCTCTGGGTGGCAGCTACAAGGCTGCTCACTTTCTTGTTACTCATTAAGCTATATATTTATGGTTTGTGCACTTTCATGAATGTGTGTTATATTTCACAAGGAAAACAGTTTCTAAAACTGTAAAAAAATATAAATATAAAACGTTAGCCTCCTTGAAAAGAGAAAATGGGTGAGAAAATTCTCCATATCCTGGAAATGACAGTACCAATGGGACTCTGACAGGTAGCACTCTTTCTAAGTTCCTGCCAGCACTGTGCTATATATGCTGGGGGCACAGAGAACAGCAATCCCCATAGGATGCCTGCCCTTAGCAAGTACACGGTCCACTTCCAGGATTTTATCCCCAGGACATCATTCAGCAGAAGCGCCAAGATGATGGAGATTTGTAACAACAACAAGACTGGAAACCACCCAGATATTTACAAAAGCAGGAGGGTTTTCTCAACCTTTTGAGTAGAAAGACTATCCAGCCTACCCACACGTATACCCTGGCAGGGTCAGCCTGTTCCCTATGGACGTGGTGGTTGGTTTAGGGGGAGGCTGGTGAGCCTGCCCCAAGGGGGTGGGGGCTTGGAGGCTCAACAAAGGGGTGTGTGATGCGATGGTGACGGGTCACAAAGGGCTTGCGGTATAAATAGGGTCGGGTCAAGAGACTCTGGCAGAGTCCTGCAGGGAGGTGACGAGGTGCTTTCGTTCCCTCTCTCTCTCTCTCTCCGAGACTCAATTTGTGGCTGGTGGCTCTGTCTTGAACGAAGAGAGCCATGAGCAGTGAGAGTTTACCTCATTACACGGCCAATAGCTACTGTTCAGTGGGGGTGTCGAGGACCTCCATGGGGGTCCTGCAACGACAACTGTACGAGGGAGGAGAGTATGACATTTTCAAGTACGCTCCCATGTTTGAGAGCGACTTTATCCAGGTCAGCAAGGAAGGAGAACTGATTGACCTAGACAACCGCGTCCGAACGGTGACTGTGGGCGTCGCATCCACCAGCCCCCTCTTCCCACTACCTGACGTCATGCTGCTGGCCCGACCAAGGAAAGTCTGTGCCGGGATCACCAAGGGGAGAGGTTGCAAGCCCGTGAAGACCCTAGAGCTCACCAAGCTGCTCCCCTTGAAGTTTGTCAAGATCTCCATCCACAACCGGGAGAAACAGCAGCTGTGCCTGAATCTTGCTACCGGCCGGACTTTCTATCTGCAGCTGTGCCCCTCTTCCGACGCACAAGAAGACCTCTTTTCCTATTGGGAAAAGCTTGTCTATATCCTGAGACCACCGGTAGACAGTTACAGCAGTACCCCGATGCTCCAAACTGGAGATGCAGCGACTACAGAGGATGCCAAAATCCTAGTGGTAAGCACCGACAGGGACTCAAGAACACGGGGCAGGGCGCTTCGGGAGAGCAGGGCAAAGCTGGTCCTTCATAGCCTTTGGTGCTCTCTGAGACTCGCCTGGGAAATACCTTCTACCGTTGAAAAGGGTCAGGGACAAACGAGCTATCACTACGGGAGTCACAACACTGGAGAGGTTCTGAGTGCTTCTCCACCTTGTCCCACGAGGCCGAGTTTCAGAGAGACCTTAGGTATCATCTCGGCTGCACTGGTCTCATCACCAGGGCTGTAATCCCTTCTACAGCATCCTGACTGTCTGGTCTCTTCCTGAACACTTACCCCAGCCCAGGTAGTCTCAGCAGGTGGGGAACATCATTCACAGTTAGGAAGTCCTTCCTTCATTGTGTCTCCCCGGGAGTCCGACACGCTGACTCAAATCAGCCCCACCCGTGGAGTCACCAAAATGTACAAGGTGTGCATCCCTTGACCCAGGAACCCCACTTCTAGGAATCTGTCCTGCAGAGAGAGAAGCACAAGGGTATAAAGTTAAAGTGTATATCATCATGGAGAATTGTATCAGTGCTTTCCCTGACCCTGGGACTGTTCAAGTACAGTGGAGTGGCCGTTTGACAGGGGTGCAGTAGATGGGGTCTTGCATCCAATGGGAGCTTAGACTGGGTGATTTCAAAGGTTATTCTAAGTATAAGGCCTTGAGTTGCTCAGCTCCCGGATGAGAGAGGAGCGGACAGTTCTGAGCTCACTTTCTGTCATCTCTATCTTACCTGTCTCTCCTCCCCTTGGCTCAGACCACAGAGCTCCACAGAGAAAGGGATCAGGATGCGGTTGGGCTTCACAAGCTTCGTGACGTTACTGGAGCCACGTCTTGTGCTTATGTGGTGGGAGAGGGAATCCATCATGCCCCCCGTGGGTCACCTGCAGCCCTGAAAGGCGCCGAAGGATCGGCGGCAGGGATGACCGTGGGCCTGGCGGGAGCCACCATCGAGGATCCAGGAGAAAGCGGATCCGTCCAGGCCACTGCAGGTGCTGCCAGCCTATCCCTGCAGGACACGAACCTGGTCTCGGCGGGTGTTGCCAGCATATCCTCGACGGGGGCAGATGGTCCAGAGAGCAGCATGAGCATGGTGTTGCCAGCTGCAGTCACAACCAGCAAGCCTGCTGCTGGAAGAGCTGAAGGGAAGGTCGCAGCCCCCATGGTCTCCACCTTGCAGAGCGAAGGCTACACGTCTGAACGGGATGGAAGCCAGAAGGTCTCCCACCCCAGGGATGAAGCCTGGAAGGAAAAAAAGGAAAGAAGGACACGTCTTCATCGAGGAAAAGTTCCCATCACCGCAGGACAGGTGAAGGTCACCACAGGACACGAGGGGACAAGACCCAGAAAGCATCCTCCCACTGGTCCTCATGCGGCCATGAAAACCCCAAAGTTGACAAAGGAGGGGAGGACAGCTCGCAGACGGAGGAAGAGCCAGCCCGCCACCAGTTCGGGGACTCTAAGTAAGACCGCCAGTGAGATCCTCTCCGTCTTTAGGCGCTTCAGTCATTCCCCATTCAGCAACAAGGCTCACACATGACCACTGGGAGGTAGACAAAGCCCCGGTTGGCTGGGATCCTTCCCTAGAGAGGCAATTCCTACTTTCTCTAATAAAGGAAACCATACAACTCCGAAAGAAATGCTATCTTGTGTTTTCTATGTCCCCTCACCTGGTAGTGACTTGACAGTGACTTCTGTGGTGCGAATTGTGCTTTGGCCTGAGACCCCAGAATCAAAATTTTGTTGTACAAGATAGGTATTAAGTATCATTAAGCCATACACTAGGGCTGGAAATAGATGCACTCTACAGAAATTTTCATTGCGAGGTTGGGAATCTTTTGAAATAAGATTTAATATGTAAATAGCTTGGGGAGAAGACAAGCTGGGGGAAGTGACTGTGTGATGTGTATACTTGCGTTGCTGAATTAATTACGTAACTCATCAAGTATTTATTGGCTGTCCGTTCTGTGCCTAGCACGAGGCTATGTTATTGAACAACCATCCTTTTCTCAGCAAAGCACTTTGCTTTGGTTATGGGCACTCTGTAGAAGGCAAGGAAATAAGCACAGAAAAAGGTTTTCGTCGCTTGCTCGAAGGTCACACGTGCATAGCCACTGCCAGAAAGAGAAGCCTGTTTTCCCAGCAAGGCTTCCCCAGGGCACTTAGGGTGGAGGGAGGACAAGTCTGCAGCCGGGGCTGAGCTTCAGGCCATAGCTGGGGTCAGAGGTTCACCTTATGAAAACAGAAACTCTCTCTGGCTTGTAAGGAAATCAAACCATTGGGAGTTATTTTACTTTGTGTAGGATAAAACAGAACACGGGGGGATCAGGGTTGTCATTGGCTCAACAAAGGGACACAATCTTTATGGTAGAAGCAGCACCAACGAGGAGTCAGGAAATCTGAGTTCCTATCCTGTCTGGGCCACTGACTCTCTTGGGTCACTCTGCCTCTCTGTAATGGTACCTCGGTGGGCAGCCACGGGGTCCCCAACTGTAAAACCAATGGATTGGACCGCTGCAGTGATTCTTACCCTTGGTTGTATGTTGGGAGTTCCCTGGGGAGCTTCAAAACAAACAAACAAACAAACAAAAAAACATTGATAGCCTGACCCCAATCCCAGAGATTCTGATGACATTTAAGTGGGGTAAGCCCTCCAGCACTGGGAGTTTTAAAAATCTCACCCAATAATTCTACTGTGCAGCAGCCAAGTTGGAAAACCACTGGGCTAGGAGGTCTGGGGGGCCTCTTTCAGCCCCAGTATGCCATAACTTTACAGTGGAAGACAGTAGTTCTCAAACATTCACATGCATAAGGATGACCTGGGAAGCCTATATAAAAAATAACATTTCTCACCATATGATAGCCCTTATACATGGACTCTAAAGTACGATGCAAATGAACATATCTGCAAAACAGAAACAGACTCCCAGACATAGAAGAGAGACTTGGGGTTTTCAGTGGGGTTGGGGGCAGGGAAGGATTGGGAGTTTGGGATTAGCAGATACAAACTACAGGGTGGATAAACAGCAGGGTCCTACTGTAGAGCACAGAGAGCTATAGTCAGTATCCTGTGATCAACCATAATGGAAAAGAATAGGAAAAAGACTATACATGAAATATACAAAGAATACACATGAAACTGAATCAGAAATTAACAGAAGAAATTAACACAACAGAAAGGAACACAACATTGCAAATCAACTATACGTCAATAAAAAAGAAGGGGGGAAAGGAAAAAAATAGAAGCCAAGGTTGGGTTCCCTTTGTGGGGAGGGAGCACGCAGAAGAGGGGCTGGCAGGGTTCTATTCCTTGCTCTGGGTGGCAGCTACAAGGCTGCTCACTTTCTTGTTACTCATTAAGCTATATATTTATGGTTTGTGCACTTTCATGAATGTGTGTTATATTTCACAAGAAAAACAGTTTCTAAAACTGTAAAAAAATATAAATATAAAACGTTAGCCTCCTTGAAAAGAGAAAATGGGTGAGAAAATTCTCCATATCCTGGAAATGACAGTACCAATGGGACTCTGACAGGTAGCACTCTTTCTAAGTTCCTGCCAGCACTGTGCTATATATGCTGGGGGCACAGAGAACAGCAATCACCATAGGATGCCTGCCCTTAGCAAGTACACGGTCCACTTCCAGGATTTTATCCCCAGGACATCATTCAGCAGAAGCGCCAAGATGATGGAGATTTGTAACAACAACAAGACTGGAAACCACCCAGATATTTACAAAAGCAGGAGGGTTTTCTCAACCTTTTGAGTAGAAAGACTATCCAGCCTACCCACACGTATACCCTGGCAGGGTCAGCCTGTTCCCTATGGACGTGGTGGTTGGTTTAGGGGGAGGCTGGTGAGCCTGCCCCAAGGGGGTGGGGGCTTGGAGGCTCAACAAAGGGGTGTGTGATGCGATGGTGACGGGTCACAAAGGGCTTGCGGTATAAATAGGGTCGGGTCAAGAGACTCTGGCAGAGTCCTGCAGGGAGGTGACGAGGTGCTTTCGTTCCCTCTCTCTCTCTCTCTCCGAGACTCAATTTGTGGCTGGTGGCTCTGTCTTGAACGAAGAGAGCCATGAGCAGTGAGAGTTTACCTCATTACACGGCCAATAGCTACTGTTCAGTGGGGGTGTCGAGGACCTCCATGGGGGTCCTGCAACGACAACTGTACGAGGGAGGAGAGTATGACATTTTCAAGTACGCTCCCATGTTTGAGAGCGACTTTATCCAGGTCAGCAAGGAAGGAGAACTGATTGACCTAGACAACCGCGTCCGAACGGTGACTGTGGGCGTCGCATCCACCAGCCCCCTCTTCCCACTACCTGACGTCATGCTGCTGGCCCGACCAAGAAAAGTCTGTGCCGGGATCACCAAGGGGAGAGGTTGCAAGCCCGTGAAGACCCTAGAGCTCACCAAGCTGCTCCCCTTGAAGTTTGTCAAGATCTCCATCCACAACCGGGAGAAACAGCAGCTGTGCCTGAATCTTGCTACCGGCCGGACTTTCTATCTGCAGCTGTGCCCCTCTTCCGACGCACAAGAAGACCTCTTTTCCTATTGGGAAAAGCTTGTCTATATCCTGAGACCACCGGTAGACAGTTACAGCAGTACCCCGATGCTCCAAACTGGAGATGCAGCGACTACAGAGGATGCCAAAATCCTAGTGGTAAGCACCGACAGGGACTCAAGAACACGGGGCAGGGCGCTTCGGGAGAGCAGGGCAAAGCTGGTCCTTCATAGCCTTTGGTGCTCTCTGAGACTCGCCTGGGAAATACCTTCTACCGTTGAAAAGGGTCAGGGACAAACGAGCTATCACTACGGGAGTCACAACACTGGAGAGGTTCTGAGTGCTTCTCCACCTTGTCCCACGAGGCCGAGTTTCAGAGAGACCTTAGGTATCATCTCGGCTGCACTGGTCTCATCACCAGGGCTGTAATCCCTTCTACAGCATCCTGACTGTCTGGTCTCTTCCTGAACACTTACCCCAGCCCAGGTAGTCTCAGCAGGTGGGGAACATCATTCACAGTTAGGAAGTCCTTCCTTCATTGTGTCTCCCCGGGAGTCCGACACGCTGACTCAAATCAGCCCCACCCGTGGAGTCACCAAAATGTACAAGGTGTGCATCCCTTGACCCAGGAACCCCACTTCTAGGAATCTGTCCTGCAGAGAGAGAAGCACAAGGGTATAAAGTTAAAGTGTATATCATCATGGAGAATTGTATCAGTGCTCTCCCTGACCCTGGGACTGTTCAAGAAAAGTGGAGTGGCCGTTTGACAGGGGTGCAGTAGATGGGGTCTTGCATCCAATGGGAGCTTAGACTGGGTGATTTCAAAGGTTATTCTAAGTATAAGGCCTTGAGTTGCTCAGCTCCAGGATGAGAGAGGAGCGGACAGTTCTGAGCTCACTTTCTGTCATCTCTATCTTACCTGTCTCTCCTCCCCTTGGCTCAGACCACAGAGCTCCACAGAGAAAGGGATCAGGATGAGGTTGGGCTTCACAAGCTTCGTGACGTGACTGGAGCCACGTCTTGTGCTTATGTGGGGGGAGAGGGAATCCATCATGCCCCCCGTGGGTCACCTGCAGCCCTGAAAGGCGCCAAAGGATCGGCGGCAGGGATGACCGTGGGCCTGGCGGGAGCCATCATCGAGGATCCAGGAGAAAGCGGATCCGTCCAGGCCACTGCAGGTGCTGCCAGCCTATCCCTGCAGGACACGAACCTGGTCTCGGCGGGTGTTGCCAGCATATCCTCGACGGGGGCAGATGGTCCAGAGAGCAGCATGAGCATGGTGTTGCCAGCTGCAGTCACAACCAGCAAGCCTGCTGCTGGAAGAGCTGAAGGGAAGGTCGCAGCCCCCATGGTCTCCGCCTTGCAGAGCGAAGGCTACACGTCTGAACGGGATGGAAGCCAGAAGGTCTCCCACCCCAGGGATGAAGCCTGGAAGGAAAAAAAGGAAAGAAGGACACGTCTTCATCGAGGAAAAGTTCCCATCACCGCAGGACAGGTGAAGGTCACCACAGGACACGAGGGGACAAGACCCAGAAAGCATCCTCCCACTGGTCCTCATGCGGCCATGAAAACCCCAAAGTTGACAAAGGAGGGGAGGACAGCTCGCAGACGGAGGAAGAGCCAGCCCGCCACCAGTTCGGGGACTCTAAGTAAGACCGCCAGTGAGATCCTCTCCGTCTTTAGGCGCTTCAGTCATTCCCCATTCAGCAACAAGGCTCACACATGACCACTGGGAGGTAGACAAAGCCCCGGTTGGCTGGGATCCTTCCCTAGAGAGGCAATTCCTACTTTCTCTAATAAAGGAAACCATACAACTCCGAAAGAAATGCTATCTTGTGTTTTCTATGTCCCCTCACCTGGTAGTGACTTGACAGTGACTTCTGTGGTGCGAATTGTGCTTTGGCCTGAGACCCCAGAATCAAAATTTTGTTGTACAAGATAGGTATTAAGTATCATTAAGCCATACACTAGGGCTGGAAATAGATGCACTCTACAGAAATTTTCATTGCGAGGTTGGGAATCTTTTGAAATAAGATTTAATATGTAAATAGCTTGGGGAGAAGACAAGCTGGGGGAAGTGACTGTGTGATGTGTATACTTGCGTTGCTGAATTAATTACGTAACTCATCAAGTATTTATTGGCTGTCCGTTCTGTGCCTAGCACGAGGCTATGTTATTGAACAACCATCCTTTTCTCAGCAAAGCACTTTGCTTTGGTTATGGGCACTCTGTAGAAGGCAAGGAAATAAGCACAGAAAAAGGTTTTCGTCGCTTGCTCGAAGGTCACACGTGCATAGCCACTGCCAGAAAGAGAAGCCTGTTTTCCCAGCAAGGCTTCCCCAGGGCACTTAGGGTGGAGGGAGGACAAGTCTGCAGCCGGGGCTGAGCTTCAGGCCATAGCTGGGGTCAGAGGTTCACCTTATGAAAACAGAAACTCTCTCTGGCTTGTAAGGAAATCAAACCATTGGGAGTTATTTTACTTTGTGTAGGATAAAACAGAACACGGGGGGATCAGGGTTGTCATTGGCTCAACAAAGGGACACAATCTTTATGGTAGAAGCAGCACCAACGAGGAGTCAGGAAATCTGAGTTCCTATCCTGTCTGGGCCACTGACTCTCTTGGGTCACTCTGCCTCTCTGTAATGGTACCTCGGTGGGCAGCCACGGGGTCCCCAACTGTAAAACCAATGGATTGGACCGCTGCAGTGATTCTTACCCTTGGTTGTATGTTGGGAGTTCCCTGGGGAGCTTCAAAACAAACAAACAAACAAAAAAAAAAACATTGATAGCCTGACCCCAATCCCAGAGATTCTGATGACATTTAAGTGGGGTAAGCCCTCCAGCACTGGGAGTTTTAAAAATCTCACCCAATAATTCTACTGTGCAGCAGCCAAGTTGGAAAACCACTGGGCTAGGAGGTCTGGGGGGCCTCTTTCAGCCCCAGTATGCCATAACTTTACAGTGGAAGACAGTAGTTCTCAAACATTCACATGCATAAGGATGACCTGGGAAGCCTATATAAAAAATAACATTTCTCACCATATGATAGCCCTTATACATGGACTCTAAAGTACGATGCAAATGAACATATCTGCAAAACAGAAACAGACTCCCAGACATAGAAGAGAGACTTGGGGTTTTCAGTGGGGTTGGGGGCAGGGAAGGATTGGGAGTTTGGGATTAGCAGATACAAACTACAGGGTGGATAAACAGCAGGGTCCTACTGTAGAGCACAGAGAGCTATAGTCAGTATCCTGTGATCAACCATAATGGAAAAGAATAGGAAAAAGACTATACATGAAATATACAAAGAATACACATGAAACTGAATCAGAAATTAACAGAAGAAATTAACACAACAGAAAGGAACACAACATTGCAAATCAACTATACGTCAATAAAAAAGAAGGGGGGAAAGGAAAAAAATAGAAGCCAAGGTTGGGTTCCCTTTGTGGGGAGGGAGCACGCAGAAGAGGAGCTGGCAGGGTTCTATTCCTTGCTCTGGGTGGCAGCTACAAGGCTGCTCACTTTCTTGTTACTCATTAAGCTATATATTTATGGTTTGTGCACTTTCATGAATGTGTGTTATATTTCACAAGGAAAACAGTTTCTAAAACTGTAAAAAAATATAAATATAAAACGTTAGCCTCCTTGAAAAGAGAAAATGGGTGAGAAAATTCTCCATATCCTGGAAATGACAGTACCAATGGGACTCTGACAGGTAGCACTCTTTCTAAGTTCCTGCCAGCACTGTGCTATATACGCTGGGGGCACAGAGAACAGCAATCCCCATAGGATGCCTGCCCTTAGCAAGTACACGGTCCACTTCCAGGATTTTATCCCCAGGACATCATTCAGCAGAAGCGCAAAGATGATGGAGATTTGTAACAACAACAAGACTGGAAACCACCCAGATATTTACCAAAGCAAGAGGGTTTCCTCAGCCTTTTGAGTAGAAAGACTATCCAGCCTACCCACACCTATACCCTGGCAGGGTCAGCCTGTTCCCTATGGACGTGGTGGTTGGTTTAGGGGGAGGCTGGTGAGCCTGCCCCAAGGGGGTGGGGGCTTGGAGGCTCAACAAAGGGGTGTGTGATGCGATGGTGACGGGTCACAAAGGGCTTGCGGTATAAATAGGGTCGGGTCAAGAGACTCTGGCAGAGTCCTGCAGGGAGGTGACGAGGTGCTTTCGTTCCCTCTCTCTCTCTCTCTCCGAGACTCAATTTGTGGCTGGTGGCTCTGTCTTGAACGAAGAGAGCCATGAGCAGTGAGAGTTTACCTCATTACACGGCCAATAGCTACTGTTCAGTGGGGGTGTCGAGGACCTCCATGGGGGTCCTGCAACGACAACTGTACGAGGGAGGAGAGTATGACATTTTCAAGTATGCTCCCATGTTTGAGAGCGACTTTATCCAGGTCAGCAAGGAAGGAGAACTGATTGACCTAGACAACCGCGTCCGAACGGTGACTGTGGGCGTCGCATCCACCAGCCCCCTCTTCCCACTACCTGACGTCATGCTGCTGGCCCGACCAAGGAAAGTCTGTGCCGGGATCACCAAGGGGAGAGGTTGCAAGCCCGTGAAGACCCTAGAGCTCACCAAGCTGCTCCCCTTGAAGTTTGTCAAGATCTCCATCCACAACCGGGAGAAACAGCAGCTGTGCCTGAATCTTGCTACCGGCCGGACTTTCTATCTGCAGCTGTGCCCCTCTTCCGACGCACAAGAAGACCTCTTTTCCTACTGGGAAAAGCTTGTCTATATCCTGAGACCACAGGTAGACAGTTAGTGCAGTACCCCGATGTTCCAAACTGGAGATGCAGCGACTACAGAGGATGCCAAAATCCTAGTGGTAAGCACCGACAGGGACTCAAGAACACGGGGCAGGGCGCTTCGGGAGATCAGGGCATAGCTGGTCCCTCATAGCCTTTGGTGCTCTCTGAGACTCGCCTGGGAAATACCTTCTACCGTTGAAAAGGGTCAGGGACAAACGAGCTATCACTACGGGAGTCACAACACTGGAGAGGTTCTGAGTGCTTCTCCACCTTGTCCCACGAGGCCGAATTTCAGAGAGACCTTAGGTATCGTCTCGGCTGCACTGGTCTCATCACCAGGGCTGTAATCCCTTCTACAGCATCCTGACACTCTAGTCTCTTCCTAAACACTTACCCCAGCCCAGGTAGTCTCAGCAGGTGGGGAACATCATTCACAGTTAGGAAGTCCTTTCTTCATTGTGTCTCCCCGGGAGTCCGACACGCTGACTCAAATCAGCCCAACACGTGCGTCACCAAAATGTACAAGGTGTGCATCCCTTGACCCAGGAACCCCACTTCTAGGAATTTGTCCTGCAGAGAGAGAAGAACAAGGGTATAAAGTTAAAGTGTATATCATCATTGAGAATTGTATCAGTGCTCTCCCTGACCCTGGGACTGTTCAAGTAAAGTGGAGTGGCCTTTGACAGGGGTGCAGTAGATGGGGTCTTGCATCCAATGGGAGCTTAGACTGGGTGATTTCAAAGGTTATTCTAAGTATAAAGCCTTGAGTTGCTCAGCTCCCGGATGAGAGAGGAGCGGACAGTTCTGAGCTCACTTTCTGTCATCTCTATCTTACCTGTCTCTCCTCCCCTTGGCTCAGACCACAGAGCTCCACAGAGAAAGGGATCAGGATGAGGTTGGGCTTCACAAGCTTCTTGACGTGACTGGAGCGACGTCTTGTGCTTATGTGGTGGGAGAGGGAATCCATCATGCCCCCCGTGGGTCACCTGCAGCCCTGAAAGGCGCAGAAGGATCGGCGGCAGGGATGACCGTGGGCCTGGCGAGAGCCACCATCGAGGATCCAGGAGAAAGCGGATCCGTCCAGGCCACTGCAGGTGCTGCCAGCCTATCCCTGCAGGACACGAACCTGGTCTCGGCGGGTGTTGCCAGCATATCCTCGACGGGGGCAGATGGTCCAGAGAGCAGCATGAGCATGGTGTTGCCAGCTGCAGTCACAACCAGCAAGCCTGCTGCTGGAAGAGCTGAAGGGAAGGTCGCAGCCCCCATGGTCTCCACCTTGCAGAGCGAAGGCTACACGTCTGAACGGGATGGAAGCCAGAAGGTCTCCCACCCCAGGGATGAAGCCTGGAAGGAAAAAATGGAAAGAAGGACACGTCTTCATCGAGGAAAAGTTCCCATCACCGCAGGACAGGTGAAGGTCACCACAGGACACGAGGGGACAAGACCCAGAAAGCATCCTCCCACTGGTCCTCATGCGGCCATGAAAACCCCAAAGTTGACAAAGGAGGGGAGGACAGCTCGCAGACGGAGGAAGAGCCAGCCCGCCACCAGTTCGGGGACTCTAAGTAAGACCGCCAGTGAGATCCTCTCCGTCTTTAGGCGCTTCAGTCATTCCCCATTCAGCAACAAGGCTCACACATGACCACTGGGAGGTAGACAAAGCCCCGGTTGGCTTGGATCCTTCCCTAGAGAGGCAATTCCTACTTTCTCTAATAAAGGAAACCATACAACTCCGAAAGAAATGCTATCTTGTGTTTTCTATGTCCCCTCGCCTGGTAGTGACTTGACAGTGACTTCTGTGGTGTGAATTGTGCTTTGGCCTGAGACCCCAGAATCAAAATTTTGTTGTACAAGATAGGTATTAAGTATCATTAAGCCATACACTAGGGCTGGAAATAGATGCACTCTACAGAAATTTTCATTGCGAGGTTGGGAATCTTTTGAAATAAGATTTAATATGTAAATAGCTTGGGGAGAAGACAAGCTGGGGGAAGTGACTGTGTGATGTGTATACTTGCGTTGCTGAATTAATTACTTAACTCATCAAGTATTTATTGGCTGTCTGTTCTGTACCTTGCACGAGGCTATGTTATTGAACAACCATCCTTTTCTCAGCAAAGCACTTTGCTTTGGTTATGGGCACTCTGTAGAAGGCAAGGAAATAAGCACAGAAAAAGGTTTTCGTCGCTTGCTCGAAGGTCACACGTGCATAGCCACTGCCAGAAAGAGAAGCCTGTTTTCCCAGCAAGGCTTCTCCAGGGCACTTAGGGTGGAGGGAGGACAAGTCTGCAGCCGGGGCTGAGCTTCAGGCCATAGCTGGGGTCAGAGGTTCACCTTATGAAAACAGAAACTCTCTCTGGCTTGTAAGGAAATCAAACCATTGGGAGTTATTTTACTTTGTGTAGGATAAAACAGAACACGGGGGGATCAGGGTTGTCATTGGCTCAACAAAGGGACACAATCTTTATGGTAGAAGCAGCACCAACGAGGAGTCAGGAAATCTGAGTTCCTATCCTGTCTGGGCCACTGACTCTCTTGGGTCACTCTGCCTCTCTGTAATGGTACCTCGGTGGGCAGCCACGGGGTCCCCAACTGTAAAACCAATGGATTGGACCGCTGCAGTGATTCTTACCCTTGGTTGTATGTTGGGAGTTCCCTGGGGAGCTTCAAAACAAACAAACAAACAAACAAAAAACAATTGATAGCCTGACCCCAATCCCAGAGATTCTGATGACATTTAAGTGGGGTAAGCCCTCCAGCACTGAGAGTTTTAAAAATCTCACCCAATAATTCTACTGTGCAGCAGCCAAGTTGGAAAACCACTGGGCTAGGAGGTCTGGGGGGCCTCTTTCAGCCCCAGTATGCCATAACTTTACAGTGGAAGACAGTAGTTCTCAAACATTCACATGCATAAGGATCACCTGGGAAGCCTATATAAAAAATAACATTTCTCACCATATGATAGCCCTTATACATGGACTCTAAAGTACGATGCAAATGAACATATCTGCAAAACAGAAACAGACTCCCAGACATAGAAGAGAGACTTGGGGTTTTCAGTGGGGTTGGGGGCAGGGAAGGATTGGGAGTTTGGGATTAGCAGATACAAACTACAGGGTGGATAAACAGCAGGGTCCTACTGTAGAGCACAGAGAGCTATAGTCAGTATCCTGTGATCAACCATAATGGAAAAGAATAGGAAAAAGACTATACATGAAATATACAAAGAATACACATGAAACTGAATCAGAAATTAACAGAAGAAATTAACACAACAGAAAGGAACACAACATTGCAAATCAACTATACGTCAATAAAAAAGAAGGGGGGAAAGGAAAAAAATAGAAGCCAAGGTTGGGTTCCCTTTGTGGGGAGGGAGCACGCAGAAGAGGGGCTGGCAGGGTTCTATTCCTTGCTCTGGGTGGCAGCTACAAGGCTGCTCACTTTCTTGTTACTCATTAAGCTATATATTTATGGTTTGTTCACTTTCATGAATGTGTGTTATATTTCACAAGAAAAACAGTTTCTAAAACTGTAAAAAAATATAAATATAAAACGTTAGCCTCCTTGAAAAGAGAAAATGGGTGAGAAAATTCTCCATATCCTGGAAATGACAGTACCAATGGGACTCTGACAGGTAGCACTCTTTCTAAGTTCCTGCCAGCACTGTGCTATATACGCTGGGGGCACAGAGAACAGCAATCCCCATAGGATGCCTGCCCTTAGCAAGTACACGGTCCACTTCCAGGATTTTATCCCCAGGACATCATTCAGCAGAAGCGCCAAGATGATGGAGATTTGTAACAACAACAAGACTGGAAACCACCCAGATATTTACCAAAGCAAGAGGGTTTCCTCAGCCTTTTGAGTAGAAAGACTATCCAGCCTACCCACACCTATACCCTGGCAGGGTCAGCCTGTTCCCTATGGACGTGGTGGTTGGTTTAGGGGGAGGCTGGTGAGCCTGCCCCAAGGGGGTGGGGGCTTGGAGGCTCAACAAAGGGGTGTGTGATGCGATGGTGACGGGTCACAAAGGGCTTGCGGTATAAATAGGGTCGGGTCAAGAGACTCTGGCAGAGTCCTGCAGGGAGGTGACGAGGTGCTTTCGTTCCCTCTCTCTCTCTCTCTCCGAGACTCAATTTGTGGCTGGTGGCTCTGTCTTGAACGAAGAGAGCCATGAGCAGTGAGTGTTTACCTCATTACACGGCCAATAGCTACTGTTCAGTGGGGGTGTCGAGGACCTCCATGGGGGTCCTGCAACGACAACTGTACGAGGGAGGAGAGTATGACATTTTCAAGTATGCTCCCATGTTTGAGAGCGACTTTATCCAGGTCAGCAAGGAAGGAGAACTGATTGACCTAGACAACCGCGTCCGAACGGTGACTGTGGGCGTCGCATCCACCAGCCCCCTCTTCCCACTACCTGACGTCATGCTGCTGGCCCGACCAAGGAAAGTCTGTGCCGGGATCACCAAGGGGAGAGGTTGCAAGCCCGTGAAGACCCTAGAGCTCACCAAGCTGCTCCCCTTGAAGTTTGTCAAGATCTCCATCCACAACCGGGAGAAACAGCAGCTGTGCCTGAATCTTGCTACCGGCCGGACTTTCTATCTGCAGCTGTGCCCCTCTTCCGACGCACAAGAAGACCTCTTTTCCTACTGGGAAAAGCTTGTCTATATCCTGAGACCACTGGTAGACAGTTAGAGCAGTACCCCGATGTTCCAAACTGGAGATGCAGCGACTACAGAGGATGCCAAAATTCTAGTGGTAAGCACCGACAGGGTCTCAAGAACACGGGGCAGGGCGCTTCGGGAGATCAGGGCAAAGCTGGTCCCTCATAGCCTTTGGTGCTCTCTGAGACTCACCTGGGAAATACCTTCTACCGTTGAAAAGGGTCAGGGACAAACGAGCTATCACTAAGGGAGTCACCACACTGGAGAGGTTCTGAGTGCTTCTCCACCTTGTCCCACGAGGCCGAATTTCAGAGAGACCTTAGGTATCATCTCGGCTGCACTGGTCTCATCACCAGGGCTGTAATCCCTTCTACAGCATCCTGACTCTCTGGTCTCTTCCTGAACACTTACCCCAGCCCAGGTAGTCTCAGCAGGTGGGGAACATCATTCACAGTTAGGAAGTCCTTCCTTCATTGTGTCTCCCCGGGAGTCCGACACGCTGACTCAAATCAGCCCAACCCGTGTGTCACCAAAATGTACAAGGTGTGCATCCCTTGACCCAGGAACCCCACTTCTAGGAATTTGTCCTGCAGAGAGAGAAGAACAAGGGTATAAAGTTAAAGTGTATATCATCATGGAGAATTGTATCAGTGCTCTCCCTGACCCTGGGACTGTTCAAGTAAAGTGGAGTGGCCGTTTGACAGGGGTGCAGTAGATGGGGTCTTGCATCCAATGGGAGCTTAGACTGGGTGATTTCAAAGGTTATTCTAAGTATAAGGCCTTGAGTTGCTCAGCTCCAGGATGAGAGAGGAGCGGACAGTTCTGAGCTCACTTTCTGTCATCTCTATCTTACCTGTCTCTCCTCCCCTTGGCTCAGACCACAGAGCTCCACAGAGAAAGGGATCAGGATGAGGTTGGGCTTCACAAGCTTCGTGACGTGACTGGAGCCACGTCTTGTGCTTATGTGGTGGGTGAGGGTATCCATCATGCCCCAAGTGGGTCACCTGCAGCCCTGAAAGGCGCCGAAGGATCGGCGGCAGGGATGACCGTGGGCCTGGCGAGAGCCACCATCGAGGATCCAGGAGAAAGCGGATCCGGCCAGGCCACTGCAGGTGCTGCCAGCCTATCCCTGCAGGACACGAACCTGGTCTCGGCGGGTGTTGCCAGCATATCCTCGACGGGGGCAGATGGTCCAGAGAGCAGCATGAGCATGGTGTTGCCAGCTGCAGTCACAACCAGCAAGCCTGCTGCTGGAAGAGCTGAAGGGAAGGTCGCAGCCCGCATGGTCTCCACCTTGCAGAGCGAAGGCTACACGTCTGAACGGGATGGAAGCCAGAAGGTCTCCCACCCCAGGGATGAAGCCTGGAAGGAAAAAAAGGAAAGAAGGACACGTCTTCATCGAGGAAAAGTTCCCATCACCGCAGGACAGGTGAAGGTCACCACAGGACACGAGGGGACAAGACCCAGAAAGCATCCTCCCACTGGTCCTGATGCGGCCATGAAAACCCCAAAGTTGACAAAGGAGGGGAGGACAGCTCGCAGACGGAGGAAGAGCCAGCCCGCCACCAGTTCGGGGACTCTAAGTAAGACCGCCAGTGAGATCCTCTCCGTCTTTAGGCGCTTCAGTCATTCCCCATTCAGCAACAAGGCTCACACATGACCACTGGGAGGTAGACAAAGCCCCGGTTGGCTGGGATCCTTCCCTAGAGAGGCAATTCCTACTTTCTCTAATAAAGGAAACCATACAACTCCGAAAGAAATGCTATCTTGTGTTTTCTATGTCCCCTCGCCTGGTAGTGACTTGACAGTGACTTCTGTGGTGCGAATTGTGCTTTGGCCTGAGACCCCAGAATCAAAATTTTGTTGTACAAGATAGGTATTAAGTATCATTAAGCCATACACTAGGGCTGGAAATAGATGCACTCTACAGAAATTTTCATTGCGAGGTTGGGAATCTTTTGAAATAAGATTTAATATGTAAATAGCTTGGGGAGAAGACAAGCTGGGGGAAGTGACTGTGTGATGTGTATACTTGCGTTGCTGAATTAATTACTTAACTCATCAAGTATTTATTGGCAGTCCGTTCTGTGCCTAGCACGAGGCTATGTTATTGAACAACCATCCTTTTCTCAGCAAAGCACTTTGCTTTGGTTATGGGCACTCTGTAGAAGGCAAGGAAATAAGCACAGAAAAAGGTTTTCGTCGCTTGCTCGAAGGTCACACGTGCATAGCCACTGCCAGAAAGAGAAGCCTGTTTTCCCAGCAAGGCTTCTCCAGGGCACTTAGGGTGGAGGGAGGACAAGTCTGCAGCCGGGGCTGAGCTTCAGGCCATAGCTGGGGTCAGAGGTTCACCTTATGAAAACAGAAACTCTCTCTGGCTTGTAAGGAAATCAAACCATTGGGAGTTATTTTACTTTGTGTAGGATAAAACAGAACACGGGGGGATCAGGGTTGTCATTGGCTCAACAAAGGGACACAATCTTTATGGTAGAAGCAGCACCAACGAGGAGTCAGGAAATCTGAGTTCCTATCCTGTCTGGGCCACTGACTCTCTTGGGTCACTCTGCCTCTCTGTAATGGTACCTCGGTGGGCAGCCACGGGGTCCCCAACTGTAAAACCAATGGATTGGACCGCTGCAGTGATTCTTACCCTTGGTTGTATGTTGGGAGTTCCCTGGGGAGCTTCAAAACAAACAAACAAACAAACAAAAAAACATTGATAGCCTGACCCCAATCCCAGAGATTCTGATGACATTTAAGTGGGGTAAGCCCTCCAGCACTGGGAGTTTTAAAAATCTCACCCAATAATTCTACTGTGCAGCAGCCAAGTTGGAAAACCACTGGGCTAGGAGGTCTGGGGGGCCTCTTTCAGCCCCAGTATGCCATAACTTTACAGTGGAAGACAGTAGTTCTCAAACATCCACATGCATAAGGATCACCTGGGAAGCCTATATAAAAAATAACATTTCTCACCATATGATAGCCCTTATACATGGACTCTAAAGTACGATGCAAATGAACATATCTGCAAAACAGAAACAGACTCCCAGACATAGAAGAGAGACTTGGGGTTTTCAGTGGGGTTGGGGGCAGGGAAGGATTGGGAGTTTGGGATTAGCAGATACAAACTACAGGGTGGATAAACAGCAGGGTCCTACTATAGAGCACAGAGAGCTATAGTCAGTATCCTGTGATCAACCATAATGGAAAAGAATAGGAAAAAGACTATACATGAAATATACAAAGAATACACATGAAACTGAATCAGAAATTAACAGAAGAAATTAACACAACAGAAAGGAACACAACATTGCAAATCAACTATACGTCAATAAAAAAGAAGGGGGGAAAGGAAAAAAATAGAAGCCAAGGTTGGGTTCCCTTTGTGGGGAGGGAGCACGCAGAAGAGGGTCTGGCAGGGTTCTATTCCTTGCTCTGGGTGGCAGCTACAAGGCTGCTCACTTTCTTGTTACTCATTAAGCTATATATTTATGGTTTGTTCACTTTCATGAATGTGTGTTATATTTCACAAGAAAAACAGTTTCTAAAACTGTAAAAAAATATAAATATAAAACGTTAGCCTCCTTGAAAAGAGAAAATGGGTGAGAAAATTCTCCATATCCTGGAAATGACAGTACCAATGGGACTCTGACAGGTAGCACTCTTTCTAAGTTCCTGCCAGCACTGTGCTATATATGCTGGGGGCACAGAGAACAGCAATCCCCATAGGATGCCTGCCCTTAGCAAGTACACGGTCCACTTCCAGGATTTTATCCCCAGGACATCATTCAGCAGAAGCGCCAAGATGATGGAGATTTGTAACAACAACAAGACTGGAAACCACCCAGATATTTACAAAAGCAGGAGGGTTTTCTCAACCTTTTGAGTAGAAAGACTATCCAGCCTACCCACACGTATACCCTGGCAGGGTCAGCCTGTTCCCTATGGACGTGGTGGTTGGTTTAGGGGGAGGCTGGTGAGCCTGCCCCAAGGGGGTGGGGGCTTGGAGGCTCAACAAAGGGGTGTGTGATGCGATGGTGACGGGTCACAAAGGGCTTGCGGTATAAATAGGGTCGGGTCAAGAGACTCTGGCAGAGTCCTGCAGGGAGGTGACGAGGTGCTTTCGTTCCCTCTCTCTCTCTCTCTCCGAGACTCAATTTGTGGCTGGTGGCTCTGTCTTGAACGAAGAGAGCCATGAGCAGTGAGAGTTTACCTCATTACACGGCCAATAGCTACTGTTCAGTGGGGGTGTCGAGGACCTCCATGGGGGTCCTGCAACGACAACTGTACGAGGGAGGAGAGTATGACATTTTCAAGTACGCTCCCATGTTTGAGAGCGACTTTATCCAGGTCAGCAAGGAAGGAGAACTGATTGACCTAGACAACCGCGTCCGAACGGTGACTGTGGGCGTCGCATCCACCAGCCCCCTCTTCCCACTACCTGACGTCATGCTGCTGGCCCGACCAAGGAAAGTCTGTGCCGGGATCACCAAGGGGAGAGGTTGCAAGCCCGTGAAGACCCTAGAGCTCACCAAGCTGCTCCCCTTGAAGTTTGTCAAGATCTCCATCCACAACCGGGAGAAACAGCAGCTGTGCCTGAATCTTGCTACCGGCCGGACTTTCTATCTGCAGCTGTGCCCCTCTTCCGACGCACAAGAAGACCTCTTTTCCTATTGGGAAAAGCTTGTCTATATCCTGAGACCACCGGTAGACAGTTACAGCAGTACCCCGATGCTCCAAACTGGAGATGCAGCGACTACAGAGGATGCCAAAATCCTAGTGGTAAGCACCGACAGGGACTCAAGAACACGGGGCAGGGCGCTTCGGGAGAGCAGGGCAAAGCTGGTCCTTCATAGCCTTTGGTGCTCTCTGAGACTCGCCTGGGAAATACCTTCTACCGTTGAAAAGGGTCAGGGACAAACGAGCTATCACTACGGGAGTCACAACACTGGAGAGGTTCTGAGTGCTTCTCCACCTTGTCCCACGAGGCCGAGTTTCAGAGAGACCTTAGGTATCATCTCGGCTGCACTGGTCTCATCACCAGGGCTGTAATCCCTTCTACAGCATCCTGACTGTCTGGTCTCTTCCTGAACACTTACCCCAGCCCAGGTAGTCTCAGCAGGTGGGGAACATCATTCACAGTTAGGAAGTCCTTCCTTCATTGTGTCTCCCCGGGAGTCCGACACGCTGACTCAAATCAGCCCCACCCGTGGAGTCACCAAAATGTACAAGGTGTGCATCCCTTGACCCAGGAACCCCACTTCTAGGAATCTGTCCTGCAGAGAGAGAAGCACAAGGGTATAAAGTTAAAGTGTATATCATCATGGAGAATTGTATCAGTGCTCTCCTGACCCTGGGACTGTTCAAGTACAGTGGAGTGGCCGTTTGACAGGGGTGCAGTAGATGGGGTCTTGCATCCAATGGGAGCTTAGACTGGGTGATTTCAAAGGTTATTCTAAGTATAAAGCCTTGAGTTTCTCAGCTCCAGGATGAGAGAGGCGCGGACAGTTCTGAGCTCACTTTCTGTCATCTCTATCTTACCTGTCTCTCCTCCCCTTGGCTCAGACCACAGAGCTCCACAGAGAAAGGGATCAGGATGAGGTTGGGCTTCACAAGCTTCGTGACGTTACTGGAGCCACGTCTTGTGCTTATGTGGGGGGAGAGGGAATCCATCATGCCCCCCGTGGGTCACCTGCAGCCCTGAAAGGCGCCGAAGAATCGGCGGCAGGGATGACCGTGGGCCTGGCGGGAGCCACCATCGAGGATCCAGGAGAAAGCGGATCCGGCCAGGCCACTGCAGGTGCTGCCAGCCTATCCCTGCAGGACACGAGCCTGGTCTCAGCGGATGTTGCCAGCATATCCTCGACGGGGGCAGATGGTCCAGAGAGCAGCATGAGCATGGTGTTGCCAGCTGCAGTCACAACCAGCAAGCCTGCTGCTGGAAGAGCTGAAGGGAAGGTCGCAGCCCCCATGGTCTCCACCTTGCAGAGCGAAGGCTACACGTCTGAACGGGATGGAAGCCAGAAGGTCTCCCACCCCAGGGATGAAGCCTGGAAGGAAAAAAAGGAAAGAAGGACACGTCTTCATCGAGGAAAAGTTCCCATCACCGCAGGACAGGTGAAGGTCACCACAGGACACGAGGGGACAAGACCCAGAAAGCATCCTCCCACTGGTCCTCATGCGGCCATGAAAACCCCAAAGTTGACAAAGGAGGGGAGGACAGCTCGCAGACGGAGGAAGAGCCAGCCCGCCACCAGTTCGGGGACTCTAAGACCGCCAGTGAGATCCTCTCCGTCTTTAGGCGCTTCAGTCATTCCCCATTCAGCAACAAGGCTCACACATGACCACTGGGAGGTAGACAAAGCCCCGGTTTTCTTGGATCCTTCCCTAGAGAGGCTATTCCTACTTTCTCTAATAAAGGAAACCATACAACTCCGAAAGAAATGCTATCTTGTGTTTTCTATGTCCGCTCGCCTGGTAGTGACTTGACAGTGACTTCTGTGGTGCGAATTGTGCTTTGGCCTGAGACCCCAGAATCAAAATTTTGTTGTACAAGATAGGTATTAAGTATCATTAAGCCATACACTAGGGCTGGAAATAGATGCACTCTACAGAAATTTTCATTGCGAGGTTGGGAATCTTTTGAAATAAGATTTAATATGTAAATAGCTTGGGGAGAAGACAAGCTGGGGGAAGTGACTGTGTGATGTGTATACTTGCGTTGCTGAATTAATTACGTAACTCATCAAGTATTTATTGGCTGTCCGTTCTGTGCCTAGCACGAGGCTATGTTATTGAACAACCATCCTTTTCTCAGCAAAGCACTTTGCTTTGGTTATGGGCACTCTGTAGAAGGCAAGGAAATAAGCACAGAAAAAGGTTTTCGTCGCTTGCTCGAAGGTCACACGTGCATAGCCACTGCCAGAAAGAGAAGCCTGTTTTCCCAGCAAGGCTTCTCCAGGGCACTTAGGGTGGAGGGAGGACAAGTCTGCAGCCGGGGCTGAGCTTCAGGCCATAGCTGGGGTCAGAGGTTCACCTTATGAAAACAGAAACTCTCTCTGGCTTGTAAGGAAATCAAACCATTGGGAGTTATTTTACTTTGTGTAGGATAAAACAGAACACGGTGGGATCAGGGTTGTCATTGGCTCAACAAAGGGACACAATCTTTATGGTAGAAGCAGCACCAACGAGGAGTCAGGAAATCTGAGTTCCTATCCTGTCTGGGCCACTGACTCTCTTGGGTCACTCTGCCTCTCTGTAATGGTACCTCGGTGGGCAGCCACGGGGTCCCCAACTGTAAAACCAATGGATTGGACCGCTGCAGTGATTCTTACCCTTGGTTGTATGTTGGGAGTTCCCTGGGGAGCTTCAAAACAAACAAACAAACAAACAAAGAAACATTGATAGCCTGACCCCAATCCCAGAGATTCTGATGACATTTAAGTGGGGTAAGCCCTCCAGCACTGGGAGTTTTAAAAATCTCACCCAATAATTCTACTGTGCAGCAGCCAAGTTGGAAAACCACTGGGCTAGGAGGTCTGGGGGGCCTCTTTCAGCCCCAGTATGCCATAACTTTACAGTGGAAGACAGTAGTTCTCAAACATTCACATGCATAAGGATGACCTGGGAAGCCTATATAAAAAATAACATTTCTCACCATATGATAGCCCTTATACATGGACTCTAAAGTACGATGCAAATGAACATATCTGCAAAACAGAAACAGACTCCCAGACATAGAAGAGAGACTTGGGGTTTTCAGTGGGGTTGGGGGCAGGGAAGGATTGGGAGTTTGGGATTAGCAGATACAAACTACAGGGTGGATAAACAGCAGGGTCCTACTGTAGAGCACAGAGAGCTATAGTCAGTATCCTGTGATCATCCATAATGGAAAAGAATAGGAAAAAGACTATACATGAAATATACAAAGAATACACATGAAACTGAATCAGAAATTAACAGAAGAAATTAACACAACAGAAAGGAACACAACATTGCAAATCAACTATATGTCAATAAAAAAGAAGGGGGGAAAGGAAAAAAATAGAAGCCAAGGTTGGGTTCCCTTTGTGGGGAGGGAGCACGCAGAAGAGGGTCTGGCAGGGTTCTATTCCTTGCTCTGGGTGGCAGCTACAAGGCTGCTCACTTTCTTGTTACTCATTAAGCTATATATTTATGGTTTGTGCACTTTCATGAATGTGTGTTATATTTCACAAGAAAAACAGTTTCTAAAACTGTAAAAAAATATAAATATAAAACGTTAGCCTCCTTGAAAAGAGAAAATGGGTGAGAAAATTCTCCATATCCTGGAAAGGACAGTACCAATGGGACTCTGACAGGTAGCACTCTTTCTAAGTTCCTGCCAGCACTGTGCTATATATGCTGGGGGCACAGAAAACAGCAATCCCCATAGGATGCCTGCCCTTAGCAAGTACACGGTCCACTTCCAGGATTTTATCCCCAGGACATCATTCAGCAGAAGCGCCAAGATGATGGAGATTTGTAACAACAACAAGACTGGAAACCACCCAGATATTTACAAAAGCAGGAGGGTTTTCTCAACCTTTTGAGTAGAAAGACTATCCAGCCTACCCACACGTATACCCTGGCAGGGTCAGCCTGTTCCCTATGGACGTGGTGGTTGGTTTAGGGGGAGGCTGGTGAGCCTGCCCCAAGGGGGTGGGGGCTTGGAGGCTCAACAAAGGGGTGTGTGATGCGATGGTGACGGGTCACAAAGGGCTTGCGGTATAAATAGGGTCGGGTCAAGAGACTCTGGCAGAGTCCTGCAGGGAGGTGACGAGGTGCTTTCGTTCCCTCTCTCTCTCTCTCTCCGAGACTCAATTTGTGGCTGGTGGCTCTGTCTTGAACGAAGAGAGCCATGAGCAGTGAGAGTTTACCTCATTACACGGCCAATAGCTACTGTTCAGTGGGGGTGTCGAGGACCTCCATGGGGGTCCTGCAATGACAACTGTACGAGGGAGGAGAGTATGACATTTTCAAGTACGCTCCCATGTTTGAGAGCGACTTTATCCAGGTCAGCAAGGAAGGAGAACTGATTGACCTAGACAACCGCGTCCGAACGGTGACTGTGGGCGTCGCATCCACCAGCCCCCTCTTCCCACTACCTGACGTCATGCTGCTGGCCCGACCAAGGAAAGTCTGTGCCGGGATCACCAAGGGGAGAGGTTGCAAGCCCGTGAAGACCCTAGAGCTCACCAAGCTGCTCCCCTTGAAGTTTGTCAAGATCTCCATCCACAACCGGGAGAAACAGCAGCTGTGCCTGAATCTTGCTACCGGCCGGACTTTCTATCTGCAGCTGTGCCCCTCTTCCGACGCACAAGAAGACCTCTTTTCCTATTGGGAAAAGCTTGTCTATATCCTGAGACCACCGGTAGACAGTTACAGCAGTACCCCGATGCTCCAAACTGGAGATGCAGCGACTACAGAGGATGCCAATATCCTAGTGGTAAGCACCGACAGGGACTCAAGAACACGGGGCAGGGCGCTTCGGGAGAGCAGGGCAAAGCTGGTCCTTCATAGCCTTTGGTGCTCTCTGAGACTCGCCTGGGAAATACCTTCTACCGCTGAAAAGGGTCAGGGACAAACGAGCTATCACTACAGGAGTCACAACACTGGAGAGGTTCTGAGTGCTTCTCCACCTTGTCCCACGAGGCCGAGTTTCAGAGAGACCTTAGGTATCATCTCGGCTGCACTGGTCTCATCACCAGGGCTGTAATCCCTTCTACAGCATCCTGACTGTCTGGTCTCTTCCTGAACACTTACCCCAGCCCAGGTAGTCTCAGCAGGTGGGGAACATCATTCACAGTTAGGAAGTCCTTCCTTCATTGTGTCTCCCCGGGAGTCCGACACGCTGACTCAAATCAGCCCCACCCGTGGAGTCACCAAAATGTAAAAGGTGTGCATCCCTTGACCCAGGAACCCCACTTCTAGGAATCTGTCCTGCAGAGAGAGAAGCACAAGGGTATAAAGTTAAAGTGTATATCATCATGGAGAATTGTATCAGTGCTCTCCCTGACCCTGGGACTGTTCAAGTACAGTGGAGTGGCCGTTTGACAGGGGTGCAGTAGATGGGGTCTTGCATCCAATGGGAGCTTAGACTGGGTGATTTCAAAGGTTATTCTAAGTATAAGGCCTTGAGTTGCTCAGCTCCAGGATGAGAAAGGAGCGGACAGTTCTGAGCTCACTTTCTGTCATCTCTATCTTACCTGTCTCCCCTCCCCTTGGCTCAGACCACAGAGCTCCACAGAGAAAGGGATCAGGATGAGGTTGGGCTTCACAAGCTTCGTGACGTTACTGGAGCCACGTCTTGTGCTTATGTGGAGGGAGAGGGAATCCATCATGCCCCCCGTGGGTCACCTGCAGCCCTGAAAGGCGCCGAAGGATCGGCGGCAGGGATGACCGTGGGCCTGGCGGGAGCCACCATCGAGGATCCAGGAGAAAGCGGATCCGTCCAGACCACTGCAGGTGCAGCCAGCCTATCCCTGCAGGACACGAACCTGGTCTCGGCGGGTGTTGCCAGCATATCCTCGACGGGGGCAGATGGTCCAGAGAGCAGCATGAGCATGGTGTTTCCTGCTGCAGTCACAACCAGCAAGCCTGCTGCTGGAAGAGCTGAAGGGAAGGTCGCAGCCCCCATGGTCTCCACCTTGCAGAGCGAAGGCTACACGTCTGAACGGGATGGAAGCCAGAAGGTCTCCCACCCCAGGGATGAAGCCTGGAAGGAGAAAAAGGAAAGAAGGACACGTCTTCATCGAGGAAAAGTTCCCATCACCGCAGGACACGTGAAGGTCACCACAGGACACGAGGGGACAAGACCCAGAAAGCATCCTCCCACTGGTCCTCATGCGGCCATGAAAACCCCAAAGTTGACAAAGGAGGGGAGGACAGCTTACAGACGGAGGAAGAGCCAGCCCGCCACCAGTTCGGGGACTCTAAGTAAGACCGCCAGTGAGATCTTCTCCGTCTTTAGGCGCTTCAGTCATTCCCCATTCAGCAACAAGGCTCACACATGACCACTGGGAGGTAGACAAAGCCCCGGTTGGCTGGGATCCTTCCCTAGAGAGGCAATTCCTACTTTCTCTAATAAAGGAAACCATACAACTCCGAAAGAAATGCTATCTTGTGTTTTCTATGTCCCCTCGCCTGGGAGGGACTTGACAGTGACTTCTGTGGTGCGAATTGTGCTTTGGCCTGAGACCCCAGAATCAAAATTTTGTTGTACAAGATAGGTATTAAGTATCATTAAGCCATACACTAGGGCTGGAAATAGATGCACTCTACAGAAATTTTCATTGCGAGGTTGGGAATCTTTTGAAATAAGATTTAATATGTAAATAGCTTGGGGAGAAGACAAGCTGGGGGAAGTGACTGTGTGATGTGTATACTTGCGTTGCTGAATTAATTACGTAACTCATCAAGTATTTATTGGCTGTCCGTTCTGTGCCTAGCACGAGGCTATGTTATTGAACAACCATCCTTTTCTCAGCAAAGCACTTTGCTTTGGTTATGGGCACTCTGTAGAAGGCAAGGAAATAAGCACAGAAAAAGGTTTTCGTCGCTTGCTCGAAGGTCACACGTGCATAGCCACTGCCAGAAAGAGAAGCCTGTTTTCCCAGCAAGGCTTCTCCAGGGCACTTAGGGTGGAGGGAGGACAAGTCTGCAGCCGGGGCTGAGCTTCAGGCCATAGCTGGGGTCAGAGGTTCACCTTATGAAAACAGAAACTCTCTCTGGCTTGTAAGGAAATCAAACCATTGGGAGTTATTTTACTTTGTGTAGGATAAAACAGAACACGGGGGGATCAGGGTTGTCATTGGCTCAACAAAGGGACACAATCTTTATGGTAGAAGCAGCACCAACGAGGAGTCAGGAAATCTGAGTTCCTATCCTGTCTGGGCCACTGACTCTCTTGGGTCACTCTGCCTCTCTGTAATGGTACCTCGGTGGGCAGCCACGGGGTCCCCAACTGTAAAACCAATGGATTGGACCGCTGCAGTGATTCTTACCCTTGGTTGTATGTTGGGAGTTCCCTGGGGAGCTTCAAAACAAACAAACAAACAAACAAAGAAACATTGATAGCCTGACCCCAATCCCAGAGATTCTGATGACATTTAAGTGGGGTAAGCCCTCCAGCACTGGGAGTTTTAAAAATCTCACCCAATAATTCTACTGTGCAGCAGCCAAGTTGGAAAACCACTGGGCTAGGAGGTCTGGGGGGCCTCTTTCAGCCCCAGTATGCCATAACTTTACAGTGGAAGACAGTAGTTCTCAAACATTCACATGCATAAGGATGACCTGGGAAGCCTATATAAAAAATAACATTTCTCACCATATGATAGCCCTTATACATGGACTCTAAAGTACGATGCAAATGAACATATCTGCAAAACAGAAACAGACTCCCAGACATAGAAGAGAGACTTGGGGTTTTCAGTGGGGTTGGGGGCAGGGAAGGATTGGGAGTTTGGGATTAGCAGATACAAACTACAGGGTGGATAAACAGCAGGGTCCTACTGTAGAGCACAGAGAGCTATAGTCAGTATCCTGTGATCAACCATAATGGAAAAGAATAGGAAAAAGACTATACATGAAATATACAAAGAATACACATGAAACTGAATCAGAAATTAACAGAAGAAATTAACACAACAGAAAGGAACACAACATTGCAAATCAACTATACGTCAATAAAAAAGAAGGGGGGAAAGGAAAAAAATAGAAGCCAAGGTTGGGTTCCCTTTGTGGGGAGGGAGCACGCAGAAGAGGGTCTGGCAGGGTTCTATTCCTTGCTCTGGGTGGCAGCTACAAGGCTGCTCACTTCCTTGTTACTCATTAAGCTATATATTTATGGTTTGTGCACTTTCATGAATGTGTGTTATATTTCACAAGAAAAACAGTTTCTAAAACTGTAAAAAAATATAAATATAAAACGTTAGCCTCCTTGAAAAGAGAAAATGGGTGAGAAAATTCTCCATATCCTGGAAATGACAGTACCAATGGGACTCTGACAGGTAGCACTCTTTCTAAGTTCCTGCCAGCACTGTGCTATATATGCTGGGGGCACAGAGAACAGCAATCACCATAGGATGCCTGCCCTTAGCAAGTACACGGTCCACTTCCAGGATTTTATCCCCAGGACATCATTCAGCAGAAGCGCCAAGATGATGGAGATTTGTAACAACAACAAGACTGGAAACCACCCAGATATTTACAAAAGCAGGAGGGTTTTCTCAACCTTTTGAGTAGAAAGACTATCCAGCCTACCCACACGTATACCCTGGCAGGGTCAGCCTGTTCCCTATGGACGTGGTGGTTGGTTTAGGGGGAGGCTGGTGAGCCTGCCCCAAGGGGGTGGGGGCTTGGAGGCTCAACAAAGGGGTGTGTGATGCGATGGTGACGGGTCACAAAGGGCTTGCGGTATAAATAGGGTCGGGTCAAGAGACTCTGGCAGAGTCCTGCAGGGAGGTGACGAGGTGCTTTCGTTCCCTCTCTCTCTCTCTCTCCGAGACTCAATTTGTGGCTGGTGGCTCTGTCTTGAACGAAGAGAGCCATGAGCAGTGAGAGTTTACCTCATTACACGGCCAATAGCTACTGTTCAGTGGGGGTGTCGAGGACCTCCATGGGGGTCCTGCAACGACAACTGTACGAGGGAGGAGAGTATGACATTTTCAAGTACGCTCCCATGTTTGAGAGCGACTTTATCCAGGTCAGCAAGGAAGGAGAACTGATTGACCTAGACAACCGCGTCCGAACGGTGACTGTGGGCGTCGCATCCACCAGCCCCCTCTTCCCACTACCTGACGTCATGCTGCTGGCCCGACCAAGGAAAGTCTGTGCCGGGATCACCAAGGGGAGAGGTTGCAAGCCCGTGAAGACCCTAGAGCTCACCAAGCTGCTCCCCTTGAAGTTTGTCAAGATCTCCATCCACAACCGGGAGAAACAGCAGCTGTGCCTGAATCTTGCTACCGGCCGGACTTTCTATCTGCAGCTGTGCCCCTCTTCCGACGCACAAGAAGACCTCTTTTCCTATTGGGAAAAGCTTGTCTATATCCTGAGACCACCGGTAGACAGTTACAGCAGTACCCCGATGCTCCAAACTGGAGATGCAGCGACTACAGAGGATGCCAAAATCCTAGTGGTAAGCACCGACAGGGACTCAAGAACACGGGGCAGGGCGCTTCGGGAGAGCAGGGCAAAGCTGGTCCTTCATAGCCTTTGGTGCTCTCTGAGACTCGCCTGGGAAATACCTTCTACCGTTGAAAAGGGTCAGGGACAAACGAGCTATCACTACAGGAGTCACAACACTGGAGAGGTTCTGAGTGCTTCTCCACCTTGTCCCACGAGGCCGAGTTTCAGAGAGACCTTAGGTATCATCTCGGCTGCACTGGTCTCATCACCAGGGCTGTAATCCCTTCTACAGCATCCTGACTGTCTGGTCTCTTCCTGAACACTTACCCCAGCCCAGGTAGTCTCAGCAGGTGGGGAACATCATTCACAGTTAGGAAGTCCTTCCTTCATTGTGTCTCCCCGGGAGTCCGACACGCTGACTCAAATCAGCCCCACCCGTGGAGTCACCAAAATGTACAAGGTGTGCATCCCTTGACCCAGGAACCCCACTTCTAGGAATCTGTCCTGCAGAGAGAGAAGCACAAGGGTATAAAGTTAAAGTGTATATCATCATGGAGAATTGTATCAGTGCTCTCCCTGACCCTGGGACTGTTCAAGTACAGTGGAGTGGCCGTTTGACAGGGGTGCAGTAGATGGGGTCTTGCATCCAATGGGAGCTTAGACTGGGTGATTTCAAAGGTTATTCTAAGTATAAGGCCTTGAGTTGCTCAGCTCCAGGATGAGAAAGGAGCGGACAGTTCTGAGCTCACTTTCTGTCATCTCTATCTTACCTGTCTCTCCTCCCCTTGGCTCAGACCACAGAGCTCCACAGAGAAAGGGATCAGGATGAGGTTGGGCTTCACAAGCTTCGTGACGTTACTGGAGCCACGTCTTGTGCTTATGTGGGGGGAGAGGGAATCCATCAAGCCCCCCGTGGGTCACCTGCAGCCCTGAAAGGCGCCGAAGGATAGGCGGCAGGGATGACCGTGGGCCTGGCGGGAGCCACCATCGAGGATCCAGGAGAAAGCGGATCCGTCCAGACCACTGCAGGTGCTGCCAGCCTATCCCTGCAGCACACGAACCTGGTCTCGGCGGGTGTTGCCAGCATATCCTCGACGGGGGCAGATGGTCCAGAGAGCAGCATGAGCATGGTGTTGCCTGCTGCAGTCACAACCAGCAAGCCTGCTGCTGGAAGAGCTGAAGGGAAGGTCGCAGCCCCCATGGTCTCCACCTTGCAGAGCGAAGGCTACACGTCTGAACGGGATGGAAGCCAGAAGGTCTCCCACCCCAGGGATGAAGCCTGGAAGGAAAAAAAGGAAAGAAGGACACGTCTTCATCGAGGAAATGTTCCCATCACCGCAGGACAGGTGAAGGTCACCACAGGACACGAGGGGACAAGACCCAGAAAGCATCCTCCCACTGGTCCTCATGCGGCCATGAAAACCCCAAAGTTGACAAAGGAGGGGAGGACAGCTCGCAGACGGAGGAAGAGCCAGCCCGCCACCAGTTCGGGGACTCTAAGTAAGACCGCCAGTGAGATCCTCTCCGTCTTTAGGCGCTTCAGTCATTCCCCATTCAGCAACAAGGCTCACACATGACCACTGGGAGGTAGACAAAGCCCCGGTTGGCTGGGATCCTTCCCTAGAGAGGCAATTCCTACTTTCTCTAATAAAGGAAACCATACAACTCCGAAAGAAATGCTATCTTGTGTTTTCTATGTCCCCTCGCCTGGTAGTGACTTGACAGTGAGTTCTGTGGTGCGAATTGTGCTTTGGCCTGAGACCCCAGAATCAAAATTTTGTTGTACAAGATAGGTATTAAGTATCATTAAGCCATACACTAGGGCTGGAAATAGATGCACTCTACAGAAATTTTCATTGCGAGGTTGGGAATCTTTTGAAATAAGATTTAATATGTAAATAGCTTGGGGAGAAGACAAGCTGGGGGAAGTGACTGTGTGATGTGTATACTTGCGTTGCTGAATTAATTACGTAACTCATCAAGTATTTATTGGCTGTCCGTTCTGTGCCTAGCACGAGGCTATGTTATTGAACAACCATCCTTTTCTCAGCAAAGCACTTTGCTTTGGTTATGGGCACTCTGTAGAAGGCAAGGAAATAAGCACAGAAAAAGGTTTTCGTCGCTTGCTCGAAGGTCACACGTGCATAGCCACTGCCAGAAAGAGAAGCCTGTTTTCCCAGCAAGGCTTCTCCAGGGCACTTAGGGTGGAGGGAGGACAAGTCTGCAGCCGGGGCTGAGCTTCAGGCCATAGCTGGGGTCAGAGGTTCACCTTATGAAAACAGAAACTCTCTCTGGCTTGTAAGGAAATCAAACCATTGGGAGTTATTTTACTATGTGTAGGATAAAACAGAACACGGGGGGATCAGGGTTGTCATTGGCTCAACAAAGGGACACAATCTTTATGGTAGAAGCAGCACCAACGAGGAGTCAGGAAATCTGAGTTCCTATCCTGTCTGGGCCACTGACTCTCTTGGGTCACTCTGCCTCTCTGTAATGGTACCTCGGTGGGCAGCCACGGGGTCCCCAACTGTAAAACCAATGGATTGGACCGCTGCAGTGATTCTTACCCTTGGTTGTATGTTGGGAGTTCCCTGGGGAGCTTCAAAACAAACAAACAAACAAACAAAAAAACATTGATAGCCTGACCCCAATCCCAGAGATTCTGATGACATTTAAGTGGGGTAAGCCCTCCAGCACTGGGAGTTTTAAAAATCTCACCCAATAATTCTACTGTGCAGCAGCCAAGTTGGAAAACCACTGGGCTAGGAGGTCTGGGGGGCCTCTTTCAGCCCCAGTATGCCATAACTTTACAGTGGAAGACAGTAGTTCTCAAACATTCACATGCATAAGGATGACCTGGGAAGCCTATATAAAAAATAACATTTCTCACCATATGATAGCCCTTATACATGGACTCTAAAGTACGATGCAAATGAACATATCTGCAAAACAGAAACAGACTCCCAGACATAGAAGAGAGACTTGGGGTTTTCAGTGGGGTTGGGGGCAGGGAAGGATTGGGAGTTTGGGATTAGCAGATACAAACTACAGGGTGGATAAACAGCAGGGTCCTACTGTAGAGCACAGAGAGCTATAGTCAGTATCCTGTGATCAACCATAATGGAAAAGAATAGGAAAAAGACTATACATGAAATATACAAAGAATACACATGAAACTGAATCAGAAATTAACAGAAGAAATTAACACAACAGAAAGGAACACAACATTGCAAATCAACTATACGTCAATAAAAAAGAAGGGGGGAAAGGAAAAAAATAGAAGCCAAGGTTGGGTTCCCTTTGTGGGGAGGGAGCACGCAGAAGAGGGGCTGGCAGGGTTCTATTCCTTGCTCTGGGTGGCAGCTACAAGGCTGCTCACTTTCTTGTTACTCATTAAGCTATATATTTATGGTTTGTGCACTTTCATGAATGTGTGTTATATTTCACAAGAAAAACAGTTTCTAAAACTGTAAAAAAATATAAATATAAAACGTTAGCCTCCTTGAAAAGAGAAAATGGGTGAGAAAATTCTCCATATCCTGGAAATGACAGTACCAATGGGACTCTGACAGGTAGCACTCTTTCTAAGTTCCTGCCAGCACTGTGCTATATATTCTGGGGGCACAGAGAACAGCAATCCCCATAGGATGCCTGCCCTTAGCAAGGACACGGTCCTCTTCCAGGATTTTATCCCCAGGACATCATTCAGCAGAAGCGCCAAGATGATGGAGATTTGTAACAACAACAAGACTGGAAACCACCCAGATATTTACAAAAGCAGGAGGGTTTTCTCAACCTTTTGAGTAGAAAGACTATCCAGCCTACCCACACGTATACCCTGGCAGGGTCAGCCTGTTCCCTATGGACGTGGTGGTTGGTTTAGTGGGAGGCTGGTGAGCCTGCCCCAAGGGGGTGGGTGCTTGGAGGCTCAACAAAGGGGTGTGTGATGCGATGGTGACGGGTCACAAAGGGCTTGCGGTATAAATAGGGTCGGGTCAAGAGACTCTGGCAGAGTCCTGCAGGTAGGTGACGAGGTGCTTTCGTTCCCTCTCTCTCTCTCTCTCCGAGACTCAATTTGTGGCTGGTGGCTCTGTCTTGAACGAAGAGAGCCATGAGCAGTGAGAGTTTACCTCATTACACGGCCAATAGCTACTGTTCAGTGGGGGTGTCGAGGACCTCCATGGGGGTCCTGCAACGACAACTGTACGAGGGAGGAGAGTATGACATTTTCAAGTACGCTCCCATGTTTGAGAGCGACTTTATCCAGGTCAGCAAGGAAGGAGAACTGATTGACCTAGACAACCGCGTCCGAACGGTGACTGTGGGCGTCGCATCCACCAGCCCCCTCTTCCCACTACCTGACGTCATGCTGCTGGCCCGACCAAGGAAAGTCTGTGCCGGGATCACCAAGGGGAGAGGTTGCAAGCCCGTGAAGACCCTAGAGCTCACCAAGCTGCTCCCCTTGAAGTTTGTCAAGATCTCCATCCACAACCGGGAGAAACAGCAGCTGTGCCTGAATCTTGCTACCGGCCGGACTTTCTATCTGCAGCTGTGCCCCTCTTCCGACGCACAAGAAGACCTCTTTTCCTACTGGGAAAAGCTTGTCTATATCCTGAGACCACCGGTAGACATTTACAGCAGTACCCCGATGTTCCAAACTGGAGATGCAGCGACTACAGAGGATGCCAAAATCCTAGTGGTAAGCACCGACAGGGACTCAAGAACACGGGACAGGGTGCTTCGGGAGAGCAGGGCAAAGCTGGTCCTTCATAGCCTTTGGTGCTCTCTGAGACTCGCCTGGGAAATACCTTCTACCGTTGAAAAGGGTCAGGGACAAACGAGCTATCACTACGGGAGTCACCACACTGGAGAGGTTCTGAGTGCTTCTCCACCTTGTCCCACGAGGCCGAATTTCAGAGAGACCTTAGGTATCATCTCGGCTGCACTGGTCTCATCACCAGGGCTGTAATCCCTTCTACAGCATCCTGACTGTCTGGTCTCTTCCTGAACACTTACCCCAGCCCAGGTAGTCTCAGCAGGTGGGGAACATCATTCACAGTTAGGAAGTCCTTCCTTCATTGTGTCTCCCCGGGAGTCCGACACGCTGACTCAAATCAGCCCAACCCGTGGAGTCACCAAAATGTACAAGGTGTGCATCCCTTGACCCAGGAACCCCACTTCTAGGAATCTGTCCTGCAGAGAGAGAAGCACAAGGGTATAAAGTTAAAGTGTATATCACCATGGAGAATTGTATCTGTGCTCTCCCTGACCCTGGGACTGTTCAAGTACAGTGGAGTGGCCGTTTGACAGGGGTGCAGTAGATGGGGTCTTGCATCCAATGGGAGCTTAGACTGGGTGATTTCAAAGGTTATTCTAAGTATAAGGCCTTGAGTTGCTCAGCTCCAGGATGAGAGAGGAGCGGACAGTTCTGAGCTCACTTTCTGTCATCTCTATCTTACCTGTCTCTCCTCCACTTGGCTCAGACCACAGAGCTCCACAGAGAAAGGGATCAGGATGAGGTTGGGCTTCACAAGCTTCGTGACGTTACTGGAGCCACGTCTTGTGCTTATGTGGGGGGAGAGGGAATCCATCATGCACCCCGTGGGTCACCTGCAGCCCTGAAAGGCGCCAAAGGATCTGCGGCAGGGATGACCGTGGGCCTGGCGGGAGCCACCATCTAGGATCCAGGAGAAAGCGGATCCGTCCAGGCCACTGCAGGTGCTGCCAGCCGATCCCTGCAGGACACGAACCTGGTCTCGGCGGGTGTTGCCAGCATATCCTCGACGGGGGCAGATGGTCCAGAGAGCAGCATGAGCATGGTGTTGCCAGCTGCAGTCACAACCAGCAAGCCTGCTGCTGGAAAAGCTGAAGGGAAGGTCGCAGCCCCCATGGTCTCCACCTTGCAGAGCGAAGGCTACACATCTGAACGGGATGGAAGCCAGAAGGTCTCCCACCCCAGTGATGAAACCTGGAAGGAAAAAAAGGAAAGAAGGACACGTCTTCATCGAGGAAAAGTTCCCATCACTGCAGGACAGGTGAAGGTCACCACAGGACACGAGGGGACAAGACCCAGAAAGCATCCTCCCACTGGTCCTCATGCGGCCATGAAAACCCCAAAGTTGACCAAGGAAGGGAGGACAGCTCGCAGACGGAGGAAGAGCCAGCCCGCCACCAGTTCGGGGACTCTAAGTAAGACCGCCAGTGAGATCCTCTCCGTCTTTAGGCGCTTCAGTCATTCCCCATTCAGGAACAAGGCTCACACATGACCACTGGGAGGTAGACAAAGCCCCGGTTGGCTGGGATCCTTCCCTAGAGATGCAATTCCTACTTTCTCTAATAAAGGAAACCATACAACTCCAAAAGAAATGCTATCTTGTGTTTTCTATGTCCCCTCGCCTGGTAGTGACTTGACAGTGACTTCTGTGGTGCGAATTGTGCTTTGGCCTGAGACCCCTGAATCAAAATTTTGTTGTACAAGATAGGTATTAAGTATCATTAAGCCATTCACTAGGGCTGGAAATAGATGCACTCTACAGAAATTGTCATTGCGAGGTTGCGAATCTTTTGAAATAAGATTTAATATGTAAATAGTTTGGGGAGAAGACAAGCTGGGGGAAGTGACTGTGTGATGTGTATACTTGCGTTGCTGAATTAATTACTTAACTCATCAAGTATTTATTGGCTGTCCGTTCTGTGCCTAGCACGAGGCTATGTTATTGAACAACCATCCTTTTCTCAGCAAAGCACTTTGCTTTGGTTATGGGCACTCTGTAGAAGGCAAGGAAATAAGCACAGAAAAAGGTTTTCGTCGCTTGCTCGAAGGTCACACGTGCATAGCCACTGCCAGAAAGAGAAGCCTGTTTTCCCAGCAAGGCTTCTCCAGGGCACTTAGGGTGGAGGGAGGACAAGTCTGCAGCCGGGGCTGAGCTTCAGGCCATAGCTGGGGTCAGAGGTTCACCTTATGAAAACAGAAACTCTCTCTGGCTTGTAAGGAAATCAAACCATTGGGAGTTATTTTACTTTGTGTAGGATAAAACAGAACATGGGGGGATCAGGGTTGTCATTGGCTCAACAAAGGGACACAATCTTTATGGTAGAAGCAGCACCAACGAGGAGTCAGGAAATCTGAGTTCCTATCCTGTCTGGGCCACTGACTCTCTTGGGTCACTCTGCCTCTCTGTAATGGTACCTCGGTGGGCAGCCACGGGGTCCCCAACTGTAAAACCAATGGATTGGACCGCTGCAGTGATTCTTACCCTTGGTTGTATGTTGGGAGTTCCCTGGGGAGCTTCAAAACAAACAAACAAACAAACAAAAAAACATTGATAGCCTGACCCCAATCCCAGAGATTCTGATGACATTTAAGTGGGGTAAGCCCTCCAGCACTGGGAGTTTTAAAAATCTCACCCAATAATTCTACTGTGCAGCAGCCAAGTTGGAAAACCACTGGGCTAGGAGGTCTGGGGGGCCTCTTTCAGCCCCAGTATGCCATAACTTTACAGTGGAAGACAGTAGTTCTCAAACATTCACATGCATAAGGATCACCTGGGAAGCCTATTTAAAAAATAACATTTCTCAGCATATGATAGCCCTTATACATGGACTCTAAAGTACGATGCAAATGAACATATCTGCAAAACAGAAACAGACTCCCAGACATAGAAGAGAGACTTGGGGTTTTCAGTGGGGTTGGGGGCAGGGAAGGATTGGGAGTTTGGGATTAGCAGATACAAACTACAGGGTGGATAAACAGCAGGGTCCTACTGTAGAGCACAGAGAACTATAGGCAGTATCCTGTGATCAACCATAATGGAAAAGAATAGGAAAAAGACTATACATGAAATATACAAAGAATACACACGAAACTGAATCAGAAATTAACAGAAGAAATTAACACAAGAGAAATGAACACAACATTGTAAATCAACTATACGTCAATAAAAAAGAAGGGGGGAAAGGAAAAAAATAGAAGCCAAGGTTGGGTTCCCTTTGTGGGGAGGGAGCACGCAGAAGAGGGGCTGGCAGGGTTTTATTCCTTGCTCTGGGTGACAGGTACAAGGCTGCTCACTTTCTTGTTATTCATTAAGCTATATATTTATGGTTTGTGCACTTTCATGAATGTGTGTTTTATTTCACAAGAAAAACAGTTTCTAAAACTGTAAAAAAATATAAATATAAAACGTTAGCCTCCTTGAAAAGAGAAAATGGGTGAGAAAATTCTCCATATCCTGGAAATGACAGTACCAATGGGACTCTGACAGGTAGCACTCTTTCTAAGTTCCTGCCAGCACTGTGCTATATACGCTGGGGGCACAGAGAACAGCAATCCCCATAGGATGCCTGCCCTTAGCAAGTACACGGTCCACTTCCAGGATTTTATCCCCAGGACATCATTCAGCAGAAGCGCCAAGATGATGGAGATTTGTCACAACAACAAGACTGGAAATTACCCAGATATTTACAAAAGCAGGAGGGTTTTCTCAGCCTTTTGAGTAGAAAGACTATCCAGCCTACCCACACGTATACCCTGGCAGGGTCAGCCTGTTCCCTATGGACGTGGTGGTTGGTTTAGGGGGAGGCTGGTGAGCCTGCCCCAAGGGGGTGGGGGCTTGGAGGCTCAACAAAGGGGTGTGTGATGCGATGGTGATGGGTCACAAAGGGCTTGCGGTATAAATAGGTTCGGGTTAAGAGACTCTGGCAGAGTCCTGCAGGGAGGTGACGAGGTGCTTTCATTCACTCTCTCTCTCTGTCTCCGAGACTCAATTTGTGGCTGGTGGCTCTGTCTTGAACGAAGAGAGCCATGAGCAGTGAGAGTTTACCTCATTACAAGGCCAATAGCTACTGTTCAGTGGGGGTGTCGAGGACCTCCATGGGGGTCCTGCAACGACAACTGTACGAGGGAGGAGAGTATGACATTTTCAAGTACGCTCCCATGTTTGAGAGCGACTTTATCCAGGTCAGCAAGGAAGGAGAACTGATTGACCTAGACAACCGCGTCCGAACGGTGACTGTGGGCGTCGCATCCACCAGCCCCCACTTCCCACTACCTGACGTCATGCTGCTGGCTCGACCAAGGAAATCCTGTGCCGGGATCACCAAGGGGAGAGGTTGCAAGCCCGTGAAGACCCTAGAGCTCACCAAGCTGCTCCCCTTGAAGTTTGTCAAGATCTCCATCCACAACCGGGAGAAACAGCAGCTGTGCCTGAATCTTGCTACCGGCCGGACTTTCTATCTGCAGCTGTGCCCCTCTTCCGACGCACAAGAAGACCTCTTTTCCTATTGGGAAAAGCTTGTCTATATCCTGAGACCACCGGTAGACAGTTACAGCAGTACCCCGATGCTCCAAACTGGAGATGCAGCGACTACAGAGGATGCCAAAATCCTAGTGGTAAGCACCGACAGGGACTCAAGAACACGGGGCAGGGCGCAGCGGGAGAGCAGGGCAAAGCTGGTCCTTCATAGCCTTTGGTGCTCTCTGAGACTCGCCTGGGAAATACCTTCTACCGTTGAAAAGGGTCAGGGACAAACGAGCTATCACTACGGAAATCACCACACTGGAGAGGTTCCGAGTGCTTCTCCACCTTGTCCCACGAGGCCGAATTTCAGAGAGACCTTAGGTATCATCTCGGCTGCACTGGTCTCATCACCAGGGCTGTAATCCCTTCTACAGCATCCTGACTGTCTGGTCTCTTCCTGAACACTTACCCCAGCCCAGGTAGTCTCAGCAGGTGGGGAACATCATTCACAGTTAGGAAGTCCTTCCTTCATTGTGTCTCCCCGGGAGTCCGACACGCTGACTCAAATCAGCCCAACCCGTGGAGTCACCAAAATGTACAAGGTGTGCATCCCTTGACCCAGGAACCCCACTTCTAGGAATCTGTCCTGCAGAGAGAGAAGCACAAGGGTATAAAGTTAAAGTGTATATCATCATGGAGAATTGTATCAGTGCTCTCCCTGACCCTGGGACTGTTCAAGTAAAGTGGAGTGGCCGTTTGACAGGGGTGCAGTAGATGGGGTCTTGCATCCAATGGGAGCTTAGACTGGGTGATTTCAAAGGTTATTCTAAGTATAAGGCCTTGAGTTGCTCAGCTCCAGGATGAGAGAGGAGCGGACAGTTCTGAGCTCACTTTCTGTTTTCTCTATCTTACCTGTCTCTCCTCCCGTTGGATCAGACCACAGAGCTCCACAGAGAAAGGGATCAGGATGAGGTTGGGCTTCACAAGCTTCGTGACGTGACTGGAGCCACGTCTTGTGCTTATGTGGGGGGAGAGGGAATCCATCATGCCCCCCGTGGGTCACCTGCAGCCCTGAAAGGCGCCGAAGGATCGGCGGCAGGGATGACCGTGGGCCTGGCGGGAGCCACCATCGAGGATCCAGGAGAAAGCGGATCCGTCCAGGCCACTGCAGGTGCTGCCAGCCTATCCCTGCAGGACACGAACCTGGTCTCGGCGGGTGTTGCCAGCATATCCTCGACGGGGGCAGATGGTCCAGAGAGCAGCATGAGCATGGTGTTTCCTGCTGCAGTCACAACCAGCAAGCCTGCTGCTGGAAGAGCTGAAGGGAAGGTCGCAGCCCCCATGGTCTCCACCTTGCAGAGCGAAGGCTACACGTCTGAACGGGATGGAAGCCAGAAGGTCTCCCAACCCAGGGATGAAGCCTGGAAGGAAAAAAAGGAAAGAAGGACACGCCTTCATCGAGGAAAAGTTCCCATCACCGCAGGACAGGTGAAGGTCACCACAGGACACGAGGGGACAAGACCCAGAAAGCATCCTCCCACTGGTCCTCATGCGGCCATGAAAACCCCAAAGTTGACCAAGGAGGGGAGGACAGCTCGCAGACGGAGGAAGAGCCAGCCCGCCACCAGTTCGGGGACTCTAAGTAAGACCGCCAGTGAGATCCTCTCCGTCTTTAGGCGCTTCAGTCATTCCCCATTCAGCAACAAGGCTCACACATGACAACTGGGAGGTAGACAAAGCCCCGGTTGGCTTGGATCCTTCCCTAGAGAGGCAATTCCTACTTTCTCTAATAAAGGAAACCATACAACTCCAAAAGAAATGCTATCTTGTGTTTTCTATGTCCCCTCGCCTGGTAGGGACTTGACAGTGACTTCTGTGGTGCGAATTGTGCTTTGGCCTGAGACCCCTGAATCAAAATTTTGTTGTACAAGATAGGTATTAAGTATCATTAAGCCATTCACTAGGGCTGGAAATAGATGCACTCTACAGAAATTTTCATTGCGAGGTTGCGAATCTTTTGAAATAAGATTTAATATGTAAATAGTTTGGGGAGAAGACAAGCTGGGGGAAGTGACTGTGTGATGTGTATACTTGTGTTGCTGAATTAATTACTTAACTCATCAAGTATTTATTGGCTGTCCGTTCTGTGCCTAGCACGAGGCTATGTTATTGAACAACCATCCTTTTCTCAGCAAAGCACTTTGCTTTGGTTATGGGCACTCTGTAGAAGGCAAGGAAATAAGCACAGAAAAAGGTTTTCGTCGCTTGCTCGAAGGTCACACGTGCATAGCCACTGCCAGAAAGAGAAGCCTCTTTTCCCAGCAAGGCTTCTCCAGGGCACTTAGGGTGGAGGGAGGACAAGTCTGCAGCCGGGGCTGAGCTTCAGGCCATAGCTGGGGTCAGAGGTTCACCTTATGAAAACAGAAACTCTCTCTGGCTTGTAAGGAAATCAAACCATTGGGAGTTATTTTACTTTGTGTAGGATAAAACAGAACACGGGGGGATCAGGGTTGTCATTGGCTCAACAAAGGGACACAATCTTTATGGTAGAAGTAGCACCAACGATGAGTCAGGAAATCTGAGTTCCTATCCTGTCTGGGCCACTGACTCTCTTGGGTAACTCTGCCTCTCTGTAATGGTACCTCGGTGGGCAGCCACGGGGTCCCCAACTGTAAAACCAATGGATTGGACCGCTGCAGTGATTCTTACCCTTGGTTGTATGTTGGGAGTTCCCTGGGGAGCTTCAAAACAAACAAACAAACAAACAAAAAAACATTGATAGCCTGACCCCAATCCCTGAGATTCTGATGACATTTAAGTGGGGTAAGCCCTCCAGCACTGGGAGTTTTAAAAATCTCACCCAATAATTCTACTGTGCAGCAGCCAAGTTGGAAAACCACTGGGCTAGGAGGTCTGGGGGGCCTCTTTCAGCCCCAGTATGCCATAACTTTACAGTGGAAGACAGTAGTTCTCAAACATTCACATGCATAAGGATCACCTGGGAAGCCTACATAAAAAATAACATTTCTCACCATATGATAGCCCTTATACATGGACTCTAAAGTACGATGCAAATGAACATATCTGCAAAACAGAAACAGACTCCCAGACATAGAAGAGAGACTTGGGGTTTTCAGTGGGGTTGGGGGCAGGGAAGGATTGGGAGTTTGGGATTAGCAGATACAAACTACAGGGTGGATAAACAGCAGGGTCCTACTGTAGAGCACAGAGAACTATAGTCAGTATCCTGTGATCAACCATAATGGAAAAGAATAGGAAAAAGACTATACATGAAATATACAAAGAATACACACGAAACTGAATCAGAAATTAACAGAAGAAATTAACACAAGAGAAATGAACACAACATTGTAAATCAACTATACGTCAATAAAAAAGAAGGGGGGAAAGGAAAAAAATAGAAGCCAAGGTTGGGTTCCCTTTGTGGGGAGGGAGCACGCAGAAGAGGGGCTGGCAGGGTTTTATTCCTTGCTCTGGGTGACAGGTACAAGGCTGCTCACTTTCTTGTTATTCATTAAGCTATATATTTATGGTTTGTGCACTTTCATGAATGTGTGTTTTATTTCACAAGAAAAACAGTTTCTAAAACTGTAAAAAAATATAAATATAAAACGTTAGCCTCCTTGAAAAGAGAAAATGGGTGAGAAAATTCTCCATATCCTGGAAATGACAGTACCAATGGGACTCTGACAGGTAGCACTCTTTCTAAGTTCCTGCCAGCACTGTGCTATATACGCTGGGGGCACAGAGAACAGCAATCCCCATAGGATGCCTGCCCTTAGCAAGTACACGGTCCACTTCCAGGATTTTATCCCCAGGACATCATTCAGCAGAAGCGCCAAGATGATGGAGATTTGTAACAACAACAAGACTGGAAACCACCCAGATATTTACAAAAGCAGGAGGGTTTTCTCAGCCTTTTGAGTAGAAAGACTATCCAGCCTACCCACACGTATACCCTGGCAGGGTCAGCCTGTTCCCTATGGACGTGGTGGTTGGTTTAGGGGGAGGCTGGTGAGCCTGCCCCAAGGGGGTGGGGGCTTGGAGGCTCAACAAAGGGGTGTGTGATGCGATGGTGACGGGTCACAAAGGGCTTGCGGTATAAATAGGGTCGGGTTAAGAGACTCTGGCAGAGTCCTGCAGGGAGGTGACGAGGTGCTTTCATTCCCTCTCTCTCTCTGTCTCCGAGACTCAATTTGTGGCTGGTGGCTCTGTCTTGAACGAAGAGAGCCATGAGCAGTGAGAGTTTACCTCATTACACGGCCAATAGCTACTGTTCAGTGGGGGTGTCGAGGACCTCCATGGGGGTCCTGCAACGACAACTGTAGGAGGGAGGAGAGTATGACATTTTCAAGTACGCTCCCATGTTTGAGAGCGACTTTATCCAGGTCAGCAAGGAAGGAGAACTGATTGACCTAGACAACCGCGTCCGAACGGTGACTGTGGGCGTCGCATCCACCAGCCCCCACTTCCCACTACCTGACGTCATGCTGCTGGCTCGACCAAGGAAATCCTGTGCCGGGATCACCAAGGGGAGAGGTTGCAAGCCCGTGAAGACCCTAGAGCTCACCAAGCTGCTCCCCTTGAAGTTTGTCAAGATCTCCATCCACAACCGGGAGAAACAGCAGCTGTGCCTGAATCTTGCTACCGGCCGGACTTTCTATCTGCAGCTGTGCCCCTCTTCCGACGCACAAGAAGACCTCTTTTCCTATTGGGAAAAGCTTGTCTATATCCTGAGACCACCGGTAGACAGTTACAGCAGTACCCCGATGCTCCAAACTGGAGATGCAGCGACTACAGAGGATGCCAAAATCCTAGTGGTAAGCACCGACAGGGACTCAAGAACACGGGGCAGGGCGCAGCGGGAGAGCAGGGCAAAGCTGGTCCTTCATAGCCTTTGGTGCTCTCTGAGACTCGCCTGGGAAATACCTTCTACCGTTGAAAAGGGTCAGGGACAAACGAGCTATCACTACGGAAATCACCACACTGGAGAGGTTCCGAGTGCTTCTCCACCTTGTCCCACGAGGCCGAATTTCAGAGAGACCTTAGGTATCATCTCGGCTGCACTGGTCTCATCACCAGGGCTGTAATCCCTTCTACAGCATCCTGACTGTCTGGTCTCTTCCTGAACACTTACCCCAGCCCAGGTAGTCTCAGCAGGTGGGGAACATCATTCACAGTTAGGAAGTCCTTCCTTCATTGTGTCTCCCCGGGAGTCCGACACGCTGACTCAAATCAGCCCAACCCGTGGAGTCACCAAAATGTACAAGGTGTGCATCCCTTGACCCAGGAACCCCACTTCTAGGAATCTGTCCTGCAGAGAGAGGAGCACAAGGGTATAAAGTTAAAGTGTATATCATCATGGAGAATTGTATCAGTGCTCTCCCTGACCCTGGGACTGTTCAAGTAAAGTGGAGTGGCTGTTTGACAGGGGTGCAGTAGATGGGGTCTTGCATCCAATGTGAGCTTAGACTGGGTGATTTCAAAGGTTATTCTAAGTATAAGGCCTTGAGTTGCTCAGCTCCAGGATGAGAGAGGAGCGGACAATTCTGAGCTCACTTTCTGTTTTCTCTATCTTACCTGTCTCTCCTCCCGTTGGATCAGACCACAGAGCTCCATAGAGAAAGGGATCAGGATGAGGTTGGGCTTCACAAGCTTCGTGACGTGACTGGAGCCACGTCTTGTGCTTATGTGGGGTGAGAGGGAATCCATCATGCCCCCCGTGGGTCACCTGCAGCCCTGAAAGGCGCCGAAGGATCGGCGGCAGGGATGACCGTGGGCCTGGCGGGAGCCACCATCGAGGATCCAGGAGAAAGCGGATCCGTCCAGGCCACTGCAGGTGCTGCCAGCCTATCCCTGCAGGACACGAACCTTGTCTCGGCGGGTGTTGCCAGCATATCCTCGACGGGGGCAGATGGTCCAGAGAGCAGCATGAGCATGGTGTTGCCAGCTGCAGTCACAACCAGCAAGCCTGCTGCTGGAAGAGCTGAAGGGAAGGTCGCAGCCCCCATGGTCTCCACCTTGCAGAGCGAAGGCTACACGTCTGAACGGGATGGAAGCCAGAAGGTCTCCCACCCCAGGGATGAAGCCTGGAAAGAAAAAAAGGAAAGAAGGACACGTCTTCATCGAAGAAAAGTTCCCATCACCGCAGGACAGATGAAGGTCACCACAAGACACGAGGGGACAAGACCCAGAAAGCATCCTCCCACTGGTCCTCATGCGGCCATGAAAACCCCAAAGTTGACAAAGGAGGGGAGGACAGCTCGCAGACAGAGGAAGAGCCAGCCCGCCACCAGTTCGGGGACTCTAAGTAAGACCGCCAGTGAGATCCTCTCCGTCTTTAGGCACTTCAGTCATTCCCCATTCAGCAACAAGGCTCACACATGACCACTGGGAGGTAGACAAAGCCCCGGTTGGCTGGGATCCTTCCCTAGAGAGGCAATTCCTACTTTCTCTAATAAAGGAAACCATACAACTCCGAAAGAAATGCTATCTTGTGTTTTCTATGTCCCCTCGCCTGGTAGTGACTTGACAGTGACTTCTGAGGTGCGAATTGTGCTTTGGCCTGAGACCCCAGAATCAAAATTTTGTTGTACAAGATAGGTATTAAGTATCATTAAGCCATTCACTAGGGCTGGAAATAGATGCACTCTACAGAAATTTTCATTGCGAGGTTGCGAATCTTTTGAAATAAGATTTAATATGTAAATAGCTTGGGGAGAAGGCAAGCTGGGGGAAGTGACTGTGTGATGTGTATACTTGCGTTGCTGAATTAATTTCTTAACTCATCAAGTATTTATTGGGTGTCCGTGCTGTGCCTAGCACGAGGCTATGTTATTGAACAACCATCCTTTTCTCAGCAAAGCACTTTGCTTTGGTTATGGGCACTCTGTAGAATGCAAGGAAATAAGCAGAGAAAAAGGTTTTCGTCGCTTGCTCGAAGGTCACATGTGCACAGCCACTGCCAGAAAGAGAAGCCTGTTTTCCCAGCAAGGCTTCTCCAGGGCACTTAGGGTGGAGGGAGGACAAGTCTGCAGCCGGGGCTGAGCTTCAGGCCATAGCTGGGGTCAGAGGTCCACCTTATGAAAACAGAAACTCTCTCTGGCTTGTAAGGAAATCAAACCATTGGGAGTTATTTTACTTTGTGTAGGATAAAACAGAACACGGGGGGATCAGGGTTGTCATTGGCTCAACAAAGGGACACAGTCTTTATGGTAGAAGCAGCACCAACGAGGAGTCAGGAAATCTGAGTTCCTATCCTGTTTGGGCCACTGACTCTCTTGGGTCACTCTGCCTCTCTGTAATGGTACATCGGTGGGGAGCCACCGGGTCCCCAACTGTAAAACCAATGGATTGGACCGCTGCAGTGATTCTTACCCTTGGTTGTATATTGGGAGTTCCCTGGGGAGCTTCAAAACAAACAAACAAACAAAAAGAAAACATTGATAGCCTGACCCCAATCCCAGAGATTCTGATGACATTTAAGTGGGGTAAGCCCTCCAGCACTGGGAGTTTTAAAAATCTCACCCAATAATTCTACTGTGCAGCAGCCAAGTTGGAAAACCACTGGGCTAGGAGGTCTGGGGGGCCTCTTTCAGCCCCAGTATGCCATAACTTTACAGTGGAAGACAGTAGTTCTCAAACATTCACATGCATAAGGATCAGCTGGGAAGCCTATATAAAAAATAACATTTCTCACCATATGATAGCCCTTATACATGGACTCTAAAGTACGATGCAAATGAACATATCTGCAAAACAGAAACAGACTCCCAGACATAGAAGAGAGACTTGGGGTTTTCAGTGGGGTTAGGGGCAGGGAAGGATTGGGAGTTTGGGATTAGCAGATACAAACTACAGGGTGGATAAACAGCAGGGTCCTACTGTAGAGCACAGAGAGCTATAGTCAGTATCCTGTGATCAACCATAATGGAAAAGAATAGGAAAAAGACTATACATGAAATATACAAAGAATACACACGAAACTGAATCAAAAATTAACAGAAGAAATTAACACAATAGAAATGAACACAACATTGTAAATCAGCTATACGTCAATAAAAAAGAAGGGGGGAAAGGAAAAAAATTGAAGCCAAGGTTGGGTTCCCTTTGTGGGGAGGGAGCACGCAGAAGAGGGTCTGGCAGGGTTCTATTCCTTGCTCTGGGTGGCAGCTACAAGGCTGCTCACTTTCTTGTTACTCATTAAGCTATATATTTATGGTTTGTGCACTTTCATGAATGTGTGTTATATTTCACAAGAAAAACAGTTTCTAAAACTGTAAAAAAATATAAATATAAAACGTTAGCCTCCTTGAAAAGAGAAAATGGGTGAGAAAATTCTCCATATCCTGGAAATGACAGTACCAATGGGACTCTGACAGGTAGCACTCTTTCTAAGTTCCTGCCAGCACTGTGCTATATACGCTGGGGCACAGAGAACAGCAATCCCCATAGGATGCCTGCCCTTAGCAAGTACACGGTCCACTTCCAGGATTTTATCCCCAGGACATCATTCAGCAGAAGCGCCAAGATGATGGAGATTTGTAACAACAACAAGACTGGAAACCACCCAGATATTTACAAAAGCAGGATGGTTTCCTCAGCCTTTTGAGTAGAAAGACTATCCAGCCTACCCACACCTATACCCTGGCAGGGTCAGCCTGTTCCTTATGGACGTAGTGGTTGGTTTAGGGGGAGGCTGGTGAGCCTGCCCCAAGGGGTTGGGGGCTTGGAGGCTCAACAAAGGGGTGTGTGATGCGATGGTGACGGGTCACAAAGGGCTTGCGGTATAAATAGGGTCGGGTCAAGAGACTCTGGCAGAGTCCTGCAGGGAGGTGACGAGGTGCTTTCGTTCCCTCTCTCTCTCTCTCTCCGAGACTCAATTTGTGGCTGGTGGCTCTGTCTTGAACGAAGAGAGCCATGAGCAGTGAGAGTTTACCTCATTACACGGCCAATAGCTACTGTTCAGTGGGGGTGTCGAGGACCTCCATTGGGGTCCTGCAACGACAACTGTACGAGGGAGGAGAGTATGACATTTTCAAGTACGCTCCCATGTTTGAGAGCGACTTTATCCAGGTCAGCAAGGAAGGAGAACTGATTGACCTAGACAACCGCGTCCGAACGGTGACTGTGGGCGTCGCATCCACCAGCCCCCTCTTCCCACTACCTGACGTCCTGCTGCTGGCCCGACCAAGGAAAGTCTGTGCCGGGATCACCAAGGGGAGAGGTTGCAAGCCCGTGAAGACCCTAGAGCTCACCAAGCTGCTCCCTTTGAAGTTTGTCAAGATCTCCATCCACAACCGGGAGAAACAGCAGCTGTGCCTGAATCTTGCTACCGGCCGGACTTTCTATCTGCAGCTGTGCCCCTCTTCCGACGCACAAGAAGACCTCTTTTCCTATTGGGAAAAGCTTGTCTATATCCTGAGACCACCGGTAGACAGTTACAGCAGTACCCCTATGTTCCAAACTGGAGATGCAGCGACTACAGAGGATGCTAAAATCCTAGTGGTAAGCACCGACAGGGACTCAAGAACACGGGGCAGGGCGCTTCGGGAGAGCAGGGCAAAGCTGGTCCTTCATAGCCTTTGGTGCTCTCTGAGACTCGCCTGGGAAATACCTTCTACCGTTGAAAAGGGTCAGGGACAAACGAGCTATCACTACGGGAGTCACCACACTGGAGAGGTTCTGAGTGCTTCTCCACCTTGTCCCACGAGGCCGAATTTCAGAGAGACCTTAGGTATCATCTCGGCTGCACTGGTCTCATCACCAGGGCTGTAATCCCTTCTACAGCATCCTGACTGTCTGGTCACTTCCTGAACACTTACCCCAGCCCAGGTAGTCTCAGCAGGTGGGGAACATCATTCACAGTTAGGAAGTCCTTCCTTCATTGTGTCTCCCCGGGAGTCCGACACGCTGACTCAAATCAGCCCCACCCGTGGAGTCACCAAAATGTACAAGGTGTGCATCCCTTGACCCAGGAACCCCACTTCTAGGAATCTGTCCTGCAGAGAGAGAAGCACAAGGGTATAAAGTTAAAGTGTATATCATCATGGAGAATTGTATCAGTGCTCTCCCTGACCCTGGGACTGTTCAAGTACAGTGGAGTGGCCGTTTGACAGGGGTGCAGTAGATGGGGTCTTGCATCCAATGGGAGATTAGACTGGGTGATTTCAAAGGTTATTCTAAGTATAAGGCCTTGAGTTGCTCAGCTCCAGGATGAGAGAGGAGCGGACAGTTCTGAGCTCACTTTCTGTCATCTCTACCTGTCTCTCCTCCCCTTGGCTCAGACCACAGAGCTCCACAGAGAAAGGGATCAGGATGAGGTTGGCCTTCACAAGCTTCGTGACGTGACTGGAGCCACATTTTGTGCTTATGTGGTGGGAGAGGGAATCCATCATGCCCCCCATGGATAAACTGCAGCCCTGAAAGGCACCGAAGGATCGGCGGCAGGGATGACCGTGGGCCTGGCGGCAGCCACCATCGAGGATCCAGGAAAAAGCGGATCCGGCCAGGCCACTGCAGGTGCTGCCAGCCTATCCCTGCAGGACACGAACCTGGTCTCGGCGGGTGTTGCCAGCACATCCTCGACGGGGGCAGATGGTCCAGAGAGCAGCATGAGCATGGTGTTGCCAGCTGCAGTCACAACCAGAAAGCCTGCTGCTGGAAGAGCTGAAGGGAAGGTCGCAGCCCCCGTGGTCTCCACCTTGCAGAGCGAAGGCTACAGGTCTGAACGGGATGGAAGCCAGAAGGTCTCCCACCCCAGGGATGAAGCCTGGAAGGAAAAAAAGGAAAGAAGGACACGTCTTCATCGAGGAAAAGTTCCCATCACCGCAGGACAGGTGAAGGTCACCACAGGACACGAGGGGACAAGACCCAGAAAGCATCCTCCCACTGGTCCTCATGCGGCCATGAAAACCCCAAAGTTGACAAAGGAGTGGAGGACAGCTCGCAGACGGAGGAAGAGCGAGCCCGCCACCAGTTCGGGGACTCTAAGTAAGACCGCCAGTGAGATCCTCTCCGTCTTTAGGCGCTTCAGTCATTCCCCATTCAGCACCAAGGCTCACACATGACCACTGGGAGGTAGACAAAGCCCCGGTTGGCTTGGATCCTTCCCTAGAGAGTCAATTCCTACTTTCTCTAATAAAGGAAACCATACAACTCCAAAAGAAGTGCGATCTTGTGTTTTCTATGTCCCCTCGCCTGGTAGTGACTTGACAGTGAGTTCTGTGGTGCGAATTGTGCTTTGGCCTGAGACCCCAGAATCAAAATTTTGTTGTACAAGATAGGTATTAAGTATCATTAAGCCATTCACTAGGACTGGAAATAGATGCACTCTACAGAAATTTTCATTGCGAGGTTGCGAATCTTTTGAAATAAGATTTAATATGTAAATAGCTTGGGGAGAAGACAAGCTGGGGGAAGTGACTGTGTGATGTGTATACTTGCGTTGCTGAATTAATTACTTAACTCATCAAGTATTTATTGTGTGTCCGTGCTGTGCCTAGCACGAGGCTATGTTATTGAAAAGCGATCCTTTTCTCAGCAAAGCACTTTGGTTTGGTTATGGGCACTCTGTAGAAGGCAAGGAAATAAGCACAGAAAAAGGTTTTCGTCGCTTGCTCGTAGGTCCCACGTGCATAGCCACTGCCAGAAAGAGAAGCCTGTTTTCCCAGCAAGGCTTCTCCAGGGCACTTAGGGTGGAGGGAGGACAAGTCTGCAGCCGGGGCTGAGCTTCAGGCCATAGCTGGGGTCAGAGGTTCACCTTATGAAAACAGAAACTCTCTCTGGCTTGTAAGGAAATCAAACCATTGGGAGTTATTTTACTTTGTGTAGGATAAAACAGAACACGGGGGGATCAGGGTTGTCATTGGCTCAACAAAGGGACACAATCTTTATGGTAGAAGCAGCACCAACGAGGAGTCAGGAAATCTGAGTTCCTATCCTGTCAGGGCCACTGACTCTCTTGGGTCACTCTGCTTCTCTGTAATGGTACCTCGGTGGGCAGCCACGGGGTCCCCGACTGTAAAACCAATGGATTGGACCACTGCAGTGATTCTTACCCTTGGTTGTATGTTGGGAGTTCCCTGCGGAGCTTAAAAACAAACAAAAAAACAAAAAAACATTGATAGCCTGACCCCAATCCCAGAGATTCTGATGACATTTAAGTGGGGTAAGCCCTCCAGCACTGGGAGTTTTAAAAATCTCACCCAATAATTCTACTGTGCAGCAGCCAAGTTGGAAAACAACTGGGCTAGGAGGTCTGGGGGGCCTCTTTCAGCCCCAGTATGCCATAACTTTACAGTGGAAGACAGTAGTTCTCAAACATTCACATGCATAAGGATCACCTGGGAAGCCTATTTAAAAAATAACATTTCTCACCATATGATAGCCCTTATACATGGACTCTAAAGTACGATGCAAATGAACATATCTGCAAAACAGAAACTGACTCCCAGACATAGAAGAGAGACTTGGGGTTTTCAGTGGGGTTGGGGGCAGGGAAGGATTGGGAGTTTGGGATTAGCAGATACAAACTACAGGGTGGATAAACAGCAGGGTCCTACTGTAGAGCACAGAGAACTATAGTCAGTATCCTGTGATCAACCATAATGGAAAAGAATAGGAAAAAGACTATACATGGAATATACAAAGAATACACATGAAACTGAATCAGAAATTAACAGAAGAAATTAACAGAAGAGAAAGGAACACAACATTGCAAATCAACTATACGTCAATAAAAAAGAAGGGGGGAAAGGAAAAAAATAGAAGCCAAGGTTGGGTTCCCTTTGTGGGGAGGGAGCACGCAGAAGAGGGGCTGGCAGGGTTCTATGCCTTGCTCTGGGTGGCAGCTACAAGGCTGCGCACTTTCTTGTTACTCATTAAGCTATATATTTATGGTTTGTGCACTTTCATGAATGTGTGTTATATTTCACAAGAAAAACCGTTTCTAAAACTGTAAAAAAATATAAATATAAAACGTGAGCCTCCTTGAAAAGAGAAAATGGGTGAGAAAATTCTCCATATCCTGGAAATGACAGTACCAATGGGACTCTGACAGGTAGCACTCTTTCTAAGTTCCCGCCAGCACTGTGCTATATACGCTGGGGGCACAGAGAACAGCAATCCCCATAGGATGCCTGCCCTTAGCAAGTACACGGTCCACTTCCAGGATTTTATCCCCAGGACATCATTCAGCAGAAGCGCCAAGATGATGGAGATTTGTAACAACAACAAGACTGGAAACCACCCAGATATTTACAAAAGCAGGAGGGTTTTCTCAACCTTTTGAGTAGAAAGACTATCCAGCCTACCCACACGTATAACCAGGCAGGGTCAGCCTGTTCCCTATGGACGTGGTGGTTGGTTTAGGGGGAGGGTGGTGAGCCTGCCCCAGGGGCTGGGGGCTTGGAGGCTCAACAAAGGGGTGTGTGATGCGATGGTGACGGGTCACAAAGGGCTTGCGGTATAAATAGGGTCGGGTTAAGAGACTCTGGCAGAGTCCTGCAGGGAGGTGACGAGGTGCTTTCGTTCCCTCTCTCTCACTGTCTCCGAGACTGAATTTGTGGCTGGTGGCTCTGTCTTGAACGAAGAGAGCCATGAGCAGTGAGAGTTTACCTCATTACACGGCCAATAGCTACTGTTCAGTGGGGGTGTCGAGGACCTCCATGGGGGTCCTGCAACGACAACTGTACGAGGGAGGAGAGTATGACATTTTCAAGTACGCTCCCATGTTTGAGAGCGACTTTATCCAGGTCAGCAAGGAAGGAGAACTGATTGACCTAGACAACCGTGTCCGAACGGTGACTGTGGGCGTCGCATCCACCAGCCCCCTCTTCCCACTACCTGACGTCATGCTGCTGGCCCGACCAAGGGAAGTCTGTGCCGGGATCACCAAGGGGAGAGGTTGCAAGCCCGTGAAGACCCTAGAGCTCACCAAGCTTCTCCCCTTGAAGTTTGTCAAGATTTCCATCCACAACCGGGAGAAACAGCAGCTGTGCCTGAATCTTGCTACCGGCCGGACTTTCTATCTGCAGCTGTGCCCCTCTTCCGACGCACAAGAAGACCTCTTTTCCTATTGGGAAAAGCTTGTCTATATCCTGAGACCACCGGTAGACAGTTACAGCAGTACCCCGATGCTCCAAACTGGAGATGCAGCGACTACAGAGGATGCCAACATCGTAGTGGTAAGCAACGACAGGGACTCAAGAACACGGGGCAGGGCGCTTTGGGAGAGCAGGGCAAAGCTGGTCCTTCATAGCCTTTGGTGCTCTCTGAGACTCGACTGGGAAATACCTTCTACCGTTGAAAAGTGTCAGGGACAAACGAGCTATCACTACGGGTGTCACCACACTGGAGAGGTTCCCAGTGCTTCTCCACCTTGTCCCACGAGGCCGAATTTGAGAGAGACCTTAGGTATCATCTCGGCTGCACTGGTCTCATCACCAGGGCTGTAATCCCTCCTACAGCATCCTGACTGTCTGCTCTCTTCCTGAACACTTACCCCAGCCCAGGTAGTCTCAGCAGGTGGGGAACATCATTCTGGTAGGAAGTCCTTCCTTCATTGTGTCTCCCCAGGACTCCGACATGCTGACTCAAATCAGCCCAACCCGTGGAGTTACCAAAATGTAGAAGGTGTGCATCCCTTGACCCAGGAACCCCAATTATAGGAATCTGTCCTGCAGAGAGAGAAGCACAAGGGTATAAAGTTAAAGTGTATATCATCATGGAGAATTGTATCAGTGCTCTCCCTGGCCCTGGGACTGTTCAAGTACAGTGGAGTGGCCGTTTGACAGGGGTGCAGTAGATGGGGTCTTGCATCCAATGGGAGCTTAGACTGGGTGATTTCAAAGGTTATTCTAAGTATAAGGCCTTGAGTTGCTCAGCTCCAGGATGAGAGAGGAGCGGACAGTTCTGAGCTCACTTTCTGTCATCTCTATCTTACCTGTCTCTCCTCCCCTTGGCTCAGACCACAGAGCTCCACAGAGAAAGGGATCAGGATGAGGTTGGGCTTCACAAGCTTCGTGACGTGACTGGAGCCACGTCTTGTGCTTATGTGGTGGGAGAGGGAATCCATCATGCCCCCCGTGGGTCACCTGCAGCCCTGAAAGGCGCCGAAGGATCGGCGGCAGGGATGACCGTGGGCCTGGCGGGAGCCACCATCGAGGACCCAGGAGAAAGCGGATCCGGCCAGGCCACTGCAGGTGCTGCCAGCCTATCCCTGGAGGACACGAGCCTGGTCTCGGCGGATGTTGCCAGCACATCCTCGACGGGTCATATGGTCCAGAGAGCAGCATGAGCATGGTGTTGCAAGGTGCAGTCACAACCAGCAAGCCTGCTGCTGGAAGAGCTGAAGGGAAGGTCGCAGCCCCCAGGGTCTCCACCTTGCAGAGCAAAGGCTACACGTCTGAACGGGATGGAAGCCAGAAGGTCTCCCAACCCAGGGATGAAGCCTGGAAGGAAAAAAAGGAAAGAAGGACACGTCTTCATCGAGGAACAGTTCCCATCACCGCAGGACAGGTGAAGGTCACCACAGGACACGAGGGGACAAGACGCAGAAAGCATCCTCCCACTGGTCCTCATGCGGCCATGAAAACCCCAAAGTTGACCAAGGAGGGGAGGACAGCTCGCAGACGGAGGAAGAGCCAGCCCGCCACCAGTTCGGGGACTCTAAGTAAGGCATCCAGTGAGATCCTCTCCTTCTTTAGGCGCTTCAGTCACTCCTGATTCAGCACCAAGGCTCACACATGACCACTGGGAGGTAGACAAAGCCCCGGTTGGCTTGGGTCCTTCCCTAGAGAGGCAGTTCCTACTTTCTTTAATAAAGGAAACCATACAACTCCAAAAGAAATGCTATGCTGTGTTTTCTATGTCCCCTCGCCTGGTAGGGACTTGACAGTGACTTCCGTGATGCGAATTGTGCTTTGGCCTGAGACCCCAGAATCAAAATTTTGTTGTACAAGAGAGGTATTAAGTATCATTAAGCCATTCACTAGGGCTGGAAATAGATGCACTATACAGAAATGTTCATTGCGAGGTTGCGAATCTTTGGAAATAAGATTTACTATGTAAATATAGTTTGGGGAGAAGATAAGCTGGGGGAGGTGACTGCGTGATGTGTAAACTTGCGTTGCTGAATTACTTACTGAATTCATCAAGTATTTATGGGGTGTCTCTGCCGTGCTGTGCCTAGCACGAGGCTATGTTATGGAAAACAAACAACCCAATACAAAAATGGGCAGAAGATCTAAATAGACGTTTCTTCCAAGAAGACACAGAGATGGCCAAGACGCACATGAAAAGCTGCTCAACATCACTAATAATTAGAGAAATGCAAATCAAGACTACAATGAGGTAAGACCTCACACCTGTTAGAATCGGCATCATCAGATAATCTACAAACAACAAATTCTGGGGAGGGTGTGGACAAAAGGAACCCTCTTCCGCTATTGGTGGGAATGTAAATTGATACAGTCACTATGGAGAACAGTATGGAGGTTCCTTTAAAAAACTAAAAAGATAATTACCATAGGATCCAGCAATCCCACTTATGGGCATTTACCCAGGGAAAACCATAAATCACAGAGACACATTCACCACAATGTTCATTGCAGCACTATTTACATTAGCCAGGTAATGGAAGCAACATAAATGGCCACAGACAGACGAATGGATAAAGATGTGGTACATATATAAAATGGAATATTCCTCAGCCATAAAAAGGAATGAAACTGGGTCATTTGTAGAGAAGTTGATGGATCTAGAGACTGTCATACAGAGTGAAGTAAGTCAGAAAGAGAAAAACAAATATTGTATATTAATGCTTATATGTGGAACCTAGAAAAATGGTACAGATGAACTGGTTTTCAGGGCAGAAATAGAGACACAGATGTAGAGAACAAACGTATGGACACAAAGTGGGGGAAGCCATGGTGTGGTGGTGGTGGGATGAGTTGGGAGATTGGGATTGACCTGTATACATGTCTATGCATAAAATAGATAACTAATAATAAACTACTGTATAAAAAAATAAATAAAATTAAATTTCAAAATTTTTAAAAATAAAATGGAAAAATAAAACAGAAAAAAGGTCTTCCATTCACACTGATGTATTTATAAGAATGAATTATTTCCATGCTTATATCCATAAATACATAAAAGAGGAATAAAATCTAACTTGAACCAAAAAAGAAAAAAAAAAAGCTGAACCTAACAGTTATACAGAGGGAAACACAACCAAGGCACTTGCTCCAGTGGTAAACAATTCTGAAATTGGTCAGAGGTGGGGAATCATCCCCCATACAGCCAGAAGCCACGCCCGCCAACGCAAGGAGCGTCCTTATTGCAAAACTGTGGGACCGTGCCGAGGCCTCTGTGAGTAAACGTGAGCTGAGCCCCAGGCCAGCTGCTGCTGAACTGTTCCCACCCTTCCCAGGTGAAACACCTGAATATGTACAAGGGCTTGAAAGCCTAGAGGAAGGGCCGTGGAGCCACACCAGCGACAGCACGCAGGCCAACTTGGTGCCTGCAGGTCAGCCAGGATGGTCCTGGCCACGGACGCTCTTCTGGAAGCTTTCCATGGCTCTGCCTGAGATACCCCTCCTGTCCCGGCCCCCACTCCTTTTTTTCCTTCCTCACCTCAGCCCGCAGAGATATTCCAGTGGAAGTTATGGGTGACACATCCTCTTCTTTACAGGTGGCAGCCTGGCAACTCCTGCAGATAGTCCAGCACAGCCCTACTCACACCGGGCCACAAACAAAGCCGTGGACCCTCACACCCTCCCACCAGCACAGCCCCGAGACTGCTGACGGGGCAGAGAATATGGAGTCAGGCACAGCTGCAGGGGCTATTGCTGCCTGGAGTGCTGTTTATATTGACCTCAACCCAGGCAAACCTGGGGAGGGCTTGCCGGCAGGGTCAGGCTGCCCAGGTCAGCTATTCCTCAGCCCTCAGGGAATCACATTGCAGAAAATGGACCTCGCTAAGACAGAATATTCGCCAAGGAAAAAAAGGACACAATGCCATTTGCAGCACCATAGATGAGTCTCGAGGTAATCACGTGACTTGTAGTAAGTCAGAATGTGAAAGACACATATCATATCATATCACTTATAGGTGTTACCTATAAATTGATACCAGGGCAGATATTTCCACGGGGAAGGGCAATCACAGATTCATTAAGCAAACTTATGGTTCACCAAAGGAAAGGTGTGAGCATTAAATTCATTACGATATTGTGTTTAACAGACATATACAAACACAGTAGACGTATATAATCACCAAAGACCTACGGAGTACCAAGAGAAGACTACTCAACATTCTGTCATAACGTACATGGGAAAAGGATCCCAGGAAGAACAGACATATGTATATGTGTAAAAGAACCACCTCTTGCACACCTACAACATGCTAAACGTTGTACTCAAACTTGCTGTAATAAAAAATAAAAAATTAAATTAAAAACACGAACAAGAAGTAGTGAGACAAACTTGAGGGGCTTTCTCCTGGCACATTCCGTTCTACATTCCAATCTAGAACACTACTTCCATTGAGGCTCTGCTGCCCTAGTAACCAGATTTGGTAAGGGAGAAATGCTGCCACCTTGTGGCCGTTTCACACAACAGCAGCTTTAATCCCAGCGCTAATGGTCAGTGGATATTCCAAATCATTACAGGCCTGTAAATGACACCTGCCCTGAAAACAAATCCTGGGGTCATATATCGACCAAAAAATTCAAAAGACGTCCATATTTCAAAACGACAGTTTCAAGAGGCATATTTCACGCACATTAGTGTTCTGCTTCTTTTGCTTTCTTTCTTTCTTTGTTAAAAAAACGGGAATGGAAAAAGGCAACCCTCAGAATGGGCGAAAACGTTCACAAACGAATCAATGGACAAAGGTTTAATCTCCAATATATATAAACAGCTCACGCAGCTTAATATTAATAAAACAAACAACCCAATACAAAAATGGGGAGAAGATCTAAATAGACGTTTCTTCAAAGAAGACACAGAGATGGCCAAGACGCACATGAAAAGCTGCTCAACATCACTAATTATTAGAGAAATGCAAATCAAAACTACAATGAGGTAAGACCTCACACCTGTTAGAATCGGCATCATCAGATAATCTACAAACAACAAATTCTGGGGAGGGTGTGGACAAAAGGAACCCTCTTCCGCTATTGGTGGGAATGGAAATTGATACAGTCACTATGGAGAACAGTATGGAGGTTCCTTTAAAAAAACTAAAAAGAGAATTACCATAGGATCCAGCAATCCCACTTCTGGGCATATACCCAGAGAAAACCATAAATCACAAAAACACATTCACCACAATGTTCATTGCAGCACTATTTACAATAGCCAGGTAATGGAAGCAACCTAAATGCCCACAGACAGACGAATGGATAAAGATGTGGTACATATATAAAATGGAATATTACTCAGCCATAAAAAGGAATGAAACTGGGTTATTTGTAGAGAAGTTGATGGATCTAGAGACTGTCATACAGAGTGAAGTAAGTCAGAAAGAGAAAAACAAATATTGTATATTAATGCCTATATGTAGAACCTAGAAAAATGGTACAGATGAACTGGTTTGCAGGGCAGAAATAGAGACACAGAGGTAGAGAACAAACGTATGGACACAAAGTGGGGGAAGCCATGGGGTGGTGGTGGTGGGATGAGTTGGGAGATTGGGATTGACCTGTATACATGTCTATGCATAAAATAGATAACTAATAATAACCTACTGTATAAAAAAATAACTAAAATTAAATTTCAAAATTTTTAAAAATAAAATGTAAAAATAAAACAGAAAAAAAGTTCTTCCATTCACACTGATGTATTTATAAGAATGAATTATTTCCATGCTTATATCTATAAATACATAAAAGAAGAATAAAATCTAACTTGAACCAAAAAAGAAAAAAAAAGCTGAACCTAACAGTTATACAGAGGGAAATACAACCAGGGCACTTGCTCCAGTGGTAAACAATTCTGAAATTGGTCAGAGGTGGGGAATCATCCCCCATTCAGCCAGCAGCCCCGCCCGCCCACGCAAGGAGCGTCCTTATTGCAAAGCTCTGGGACCGTGGCGAGGCCTCTGTGAGTAAACGTGAGCTGAGCCCCAGGCCAGCTGCTGCTGAACTATTCCCACCCTTCCCAGGTGAAACACCTGAATATGTACAAGGGCTTGAAAGCCTAGAGGAAGGGCCGTGGAGCCACACCAGCGACAGCATGCAGGCCAACTTGGTTCCTGCAGGTCAGCCAGGATGGTCCTGGCCACGGGCGCTCTTCTGGAAGATTTCCATTGCCCTGCCTGAGACACCCCTCCTGTCCCGGCCCCCACTCCTTTTTTTCCTTCCTCACCTCAGCCCGGAGAGATATTCCAGTGGAAGTTATGGGTGACACATCCCCTTCTTTACAGGTGGCAGCCTGGCAACTCCTGCAGAAAGTCCAGCAGAGCCCCACTCACCCCGGGCCGCCCACAAAGCCCTGGACCCTCACACCCTCCCACCAGCACAGCCCCGAGACTGCTGACGGGGCAGAGAATATGGAGTCAGGCACAGCTGCAGGGGCTATTGCTGCCTGGAGTGCTGTTTATATTGACCTCAACCCAGGCACACCTGGGGAGGGCTTGCCGGCAGGGTCAGGCTGCCCAGGTCAGCTATTCCTCAGCCCTCAGGGAATCACATTTCAGAAAATGGACCTCGCTAAGACAGAATATTCGCCAAGGAAAAAAAGGACACAATGCCATTTGCAGCACCATAGATGAGTCTCGAGGTAATCACGTGACTTGTAGTAAGTCAGAATGTGAAAGACACATATCATATCATATCACTTATAGGTGTTACCTATAAATTGATACCAGGGCAGATATTTCCACGGAGAAGGGCAATCACAGATTCATTAAGCAAACTTATGGTTCACCAAAGGAAAGGTGTGAGCATTACATTCATTACGATATTGTGTTTAACAGACATATACAAACACAGTAGACGTATATAATCACCAAAGACCTACGGAGTACCAAGAGAAGACTACTCAACATTCTGTCATAACGTACATGGGAAAAGGATCCCAGGAAGAACAGACATATGTATATGTGTAAAAGAACCACCTCTTGCACACCTACAACATGCTAAACGTTGTACTCAAACTTGCTGTAATAAAAAATAAAAAATTAAATTAAAAACACGAACAAGAAGTAGTGAGACAAACTTGAGGGGCTTTCTCCTGGCACATTCCGTTCTACATTCCAATCTAGAACACTACTTCCATTGAGGCTCTGCTGCCCTAGTAACCAGATTTGGTAAGGGAGAACTGCTGCCACCTTGTGGCCGTTTCACACAACAGCAGCTTTAATCCCAGCGCTAATGATCAGTGGATATTCCAAATCATTACAGGCCTGTAAATGACACCTGCCCTGAAAACAAATCCTGGGGTCATATATCGACCAAAAAATTCAAAAGACGTCCATATTTCAAAACGACAGTTTCAAGAGGCATATTTCACGCACATTAGTGTTCTGCTTCTTTTGCTTTCTTTCTTTCTTTGTTAAAAAAACGGGAATGGAAAAAGGCAACCCTCAGAATGGGCGAAAACGTTCACAAACGAATCAATTGACAAAGGTTTAATCTCCAATATATATAAACAGCTCATGCAGCTTAATATTAATAAAACAAACAACCCAATACAAAAATGGGCAGAAGATCTAAATAGACGTTTCTTTAAAGAAGACACAGAGATGGCCAAGACGCACTTGAAAAGCTGCTCAACATCACTAATTATTAGAGAAATGCAAATCAAAACTACAATGAGGTAAGACCTCACACCTGTTAGAATCGGCATCATCAGATAATCTACAAACAACAAATTCTGGGGAGGGTGTGGACAAAAGGAACCCTCTTCCGCTATTGGTGGGAATGTAAATTGATACAGTCACTATGGAGAACAGTATGGAGGTTCCTTTAAAAAAACTAAAAAGAGAATTACCATAGGATCCAGCAATCCCACTTCTGGGCATATACCCAGAGAAAACCATAAATCACAAAGACACATTCACCACAATGTTCATTGCAGCACTATTTACAATAGCCAGGTAATGGAAGCAACCTAAATGCCCACAGACAGACGAATGGATAAAGATGTGGTACATATATAAAATGGAATATTACTCAGCCATAAAAAGGAATGAAACTGGGTCATTTGTAGAGAAGTTGATGGATCTAGAGACTGTCATACAGAGTGAAGTAAGTCAGAAAGAGAAAAACAAATATTGTATATTAATGCCTATATGTGGAACCTAGAAAAATGGTACAGATGAACTGGTTTGCAGGGCAGAAATAGAGACACAGAGGTAGAGAACAAACGTATGGACACAAAGTGGGGGAAGCCATGGGGTGGTGGTGGTGGGATGAGTTGGGAGATTGGGATTGACCTGTATACATGTCTATGCATAAAATAGATAACTAATAATAACCTACTGTATAAAAAAATAACTAAAATTAAATTTCAAAATTTTTAAAAATAAAATGTAAAAATAAAACAGAAAAAAAGTTCTTCCATTCACACTGATGTATTTATAAGAATGAATTATTTCCATGCTTATATCTATAAATACATAAAAGAAGAATAAAATCTAACTTGAACCAAAAAAGAAAAAAAAAAGCTGAACCTAACAGTTATACAGAGGGAAACACAACCAGGGCACATGCTCCAGTGGTAAACAATTCTGAAATTGGTCAGAGGTGGGGAATCATCCCCCATTCAGCCAGCAGCCCCGCCCGCCCACGCAAGGAGCGTCCTTATTGCAAAGCTCTGGGACCGTGGCGAGGCCTCTGTGAGTAAACGTGAGCTGAGCCCCAGGCCAGCTGCTGCTGAACTGTTCCCACCCTTCCCAGGTGAAACACCTGAATATGTACAAGGGCTTGAAAGCCTAGAGGAAGGGCCGTGGAGCCACACCAGCGACAGCATGCAGGCCAACTTGGTGCCTGCAGGTCAGCCAGGATGGTCCTGGCCACGGGCGCTCTTCTGGAAGATTTCCATTGCCCTGCCTGAGATACCCCTCCTGTCCCGGCCCCCACTCCTTTTTTTCCTTCCTCACCTCAGCCCGCAGAGATATTCCAGTGGAAGTTATGGGTGACACATCCTCTTCTTTACAGGTGGCAGCTTGGCAACTCCTGCAGATAGTCCAGCACAGCCCTACTCACACCGGGCCACAAACAAAGCCGTGGACCCTCACACCCTCCCACCAGCACAGCCCCGAGACTGCTGACGGGGCAGAGAATATGGAGTCAGGCACAGCTGCAGGGGCTATTGCTGCCTGGAGTGCTGTTTATATTGACCTCAACCCAGGCACACCTGGGGAGGGCTTGCCGGCAGGGTCAGGCTGCCCAGGTCAGCTATTCCTCAGCCCTCAGGGAATCACATTTCAGAAAATGGACCTCGCTAAGACAGAATATTCGCCAAGGAAAAAAAGGACACAATGCCATTTGCAGCACCATAGATGAGTCTCGAGGTAATCACGTGACTTGTAGTAAGTCAGAATGTGAAAGACACATATCATATCATATCACTTATAGGTGTTACCTATAAATTGATACCAGGGCAGATATTTCCACGGAGAAGGGCAATCACAGATTCATTAAGCAAACTTATGGTTCACCAAAGGAAAGGTGTGAGCATTACATTCATTACGATATTGTGTTTAACAGACATATACAAACACAGTAGACGTATATAATCACCAAAGACCTACGGAGTACCAAGAGAAGACTACTCAACATTCTGTCATAACGTACATGGGAAAAGGATCCCAGGAAGAACAGACATATGTATATGTGTAAAAGAACCACCTCTTGCACACCTACAACATGCTAAACGTTGTACTCAAACTTGCTGTAATAAAAAATAAAAAATTAAATTAAAAACACGAACAAGAAGTAGTGAGACAAACTTGAGGGGCTTTCTCCTGGCACATTCCGTTCTACATTCCAATCTAGAACACTACTTCCATTGAGGCTCTGCTGCCCTAGTAACCAGATTTGGTAAGGGAGAACTGCTGCCACCTTGTGGCCGTTTCACACAACAGCAGCTTTAATCCCAGCGCTAATGATCAGTGGATATTCCAAATCATTACAGGCCTGTAAATGACACCTGCCCTGAAAACAAATCCTGGGGTCATATATCGACCAAAAAATTCAAAAGACGTCCATATTTCAAAACGACAGTTTCAAGAGGCATATTTCACGCACATTAGTGTTCTGCTTCTTTTGCTTTCTTTCTTTCTTTGTTAAAAAAACGGGAATGGAAAAAGGCAACCCTCAGAATGGGCGAAAACGTTCACAAACGAATCAATTGACAAAGGTTTAATCTCCAATATATATAAACAGCTCATGCAGCTTAATATTAATAAAACAAACAACCCAATACAAAAATGGGCAGAAGATCTAAATAGACGTTTCTTTAAAGAAGACACAGAGATGGCCAAGACGCACTTGAAAAGCTGCTCAACATCACTAATTATTAGAGAAATGCAAATCAAAACTACAATGAGGTAAGACCTCACACCTGTTAGAATCGGCATCATCAGATAATCTACAAACAACAAATTCTGGGGAGGGTGTGGACAAAAGGAACCCTCTTCCGCTATTGGTGGGAATGTAAATTGATACAGTCACTATGGAGAACAGTATGGAGGTTCCTTTAAAAAAACTAAAAAGAGAATTACCATAGGATCCAGCAATCCCACTTCTGGGCATATACCCAGAGAAAACCATAAATCACAAAGACACATTCACCACAATGTTCATTGCAGCACTATTTACAATAGCCAGGTAATGGAAGCAACCTAAATGCCCACAGACAGACGAATGGATAAAGATGTGGTACATATATAAAATGGAATATTACTCAGCCATAAAAAGGAATGAAACTGGGTCATTTGTAGAGAAGTTTATGGATCTAGAGACTGTCATACAGAGTGAAGTAAGTCAGAAAGAGAAAAACAAATATTGTATATTAATGCCTATATGTGGAACCTAGAAAAATGGTACAGATGAACTGGTTTGCAGGGCAGAAATAGAGACACAGAGGTAGAGAACAAACGTATGGACACAAAGTGGGGGAAGCCATGGGGTGGTGGTGGTGGGATGAGTTGGGAGATTGGGATTGACCTGTATACATGTCTATGCATAAAATAGATAACTAATAATAACCTACTGTATAAAAAAATAACTAAAATTAAATTTCAAAATTTTTAAAAATAAAATGTAAAAATAAAACAGAAAAAAAGTTCTTCCATTCACACTGATGTATTTATAAGAATGAATTATTTCCATGCTTATATCTATAAATACATAAAAGAAGAATAAAATCTAACTTGAACCAAAAAAGAAAAAAAAAAGCTGAACCTAACAGTTATACAGAGGGAAACACAACCAGGGCACATGCTCCAGTGGTAAACAATTCTGAAATTGGTCAGAGGTGGGGAATCATCCCCCATTCAGCCAGCAGCCCCGCCCGCCCACGCAAGGAGCGTCCTTATTGCAAAGCTCTGGGACCGTGGCGAGGCCTCTGTGAGTAAACGTGAGCTGAGCCCCAGGCCAGCTGCTGCTGAACTGTTCCCACCCTTCCCAGGTGAAACACCTGAATATGTACAAGGGCTTGAAAGCCTAGAGGAAGGGCCGTGGAGCCACACCAGCGACAGCATGCAGGCCAACTTGGTGCCTGCAGGTCAGCCAGGATGGTCCTGGCCACGGGCGCTCTTCTGGAAGATTTCCATTGCCCTGCCTGAGATACCCCTCCTGTCCCGGCCCCCACTCCTTTTTTTCCTTCCTCACCTCAGCCCGCAGAGATATTCCAGTGGAAGTTATGGGTGACACATCCTCTTCTTTACAGGTGGCAGCCTGGCAACTCCTGCAGATAGTCCAGCACAGCCCTACTCACACCGGGCCACAAACAAAGCCGTGGACCCTCACACCCTCCCACCAGCACAGCCCCGAGACTGCTGACGGGGCAGAGAATATGGAGTCAGGCACAGCTGCAGGGGCTATTGCTGCCTGGAGTGCTGTTTATATTGACCTCAACCCAGGCAAACCTGGGGAGGGCTTGCCGGCAGGGTCAGGCTGCCCAGGTCAGCTATTCCTCAGCCCTCAGGGAATCACATTGCAGAAAATGGACCTCGCTAAGACAGAATATTCGCCAAGGAAAAAAAGGACACAATGCCATTTGCAGCACCATAGATGAGTCTCGAGGTAATCACGTGACTTGTAGTAAGTCAGAATGTGAAAGACACATATCATATCATATCACTTATAGGTGTTACCTATAAATTGATACCAGGGCAGATATTTCCACGGGGAAGGGCAATCACAGATTCATTAAGCAAACTTATGGTTCACCAAAGGAAAGGTGTGAGCATTAAATTCATTACGATATTGTGTTTAACAGACATATACAAACACAGTAGACGTATATAATCACCAAAGACCTACGGAGTACCAAGAGAAGACTACTCAACATTCTGTCATAACGTACATGGGAAAAGGATCCCAGGAAGAACAGACATATGTATATGTGTAAAAGAACCACCTCTTGCACACCTACAACATGCTAAACGTTGTACTCAAACTTGCTGTAATAAAAAATAAAAAATTAAATTAAAAACACGAACAAGAAGTAGTGAGACAAACTTGAGGGGCTTTCTCCTGGCACATTCCGTTCTACATTCCAATCTAGAACACTACTTCCATTGAGGCTCTGCTGCCCTAGTAACCAGATTTGGTAAGGGAGAAATGCTGCCACCTTGTGGCCGTTTCACACAACAGCAGCTTTAATCCCAGCGCTAATGGTCAGTGGATATTCCAAATCATTACAGGCCTGTAAATGACACCTGCCCTGAAAACAAATCCTGGGGTCATATATCGACCAAAAAATTCAAAAGACGTCCATATTTCAAAACGACAGTTTCAAGAGGCATATTTCACGCACATTAGTGTTCTGCTTCTTTTGCTTTCTTTCTTTCTTTGTTAAAAAAACGGGAATGGAAAAAGGCAACCCTCAGAATGGGCGAAAACGTTCACAAACGAATCAATGGACAAAGGTTTAATCTCCAATATATATAAACAGCTCACGCAGCTTAATATTAATAAAACAAACAACCCAATACAAAAATGGGGAGAAGATCTAAATAGACGTTTCTTCAAAGAAGACACAGAGATGGCCAAGACGCACATGAAAAGCTGCTCAACATCACTAATTATTAGAGAAATGCAAATCAAAACTACAATGAGGTAAGACCTCACACCTGTTAGAATCGGCATCATCAGATAATCTACAAACAACAAATTCTGGGGAGGGTGTGGACAAAAGGAACCCTCTTCCGCTATTGGTGGGAATGGAAATTGATACAGTCACTATGGAGAACAGTATGGAGGTTCCTTTAAAAAAACTAAAAAGAGAATTACCATAGGATCCAGCAATCCCACTTCTGGGCATATACCCAGAGAAAACCATAAATCACAAAAACACATTCACCACAATGTTCATTGCAGCACTATTTACAATAGCCAGGTAATGGAAGCAACCTAAATGCCCACAGACAGACGAATGGATAAAGATGTGGTACATATATAAAATGGAATATTACTCAGCCATAAAAAGGAATGAAACTGGGTTATTTGTAGAGAAGTTGATGGATCTAGAGACTGTCATACAGAGTGAAGTAAGTCAGAAAGAGAAAAACAAATATTGTATATTAATGCCTATATGTAGAACCTAGAAAAATGGTACAGATGAACTGGTTTGCAGGGCAGAAATAGAGACACAGAGGTAGAGAACAAACGTATGGACACAAAGTGGGGGAAGCCATGGGGTGGTGGTGGTGGGATGAGTTGGGAGATTGGGATTGACCTGTATACATGTCTATGCATAAAATAGATAACTAATAATAACCTACTGTATAAAAAAATAACTAAAATTAAATTTCAAAATTTTTAAAAATAAAATGTAAAAATAAAACAGAAAAAAAGTTCTTCCATTCACACTGATGTATTTATAAGAATGAATTATTTCCATGCTTATATCTATAAATACATAAAAGAAGAATAAAATCTAACTTGAACCAAAAAAGAAAAAAAAAGCTGAACCTAACAGTTATACAGAGGGAAATACAACCAGGGCACTTGCTCCAGTGGTAAACAATTCTGAAATTGGTCAGAGGTGGGGAATCATCCCCCATTCAGCCAGCAGCCCCGCCCGCCCACGCAAGGAGCGTCCTTATTGCAAAGCTCTGGGACCGTGCCGAGGCCTCTGTGAGTAAACGTGAGCTGAGCCCCAGGCCAGCTGCTGCTGAACTATTCCCACCCTTACCAGGTGAAACACCTGAATATGTACAAGGGCTTGAAAGCCTAGAGGAAGGGCCGTGGAGCCACACCAGCGACAGCATGCAGGCCAACTTGGTTCCTGCAGGTCAGCCAGGATGGTCCTGGCCACGGGCGCTCTTCTGGAAGATTTCCATTGCCCTGCCTGAGACACCCCTCCTGTCCCGGCCCCCACTCCTTTTTTTCCTTCCTCACCTCAGCCCGGAGAGATATTCCAGTGGAAGTTATGGGTGACACATCCTCTTCTTTACAGGTGGCAGCCTGGCAACTCCTGCAGAAAGTCCAGCAGAGCCCCACTCACCCCGGGCCGCCCACAAAGCCCTGGACCCTCACACCCTCCCACCAGCACAGCCCCGAGACTGCTGACGGGGCAGAGAATATGGAGTCAGGCACAGCTGCAGGGGCTATTGCTGCCTGGAGTGCTGTTTATATTGACCTCAACCCAGGCACACCTGGGGAGGGCTTGCCGGCAGGGTCAGGCTGCCCAGGTCAGCTATTCCTCAGCCCTCAGGGAATCACATTTCAGAAAATGGACCTCGCTAAGACAGAATATTCGCCAAGGAAAAAAAGGACACAATGCCATTTGCAGCACCATAGATGAGTCTCGAGGTAATCACGTGACTTGTAGTAAGTCAGAATGTGAAAGACACATATCATATCATATCACTTATAGGTGTTACCTATAAATTGATACCAGGGCAGATATTTCCACGGAGAAGGGCAATCACAGATTCATTAAGCAAACTTATGGTTCACCAAAGGAAAGGTGTGAGCATTAAATTCATTACGATATTGTGTTTAACAGACATATACAAACACAGTAGACGTATATAATCACCAAAGACCTACGGAGTACCAAGAGAAGACTACTCAACATTCTGTCATAACGTACATGGGAAAAGGATCCCAGGAAGAACAGACATATGTATATGTGTAAAAGAACCACCTCTTGCACACCTACAACATGCTAAACGTTGTACTCAAACTTGCTGTAATAAAAAATAAAAAATTAAATTAAAAACACGAACAAGAAGTAGTGAGACAAACTTGAGGGGCTTTCTCCTGGCACATTCCGTTCTACATTCCAATCTAGAACACTACTTCCATTGAGGCTCTGCTGCCCTAGTAACCAGATTTGGTAAGGGAGAACTGCTGCCACCTTGTGGCCGTTTCACACAACAGCAGCTTTAATCCCAGCGCTAATGATCAGTGGATATTCCAAATCATTACAGGCCTGTAAATGACACCTGCCCTGAAAACAAATCCTGGGGTCATATATCGACCAAAAAATTCAAAAGACGTCCATATTTCAAAACGACAGTTTCAAGAGGCATATTTCACGCACATTAGTGTTCTGCTTCTTTTGCTTTCTTTCTTTCTTTGTTAAAAAAACGGGAATGGAAAAAGGCAACCCTCAGAATGGGCGAAAACGTTCACAAACGAATCAATTGACAAAGGTTTAATCTCCAATATATATAAACAGCTCATGCAGCTTAATATTAATAAAACAAACAACCCAATACAAAAATGGGCAGAAGATCTAAATAGACGTTTCTTTAAAGAAGACACAGAGATGGCCAAGACGCACTTGAAAAGCTGCTCAACATCACTAATTATTAGAGAAATGCAAATCAAAACTACAATGAGGTAAGACCTCACACCTGTTAGAATCGGCATCATCAGATAATCTACAAACAACAAATTCTGGGGAGGGTGTGGACAAAAGGAACCCTCTTCCGCTATTGGTGGGAATGTAAATTGATACAGTCACTATGGAGAACAGTATGGAGGTTCCTTTAAAAAAACTAAAAAGAGAATTACCATAGGATCCAGCAATCCCACTTCTGGGCATATACCCAGAGAAAACCATAAATCACAAAGACACATTCACCACAATGTTCATTGCAGCACTATTTACAATAGCCAGGTAATGGAAGCAACCTAAATGCCCACAGACAGACGAATGGATAAAGATGTGGTACATATATAAAATGGAATATTACTCAGCCATAAAAAGGAATGAAACTGGGTCATTTGTAGAGAAGTTTATGGATCTAGAGACTGTCATACAGAGTGAAGTAAGTCAGAAAGAGAAAAACAAATATTGTATATTAATGCCTATATGTGGAACCTAGAAAAATGGTACAGATGAACTGGTTTGCAGGGCAGAAATAGAGACACAGAGGTAGAGAACAAACGTATGGACACAAAGTGGGGGAAGCCATGGGGTGGTGGTGGTGGGATGAGTTGGGAGATTGGGATTGACCTGTATACATGTCTATGCATAAAATAGATAACTAATAATAACCTACTGTATAAAAAAATAACTAAAATTAAATTTCAAAATTTTTAAAAATAAAATGTAAAAATAAAACAGAAAAAAAGTTCTTCCATTCACACTGATGTATTTATAAGAATGAATTATTTCCATGCTTATATCTATAAATACATAAAAGAAGAATAAAATCTAACTTGAACCAAAAAAGAAAAAAAAAAGCTGAACCTAACAGTTATACAGAGGGAAACACAACCAGGGCACTTGCTCCAGTGGTAAACAATTCTGAAATTGGTCAGAGGTGGGGAATCATCCCCCATTCAGCCAGCAGCCCCGCCCGCCCACGCAAGGAGCGTCCTTATTGCAAAGCTCTGGGACCGTGGCGAGGCCTCTGTGAGTAAACGTGAGCTGAGCCCCAGGCCAGCTGCTGCTGAACTGTTCCCACCCTTCCCAGGTGAAACACCTGAATATGTACAAGGGCTTGAAAGCCTAGAGGAAGGGCCGTGGAGCCACACCAGCGACAGCATGCAGGCCAACTTGGTTCCTGCAGGTCAGCCAGGATGGTCCTGGCCACGGGCGCTCTTCTGGAAGATTTCCATTACCCTGCCTGAGATACCCCTCCTGTCCCGGACCCCACTCCTTTTTTTCCTTCCTCACCTCAGCCCGGAGAGATATTCCAGTGGAAGTTATGGGTGACACATCCTCTTCTTTACAGGTGGCAGCCTGGCAACTCCTGCAGAAAGTCCAGCAGAGCCCCACTCACACCGGGCCGCCCACAAAGCCCTGGACACTCACACCCTCCCACCATCACAGCCCCGAAACTGCTGACGGGGCAGAGAATATGGAGTCAGGCACAGCTGCAGGGGCTATTGCTGCCTGGAGTGCTGTTTATATTGACCTCAACACAGGCACACCTGGGGAGCGCTTGCCGGCAGGGTCAGGCTGCCCATGTCACCTAATCCTCAGCCCTCAGGGAATCACATTGCAGAAAATGGACCTCGCTAAGACAGAATATTCGCCAAGGAAAAAAAGGACACAATGCCATTTGCAGCACCGTAGATGAGTCTAGAGGTAATCACGTGACTTGGAGTAAGTCAGAAAGTGAAAGACACATATCATATCATATCACTTATAGGTGTTACCTATAAATTGATACCAGGGCAGATATTTCCACGGAGAAGTGCAATCAGAGATTCATTAAGCAAACTTATGGTTCACCAAAGGAAAGGTGTCAGCATTGAATTCATTACGATATTGGGTTTAACAGACATATACAAACACAGTAGACGTATATAATCACCAAAGACCTACGGAGTACCAAGAGAAGACTACTCAACATTCTGTCATAACGTACATGGGAAAAGGATCCCAGGAAAAACAGACATATGTATATGTGTAAAAGAACCACCTCTTGCACACCGACAACAAGCTAAACGTTGTACTCAAACTTGCTCTAATAAAAAATAAAAAATTAAATTAAAAACATGAACAAGAAGTAGTGAGACAAACTTGAGGGGCTTTCTCCTGGCACATTCCGTTCTACATTCCAATCTAGAACACGACTTCCATTGAGGCTCTGCTGCCCTAGTAACCAGATTTGGTAAGGGAGAACTGCTGCCACCTTGTGGCCGTTTCACACAACAGCAGCTTTAATCCCAGCGCTAATGGTCAGTGGATATTCCAAATCATTACAGGCCTGTAAATGACACCTGCCCTGAAAACAAATCCTGGTGTCATATATCGACCAAAAAATTCAAAAGACGTCCATATTTCAAAACGACAGTTTCAAGAGGCATATTTCACCCACATTAGTGTTCTGCTTCTTTTGCTTTCTTTCTTTCTTTGTTAAAAAAACGGGAATGGAAAAAAGCAACCCTCAGAATGGGCGAAAACCTTCAAAAACGAATCAATTGACAAAGGTTTAATCTCCAATATATATAAACAGCTCATGCAGCTTAATATTAATAAAACAAACAACCCAATACAAAAATAGGCAGAAGATCTAAATAGACGTTTCTTCAAAGAAGACACAGAGATGGCCAAGACGCACATGAAAAGCTGCTCAACATCACTAATTATTAGAGAAATGCAAATCAAAACTACAATGAGGTAAGACCTCACACCTGTTAGAATCGGCATCATCAGATAATCTACAAACAACAAATTCTGGGGAGGGTGTGGACAAAAGGAACCCTCTTCCGCTATTGGTGGGAATGGAAATTGATACAGTCACTATGGAGAACAGTATGGAGGTTCCTTTAAAAAAACTAAAAAGAGAATTACCATAGGGTCCAGCAATCCCACTTCTGGGCATTTACCCAGAGAAAACCATGAATCACAGAGACACATTCACAACAATGTTCATTGCAGCACTATTTACAATAGCCAGGTAATGGAAGCAACCTAAATGGCCACAGACAGACGAATGGATAAAGATGTGGTACATATATAAAATGGAATATTACTCAGCCATAAAAAGGAATGAAACTGGGTCATTTGTAGAGAAGTTGACGGATCTAGAGACTGTCATACAGAGTGAAGTAAGTCAGAAAGAGAAAAACAAATATTGTATATTAATGCCTATATGTGGAACCTAGAAAAATGGTACAGATGAACTGGTTTGCAGGGCAGAAATAGAGACACAGAGGCAGAGAACATACGTATGGACACAAAGTGGGGGAAGCCATGGGGTGGTGGTGGTGGGATGAGTTGGGAGATTGGGATTGACCTGTATACATGTCTATGCATAAAATAGATAACTAATAATAAACTACAGTATAAAAAAAAATAAAATTAAATTTCAAAAATTTTAAAAATAAAATGTAAAAATAAAATAGAAAAAAGTTCTTCCATTCACACTGATGTATTTATAAGAATGAATTATTTCCATGCTTATATCCATAAATACATAAAAGAGGAATAAAATCTAACTTGAACCAAAAAAGAAAAAAAAAGCTGAACCTAACAGTTATACAGAGGGAAACACAACCAAGGCACTTGCTCCAGTGGTAAACAATTCTGAAATTGGTCAGAGGTGGGGAATCATCCCCCATACAGCCAGCAGACCCGCCCGCCCACGCAAGGAGCGTCCTTATTGCAAAGCTGTGGGACCGTGCCAAGGCCTCTGTGAGTAAACGTGAGCTGAGCCCCAGGCCAGCTGCTGCTGAACTGTTCCCACCCTTCCCAGGTGAAACACCTGAATATGTACAAGGGCTTGAAAGCCTAGAGGAAGGGCCGTGGAGCCCCACCAGCGACAGCACGCAGGCCAACTTGGTGCCTGCAGGTCAGCCAGGATGGTCCTGGACACGGGCGCTCTTCTGGAAGCTTTCCATTGCCCTGCCTGAGATACCCCTCCTGTCCCAGCCCCCACTCCTTTCTTTCCTTCCTCACCTCAGCCCGGAGAGATATTCCAGTGGAAGTTTTGGGTGACACATCCTCTTCTTTACATGTGGCAGCCTGGCAACTCCTGCAGAAAGTCCAGCAGAGCCCCACTCACACCGGGCCGCCCACAAAGCCGTGGACCCTCACACCCTCCCACCAGCACAGCCCCGAGACTGCTGACGGGGCAGAGAATATGGAGTCAGGCACAGCTGCAGGGGCTATTGCTGCCTGGAGTGCTGTTTATATTGACCTCAACCCAGGCACACCTGCGGAGCGCTTGCCGGCAGGGTCAGGCTGCCCATGTCAGCTAATCCTCAGCCCTCAGGGAATCACATTGCAGAAAATGGACCTCGCTAAGACAGAGTATGAGCCAAGGAAAAAAAGGACACAATGCCATTTGCAGCACCGTAGATGAGTCTAGAGGTAATCACGTGACTTGGAGTAAGTCAGAAAGTGAAAGACACATATCATATCATATCACTTATAGGTGTTACCTATAAATTGATACCAGGGCAGATATTTCCACGGAGAAGGGCAATCACAGATTCATTAAGCAAACTTATGGTTCACCAAAGGAAAGGTGTGAGCATTGAATTCATTACGATATTGTGTTTAACAGACATATACAAACACACTAGACGTATATAATCACCAAAGACCTACGGAGTACCAAGAGAAGACTACTCAACATTCTGTCATAACGTACATGGGAAAAGGATCCCAGGAAGAACAGACATATGTATATGTGTAAAAGAACCACCTCTTGCACACCTACAACATGCTAAACGTTGTACTCAAACTTGCTGTAATAAAAAATAAAAAATTAAATTAAAAACACGAACAAGAAGTAGTGAGACAAACTTGAGGGGCTTTCTCCTGGCACATTCCGTTCTACATTCCAATCTAGAACACGACTTCCATTGAGGCTCTGCTGCCCTAGTAACCAGATTTGGTAAGGGAGAACTGCTGCCACCTTGTGGCCGTTTAACACAACTGCATCTTTAATCCCAGCGCTAATGGTCAGTGGATATTCCAAATCATTACAGGCCTGTAAATGACACCTGCCCTGAAAACAAATCCTGGGGTCATATATCGACCAAAAAATTCAAAAGACGTCCATATTTCAAAACGACAGTTTCAAGAGGCATATTTCACGCACATTAGTGTTCTGCTTCTTTTGCTTTCTTTCTTTCTTTGTTAAAAAAACGGGAATGGAAAAAGGCAACCCTCAGAATGGGCGAAAACGTTCACAAACGAATCAATGGACAAAGGTTTAATCTCCAATATATATAAACAGCTCACGCAGCTTAATATTAATAAAACAAACAACCCAATACAAAAATGGGGAGAAGATCTAAATAGACGTTTCTTCAAAGAAGACACAGAGATGGCCAAGACGCACATGAAAAGCTGCTCAACATCACTAATTATTAGAGAAATGCAAATCAAAACTACAATGAGGTAAGACCTCACACCTGTTAGAATCGGCATCATCAGATAATCTACAAACAACAAATTCTGGGGAGGGTGTGGACAAAAGGAACCCTCTTCCGCTATTGGTGGGAATGGAAATTGATACAGTCACTATGGAGAACAGTATGGAGGTTCCTTTAAAAAAACTAAAAAGAGAATTACGATAGGATCCAGCAATCCCACTTCTGGGCATATACCCAGAGAAAACCATAAATCACAAAGACATATTCACCACAATGTTCATTGCAGCACTATTTACAATAGCCAGGTAATGGAAGCAACCTAAATGCCCACAGACAGACGAATGGATAAAGATGTGGTACATATATAAAATGGAATATTACTCAGCCATAAAAAGGAATGAAACTGGGTCATTTGTAGAGAAGTTGACGGATCTAGAGACTGTCATACAGAGTTAAGTAAGTCAGAAAGAGAAAAACAAATATTGTATATTAATGCCTATATGTGGAACCTAGAAAAATGGTAGAGATGAACTGGTTTGCAGGGCAGAAATAGAGACACAGAGGTAGAGAACAAACGTATGGACACAAAGTGGGGGAAGCCATGGGGTGGTGGTGGTGGGATGAGTTGGGAGATTGGGATTGACCTGTATACATGTCTATGCATAAAATAGATAACTAAAAATAACCTACTGTATAAAAAAATAAATAAAATTAAATTTCAAAATTTTTAAAAATAAAATGTAAAAATAAAACAGAAAAAAAGTTCTTCTTTCACACTGATGTATTTATAAGAATGAATTATTTCCATGCTTATATCTATAAATACATAAAAGAGGAATAAAATCTAACTTGAACCAAAAAAGAAAAAAAAAACTGAACCTTAAATTTATACAGAGGAAAACACTACTAAGGCACATGCTCCAGTGGTAAACAATTCTGAAATTGGTCAGAGGTGGGGAATCATCTCCCATACAGCCAGCAGCCCCGCCCGCCCACGCAAGGAGCGTCCTTATTGCAAAGTTGTGAGACCGTGCCGAGGCCTCTGTGAGTAAACGTAATCTGAGCCCCAGGCCCGATGCTGCTGAACTGTTCCCACCCTTCCCAGGTGAAACACCTGAATATGTACAAGAGTTTGAAAGCCTAGAGGAAGGGCCGTGGAGCCACACCAGCGAGAGCACACAGGCCAGCTTGGTGCCTGCAGGTCAGCCAGGATGGTACTGGCCATGGGCGCTCTTCTGGAAGCTTTCCATTGCCCTGCCTGAGATACCCCTCCTGTCCCGGCCCCCACTCCTTTTTTTCCTTACTCACCTAGCCCGCAGAGATATCCAGTGGAATTTATGGGTGACACATCCTCTTCTTTACATGTGGCAGCCTGGCAACTCCTGCCGAAAGTCCAGCAGAGCCCCACTCACACCGGGCCACCCAAAAAGCCGTGGACCCTCACACCCTCCCACCAGCACAGCCCCAAGACTGCTGACGGGGCAGAGAATATGGAGTCAGGCAGAGCTGCAGGGGCTATTGCTGCCTGGAGTGCTGTTTATATTGACCTCAACCCAGGCACACCTGGGGAGGGCTTGCCGGCAGGGTCAGGCTGCCAAGGACAGCTAATCCTCAGCCCTCAGGGAATCACATTGCAGAAAATGGACCTCGCTAAGACAGAACATTAGCCAAGGAAAAAAAGGACACAATGCCATTTGCAGCACCGTAGATTAGTCTAGAGGTAATCACGTGACTTGTAGTAAGGCAGAAAGTGAAAGACACATATCGTATGATATCACTTAGAGGTGTTACCTAAAAATGGATACCAGGGCATATATTTCCACGGAGAAGGGCAATCACAGATTCATTAAACAAACTTATGGTTCACCAAAGGAAAGGTGTGAGGATTGGATTCATTACGATATTGGGGTTAACAGACATATACAAACACAGGTGAAATATATAATCACCAATGACCTACAGAATACCAAGAGAAGACTACTCAACATTCTATCATAACGTACATGGGAAAAGGATCCCAGGAAGAACAGACATATGTACATGTGTAAAAGAAACACATCTTGCACACGTACAACAAGCCAAACGTTGTAATCAAACTTGCTGTAATAAAAAATAAAAAATTAAATGAAAAACACGAACAAGAAATAGTGAGACAAACTTGAGGGGCTTTCTCCTGGCACATTCCGTTCTAAATTCCAATCTAGAACGGGACTTCCATTGAGGCTCTGCTGCCCTTGTAACCAGAATTGGTAAGGGAGAACTGCTGCCACCTTGTGGCCGTTTCACACACAGCAGCTTTAATCCCAGCGCTAAGGGTCAGTGGATATTCAAAATCTTTACAGGCCTGTAAATGACACCTGCCCTGAAAACAAATCCTGGGGTCATATATCGACCAAAAAATTCAAAGGACGTCCATATTTCAAAACGACCCGTTCAAAACGCATATTGTACGCACATAAGTGTTCTGCTTCTTTTTCTTTCTTTCCTTTTTGGGTTAGAAAAACGGGAATGGAAAAAGGAATCCCTCAGAATGGGCGAAAATATTTGCAAACGAATCAATGGTCAGAGGATTAATCTCCAGTATATATAAACAGCTCATGCAGCTTAATATTAAAAAAAACAAACAACCCCATACAAAAATGGGCAGAAGATCTAAAGAGACGTTTCTTCAAAGAAGACACAGAGATGGCCAAGACGCACATGAAAAGCTGCTCAACAGCACTAATTGTTAGAGAAATGCAAATCAAAACTACAATGAGGTATCACCTCACACCTGTTAGAGTCGGCATCATCAGAAAATCTACAAACAACAAATTCTGGGGAGGGTGTGGACAAAAGGATCCCTCTTCCAGTATTGGTGGAAATGTAAATTGATACAGTCATGATGGAGAACAGTATGGGGTTTCCTTAAAAAACTAGAAATAGAATTACCATATGATGCAGCAATACCACTTCTGGTCATATACCCAGAGGAAACCATGTATCATAAAGCACATTCACCACAATGCTCATTTCAGCACTATTTAAAATAGCCAGGAAATGGAAACAACTTAAATACACACAGACAGACGAATGGATAAAGATGTGGTACATATATAAAATGGAATATTACTCAGCCATAAGAAGGAATGAAACTGGGTCATTTGTAGAGACGTCGATGGATCTAGAATCTGTCATACAGAATGAAGTAAGTCAGAAAGAGAAAAACAAATATTCTATATTAATGCATATATGTGGAACCTAGAAAAATGGAACAGATGAACTGGTTTGCAGGGCAGAAATAGAGACACAGAGGTAGAGAACAAACGTATGGACACCACGTGGGGGAAGCCATGGGGTGGTGGTGGTGGGATGAGTTGGGAGATTGGGATTGGCCTGTATACATGTATATGCATAAAATAGATAACTAATAATAACCTGCTCTATAAAAAAATAAAATTAAATTTCAAAATTTTTAAAAATAAAATGTAAAAATAAAACAGAAAAAAGTTCTTCCATTCACACAGATGTATTTATATGAATGAATTATTTCCAGGCTTATATCTATAAATACATAAAAGAGGAATAAAATCTAACTTGAACCAAAAAAGAAAAAAAAAACCTAAACCTTACTGTTATACAGAGGAAAACCCTACCAAGGCACTTGCTCCAGCAGTAAACTATTCTGAAATTGGTCAGAGGTGGGGAATCATCTCCCATACAGCCAGCAGCCCCGCCCCCCCCATGCAAGGAGCGTCCTCATCGCCAAGCTTGGGGACCGTGCCGAGGCCTCTGTGAGTAAACGTGAGCTGAGCCCCAGGCCAGCTGCTGCTGAACTGGTCCCACCCTTCCCAGGTAAAACACCTGAATATGTACATGGGCTTGAAAGCCTAGAGGAAGGGCCGTGGAGCCACACCAGCGACAGCACGCAGGCCAACTTGGTGCCTGCATGCCAGCCAGGATGGTCCTGGCCCCGGGCGCTCTTCTGGAAGTTTTCACTTTCCCTGCCTGGGATACCCCTCCTGTCCCGGCCCCCAATCCTTTTTTTCCTTCGTCACCTCAGCCCGGAGAGAAATTCCAGTGGAAGTTATGGGTGACACATCCTCTTCTTTACTGTTGGCAGCCTGGCAACTCCTGCAGAAAGTCCAGCAGAGCCACACTCACAACGGAAAACCCACCCACAAAGCCGTGGACCCTCACACCCTCCCACCAGCACAGCACCGAGACTGCTGACAGGCCAGAGAATATGGAGTCAGGCACAGCTGCAGGGGCTATTGCTGCCTGGAGTGCTGTTTATATTGACCTCAACCCAGGCACACCTGGGGAGGGCTTGCCGGCACGGTCAGGCTGCCCAGGTTAGCTAATCCTCAGCCCTCAGGGAATCACATTGCAGAAAATGGACCTCGCTAAGACAGAGTATGAGCCAAGGAAAAAAAGGACACAATGCCATTTGCAGCACCGTAGATGAGTCTAGAGGTAATCACGTGACTTGGAGTAAGTCAGAAAGTGAAAGACACATATCATATCATATCACTTATAGGTGTTACCTATAAATTGATACCAGGGCAGATATTTCCACGGAGAAGGGCAATCACAGATTCATTAAGCAAACTTATGGTTCACCAAAGGAAAGGTGTGAGCATTGAATTCATTACGATATTGTGTTTAACAGACATATACAAACACACTAGACGTATATAATCACCAAAGACCTACGGAGTACCAAGAGAAGACTACTCAACATTCTGTCATAACGTACATGGGAAAAGGATCCCAGGAAGAACAGACATATGTATATGTGTAAAAGAACCACCTCTTGCACACCTACAACATGCTAAACGTTGTACTCAAACTTGCTGTAATAAAAAATAAAAAATTAAATTAAAAACACGAACAAGAAGTAGTGAGACAAACTTGAGGGGCTTTCTCCTGGCACATTCCGTTCTACATTCCAATCTAGAACACGACTTCCATTGAGGCTCTGCTGCCCTAGTAACCAGATTTGGTAAGGGAGAACTGCTGCCACCTTGTGGCCGTTTAACACAACTGCATCTTTAATCCCAGCGCTAATGGTCAGTGGATATTCCAAATCATTACAGGCCTGTAAATGACACCTGCCCTGAAAACAAATCCTGGGGTCATATATCGACCAAAAAATTCAAAAGACGTCCATATTTCAAAACGACAGTTTCAAGAGGCATATTTCACGCACATTAGTGTTCTGCTTCTTTTGCTTTCTTTCTTTCTTTGTTAAAAAAACGGGAATGGAAAAAGGCAACCCTCAGAATGGGCGAAAACGTTCACAAACGAATCAATGGACAAAGGTTTAATCTCCAATATATATAAACAGCTCACGCAGCTTAATATTAATAAAACAAACAACCCAATACAAAAATGGGGAGAAGATCTAAATAGACGTTTCTTCAAAGAAGACACAGAGATGGCCAAGACGCACATGAAAAGCTGCTCAACATCACTAATTATTAGAGAAATGCAAATCAAAACTACAATGAGGTAAGACCTCACACCTGTTAGAATCGGCATCATCAGATAATCTACAAACAACAAATTCTGGGGAGGGTGTGGACAAAAGGAACCCTCTTCCGCTATTGGTGGGAATGGAAATTGATACAGTCACTATGGAGAACAGTATGGAGGTTCCTTTAAAAAAACTAAAAAGAGAATTACGATAGGATCCAGCAATCCCACTTCTGGGCATATACCCAGAGAAAACCATAAATCACAAAGACATATTCACCACAATGTTCATTGCAGCACTATTTACAATAGCCAGGTAATGGAAGCAACCTAAATGCCCACAGACAGACGAATGGATAAAGATGTGGTACATATATAAAATGGAATATTACTCAGCCATAAAAAGGAATGAAACTGGGTCATTTGTAGAGAAGTTGACGGATCTAGAGACTGTCATACAGAGTTAAGTAAGTCAGAAAGAGAAAAACAAATATTGTATATTAATGCCTATATGTGGAACCTAGAAAAATGGTAGAGATGAACTGGTTTGCAGGGCAGAAATAGAGACACAGAGGTAGAGAACAAACGTATGGACACAAAGTGGGGGAAGCCATGGGGTGGTGGTGGTGGGATGAGTTGGGAGATTGGGATTGACCTGTATACATGTCTATGCATAAAATAGATAACTAAAAATAACCTACTGTATAAAAAAATAAATAAAATTAAATTTCAAAATTTTTAAAAATAAAATGTAAAAATAAAACAGAAAAAAAGTTCTTCTTTCACACTGATGTATTTATAAGAATGAATTATTTCCATGCTTATATCTATAAATACATAAAAGAGGAATAAAATCTAACTTGAACCAAAAAAGAAAAAAAAAAACTGAACCTTAAATTTATACAGAGGAAAACACTACTAAGGCACATGCTCCAGTGGTAAACAATTCTGAAATTGGTCAGAGGTGGGGAATCATCTCCCATACAGCCAGCAGCCCCGCCCGCCCACGCAAGGAGCGTCCTTATTGCAAAGTTGTGAGACCGTGCCGAGGCCTCTGTGAGTAAACGTAATCTGAGCCCCAGGCCCGATGCTGCTGAACTGTTCCCACCCTTCCCAGGTGAAACACCTGAATATGTACAAGAGTTTGAAAGCCTAGAGGAAGGGCCGTGGAGCCACACCAGCGAGAGCACACAGGCCAGCTTGGTGCCTGCAGGTCAGCCAGGATGGTACTGGCCATGGGCGCTCTTCTGGAAGCTTTCCATTGCCCTGCCTGAGATACCCCTCCTGTCCCGGCCCCCACTCCTTTTTTTCCTTACTCACCTAGCCCGCAGAGATATCCAGTGGAATTTATGGGTGACACATCCTCTTCTTTACATGTGGCAGCCTGGCAACTCCTGCCGAAAGTCCAGCAGAGCCCCACTCACACCGGGCCACCCAAAAAGCCGTGGACCCTCACACCCTCCCACCAGCACAGCCCCAAGACTGCTGACGGGGCAGAGAATATGGAGTCAGGCAGAGCTGCAGGGGCTATTGCTGCCTGGAGTGCTGTTTATATTGACCTCAACCCAGGCACACCTGGGGAGGGCTTGCCGGCTGGGTCAGGCTGCCAAGGACAGCTAATCCTCAGCCCTCAGGGAATCACATTGCAGAAAATGGACCTCGCTAAGACAGAACATTAGCCAAGGAAAAAAAGGACACAATGCCATTTGCAGCACCGTAGATTAGTCTAGAGGTAATCACGTGACTTGTAGTAAGGCAGAAAGTGAAAGACACATATCGTATGATATCACTTAGAGGTGTTACCTAAAAATGGATACCAGGGCATATATTTCCACGGAGAAGGGCAATCACAGATTCATTAAACAAACTTATGGTTCACCAAAGGAAAGGTGTGAGGATTGGATTCATTACGATATTGGGGTTAACAGACATATACAAACACAGGTGAAATATATAATCACCAATGACCTACAGAATACCAAGAGAAGACTACTCAACATTCTATCATAACGTACATGGGAAAAGGATCCCAGGAAGAACAGACATATGTACATGTGTAAAAGAAACACATCTTGCACACGTACAACAAGCCAAACGTTGTAATCAAACTTGCTGTAATAAAAAATAAAAAATTAAATGAAAAACACGAACAAGAAATAGTGAGACAAACTTGAGGGGCTTTCTCCTGGCACATTCCGTTCTAAATTCCAATCTAGAACGGGACTTCCATTGAGGCTCTGCTGCCCTTGTAACCAGAATTGGTAAGGGAGAACTGCTGCCACCTTGTGGCCGTTTCACACAACAGCAGCTTTAATCCCAGCGCTAAGGGTCAGTGGATATTCAAAATCTTTACAGGCCTGTAAATGACACCTGCCCTGAAAACAAATCCTGGGGTCATATACCGACCAAAAAATTCAAAGGACGTCCATATTTCAAAACGACCCGTTCAAAATGCATATTGTACGCACATAAGTGTTCTGCTTCTTTTTCTTTCTTTCCTTTTTGGGTTAGAAAAACGGGAATGGAAAAAGGAATCCCTCAGAATGGGCGAAAATATTTGCAAACGCATCAATGGTCAGAGGATTAATCTCCAGTATATATAAACAACTCATGCAGCTTAATATTAAAAAAAACAAACAACCCCATACAAAAATGGGCAGAAGATCTAAAGAGACGTTTCTTCAAAGAAGACACAGAGATGGCCAAGACGCACATGAAAAGCTGCTCAACAGCACTAATTGTTAGAGAAATGCAAATCAAAACTACAATGAGGTATCACCTCACACCTGTTAGAGTCGGCATCATCAGAAAATCTACAAACAACAAATTCTGGGGAGTGTGTGGACAAAAGGATCCCTCTTCCACTATTGGTGGAAATGTAAATTGATACAGTCATGATGGAGAACAGTATGGGGTTTCCTTAAAAAACTAGAAATAGAATTACCATATGATGCAGCAATCCCACTTCTGGTCATACACCCAGAGGAAACCATGTATCATAAAGCACAGTCACCACAATGCTCATTTCAGCACTATTTAAAATAGCCAGGAAATGGAAACAACCTAAATACACACAGACGAATGAATAAAGATGTGGTACATATATAAAATGGAATATTACTCAGCCATAAGAAGGAATGAAACTGGGTCATTTGTAGAGACGTCGATGGATCTAGAATCTGTCATACAGAATGAAGTAAGTCAGAAAGAGAAAAACAAATATTGTATATTAATGCCTATATGTGGAACCTAGAAAAATGGTACAGATGAACTGGTTTGCAGGGCAGAAATAGAGACACAGAGGTAGAGAACAAACGTATGGACACCACGTGGGGGAAGCCATGGGGTGGTGGTGGTGGGATGAGTTGGGAGATTGGGATTGGCCTGTATACATGTATATGCATAAAATAGATAACTAATAATAACCTGCTCTATAAAAAAATAAAATTAAATTTCAAAATTTTAAAAAATAAAATTTAAAAATAAGACAGAAAAAAAGTTCTTCCATTCACACAGATGTATTTATATGAATGAATTATTTCCAGGCTTATATCTATAAATACATAAAAGAGGAATAAAATCTAACTTGAACCAAAAAAGAAAAAAAAAACCTAAACCTAACTGTTATACAGAGGAAAACCCTACCAAGGCACTTGCTCCAGCAGTAAACAATTCTGAAATTTGTCAGAGGTGGGAAATCATCTACCATACAGCCAGCAGCCCCGCCCCCCCACGCAAGGAGCGTCCTCATCGCCAAGCTGGGGGACCGTGCCGAGGCCTCTGTGAGTAAACGTGAGCTGAGCCCAGGCCAGCTGCTGCTGAACTGTTCCCACCCTTCCCAGGTAAAACACCTGAATATGTACAAGGGCTTGAAAGCCTAGAGGAAGGGCCGTGGAGCCACACCAGCGACTCACGCAGGCCAACTTGGTGCCTGCAGGCCAGCCAGGATGGTCCTGGCACCGGGCGCTGTTCTGGAAGGTTTCCATTTCCCTGCCTGGGATACCCATCCTGTCCCGGCCCCCACTCCTTTTTTTCCTTCCTCACCTCAGCCCGGAGAGAAATTCCAGTGGAAGTTATGGGTGACACATCCTCTTCTTTACAGGTTGCAGCCTGGCAACTCCTGCAGAAAGTCCAGCAGAGCCGCACACACACCGGAAAACCCATCCACAAAGCCGTGGACCCTCACACCCTCCCACCAGCACAGTACCGAGACTGCTGACAGGCCAGAGAATATGGAGTCAGGCACAGCTGCAGGGGCTATTGCTGCCTGGAGTGCTGTTTATATTGACCTCAACCCAGGCACACCTGGGGAGGGCTTGCCGGCAGGGTCAGGCTGCCCAGGTTAGCTAATCCTCAGCCCTCAGGGAATCACATTGCAGAAAATGGACCTCGCAAAAACAGAGTATGAGCCAAGGAAAAAAAGGACACAATGACATTTGCAGCACCGTAGATGAGTCTAGAGGTAATCACGTGACTTGTAGTAAGTCAGAAAATGAAAGACACATATCGTATGATATCACTTAGAGGTGTTACCTAAAAATGGATACCAGGGCAGATATTTCCACGGAGAAGAGCAATCACAGATTCATTAAACAAACTTATGGTTCACCAAAGGAAAGGTGTGAGGATTGGATTCATAACGATATTGGGGTTAACAGACATATACAAACACAGGTGAAATATATAGTCACCAAAGACCTACAGAATACCAAGAGAAGACTACTCAACATTCTGTCATAACGTACATGGGAAAAGGATCCCAGGAAGAACAGATATATGTATATGTGTAAAAGAAACACATCTTGCACACGTACTACAAGCCAAACGTTGTAATCAAACTTGCTGTAATAAAAAATAAAAAATTAGGGCCTCCCTGGTGGCGCAGTGGTTGAGAGTCCGCCTGCCGATGCAGGGGATACGGGTTCGTGCCCCGGTCTGGGAGGATCCCATATGCCGCGGAGCGGCTGGGCCCGTGAGCCATGGCCTCTGGGCCTGCGCGTCCGGAGCCTGTGCTCCGCAACGGGAGAGGCCACAACAGTGAGAGGCCCGCATACCGCAAAAAGAAAAAAATATATATATATATAAAAAAATAAAAAATTAAATGAAAAACACGAACAAGAAGTAGTGAGACAAACTTGAGGGGCTTTCTCCTGGCACATTCCGTTCTAAATTCCAATCCAGAACGCGACTTCCATTGAGGCTCTGCTGCCCTAGTAACCAGAATTGGTAAGGGAAAACTGCTGCCACCTTGTGGCCGTTTCACACAACAGCAGCTTTAATCCCTGCGCTAACGGTCAGTGGATATTCCAAATCATTACAGGCCTGTAAATGACACCTGCCCTGAAAACAAATCCTGGGGTCATATATCGACCAAAAAATTCAAAGGACGTCCATATTTCAAAACGACCCGTTCAAAACGCATATTGTACGCACATAAGTGTTCTGCTTCTTTTTCTTTCTTTCCTTTTTGGGTTAGAAAAACGGGAATGGAAAAAGGCATCCCTCAGAATGGGCGAAAATATTTGCAAACGAATCAGTGGTCAAAGGATTAATCTCCAATATATATAAACAGCTCATGCAGCTTAATATTAAAAAAAAAACAAACAACCCCATACAAAAATGGGCAGAAGATCTAAAGAGACGTTTCTTCAAAGAAGACACAGAGATGGCCAAGACGCACATGAAAAGCTGCTCAACAGCACTAATTGTTAGAGAAATGCAAATCAAAACTACAATGAGGTATCACCTCACACCTGTTAGAGTCGGCATCATCAGAAAATCAACAAACAACAAATTCTGGGGAGGGTGTGGACAAAAGGATCCCTTTTCCACTATGGGTGGAAATGTAAATTGATACAGTCATGATGGAGAACAGTATGGAGTTTTCTTAAAAAAAAACTAGAAATAGAATTACCATATGATCCAGCAATCCCACTTCTGGTCATATACCCAGAGGAAACCATAAATCAAAAAGGCACATTCACCACAATGCTCATTTCAGCACTATTTAAAATAGCCAGGAAATGGAAACAACCTAAATACACACAGACAGACGAATGGATAAAGATGTGGTACATATATAAAATGGAATATTACTCAGCCATAAGAAGGAATGAAACTGGGTCATTTGTAGAGACGTCGATGGATCTAGAATCTGTCATACAGAATGAAGTAAGTCAGAAAGAGAAAAACAAATATTGTATATTAATGCCTATATGTGGAACCTAGAAAAATGGTACAGATGAACTGGTTTGCAGGGCAGAAATAGAGACACAGAGGTAGAGAACAAACGTATGGACACCACGTGGGGGAAGCCATGGGGTGGTGGTGGTGGGATGAGTTGGGAGATTGGGATTGGCCTGTATACATGTATATGCATAAAATAGATAACTAATAATAACCTGCACTATAAAAAAAATAAAATTAAATTTCAAAATTTTAAAAAATAAAATTTTAAAATAAAACAGAAAAAAGTTCTTCCATTCACACAGATGTATTTATATGAATGAATTATTTCCAGGCTTATATCTATAAATACATAAAAGAGGAATAAAATCTAACTTGAACCAAAAAAGAAAAAAAAAACTAAACGTAACTGTTATACACAGGAAAACCCTACCAAGGCACTTGCTACAGCAGTAAACAATTCTGAAATTGGTCAGAGGTGGGGAATCATCTCCAATACAGCCAGCAGCCCCGCCCCCCCACGCAAGGAGCGTCCTCATCGCCAAGCTGGGGGAACGTGCCGAGGCCTCTGTGAGTAAACGTGAGCTGAGCCCCAGGCCAGCTGCTGCTGAACTGTTCCCACCCTTCCCAGGTAAAACACCTGAATATGTACAAGGGCTTGAAAGCCTAGAGGAAGGACCGTGGAGCCACACCAGCGACAGCACGGAGGCCAACTTGGTGCCTGCAGGCCAGCCAGGATGGTCCTGGCCCCGGGCGCTCTTCTGGAAGATTTCCATTTCCCTGCCTGGGATACCCCTCCTGTCCCGGCCCCCACTCCTTTTTTTCCTTCCTCACCTCAGCGCGGAGAGAAATTCCAGTGGAAGTTATGGGTGACACATCCTCTTCTTCACAGGTGGCAGCCTGGCAACTCCTGCAGAAAGTCCAGCAGAGCCTCACTCACAACGGAAAACCCATCCACAAAGCCGTGGACCCTCACACCCTCCCACCAGCACAGCCCCGAGACTGCTGACAGGCCAGAGAATATGGAGTCAGGCACAGCTGCAGGGGCTATTGCTGCCTGGAGTGCTGTTTATATTGACCTCAACCCAGGCACACCTGGGGAGGGCTTGCCGGCAGGGTCAGGCTGCCCAGGTCAGCTAATACTCAGCCCTCAGGGAATCACATTGCAGAAAATGGACCTCGCTAAGACAGAGTATGATCCACGGAAAAAAAGGACACAATGCCATTTGCAGCACCGTAGATGAGTCTAGAGGTAATCACGTGACTTGTAGTAAGTCAGAAAATGAAAGACACATATCGTATGATATCACTTAGAGGTGTTACCAAAAATGGATACCAGGGCAGATATTTCCACGGAGAAGGGCAATCACAGATTCATTAAACAAACTTATGGTTCACCAAAGGAAAGGTGTGAGGATTGGATTCATTACGATATTGGGGTTAACAGACATATACAAACACAGGTGAAATATATAATCACCAATGACCTACAGAATACCGAGAAGACTACTCAACATTCTGTCATAACGTACATGGGAAAAGGATCCCAGGAAGAACAGACATATGTATATGTGTAAAAGAAACACATCTTGCACACGTACAAAAAACCAAACGTTGTAATCAAACTTGCTGTAATAAAAAATAAAAAAATAAATGAAAAACACGAACAAGCTGTAGGGAGTCAAACTTGAGGGGGTTTCTCCTGGCACATTCCGTTCTAAATTCCAATCTAGAACGGGACTTCCATTGAGGCTCTGCTGCCCTAGTAACCAGAATTGGTAAGGGAGAACTGCTGCCACCTTGTGGCCGTTTCACACAACAGCAGCTTTAATCCCAGCGCTAATGGTCAGTGGATATTCAAAATCTTTACAGGCCTGTAAATGACACCTGCCCTGAAAACAAATCCTGGGGTCATATATCGACCAAAAAATTCAAAGGACGTCCATATTTCAAAACGACCCTTTCAAAACGCATATTGTACGCACATTAGTGTTCTGCTTCTTTTTCTTTCTTTCCTTTTTTGGTTAAAAAAACGGAATTGGAAAAAGGCATCCCTCAGAATGGGCGAAAATATTTGCAAACGAATCAATGGTCAAAGGATTAATCTCCAATAAATATAAACAGCTCATGCAGCTTACTATTAAAAAAACCAAACAACCCAATACAAAAATGGGCAGAAGATCTAAAGAGACGTTTCTTCAAAGAAGACACAGAGATGGACAAGACGCACATGAAAAGCTGCTCAACAGCACTAATTATTAGAGAAATGCAAATCAAAACTACAATGAGGTATCACCTCACACCTGTAAGAGTCGGCATCATCAGAAAATCTACAAACAACAAATTCTGGGGAGAGTGTGGACAAAAGGATCCCTCTTCCACTATTGGTGGAAATGTAAATTGATACAGTCATGATGGTGAACAGTATGGAGTTTCCTTAAAAAAACTAGAAATAGAATTACCATATGATGCAGCAATCCCACTTCTGGTCATATACCCAGAGGAAACCATGTATGATAAAGCACATTCACCACAATGCTCATTTCAGCACTATTTAAAATAGCCAGGAAATGGAAACAACCTAAATACACACAGACAGACGAATGGATAAAGATGTGGTACAGATATAAAATGGAATATTACTCAGCCATAAGAAGGAATGAAACTGGGTCATTTGTAGAGACGTCGATGGATCTAGAATCTGTCACACAGAATGAAGTAAGTCAGAAAGAGAAAAACAAATATTGTATATTAATGCATATATGTGGAACCTAGTAAAATGGTACAGATGAACTGGTTTGCAGGGCAGAAATAGAGACACAGAGGTAGAGAACAAACGTATGGACACCACGTGGGGGAAGCCATGGGGTGGTGGTGGTGGGATGAGTTGGGAGATTGGGATTGGCCTGTATACATGTATATGCATAAAATAGATAACTAATAATAACCTGCTCTATAGAAAAATAAAATTAAAATTCAAAATTTTAAAAAATAAAATTTTAAAATAAAACAGAAAAAAGTTCTTCCATTCACACAGATGAATTTATATGAATGAATTATTTCCAGGCTTATATCTATAAATACATAAAAGAGGAATAAAATCTAACTTGAACCAAAAAAGAAAAAAAAAACCTAAACGTAACTGTTATACACAGGATAACTCTACCAAGGCACTTGGTCCAGGAGTGAACAATTCTGAAATTGGTCAGAGGTGGGGAATCATCTCCCATACAGCCAGCAGCCCAGCACCCCCATGCAAGGAGCGTCCTCATCGCCAAGCTGGGGGACCGTGCTTAGGCCTCTGTGAGTAAACGTGAGCTGAGCCACAGGCCAGCTGCTGCTGAACTGTTCCCACCCTTCCCAGGTAAATCACCTGAATATGTACAAGGGCTTGAAAGCCTAGAGGAAGGACCGTGGAGCCACACCAGCGACAGCACGCAGGCCAACTTGGTGCCTGCAGGCCAGCCAGGATGGTCCTGGCCCCGGGCGCTCTTCTGGAATCTTTCCATTTCCCTGCCTGGGATACCCCTTCTGTCCCGGTCCCCACTCCTTTTTTTCCTTCCTCACCTCAGCCCAGAGAGAAATTCCAGTGGAAGTTATGTGTGACACATCCACTTCTTTACAGGTGACCGCCTGGCAACTCCTGCAGAAAGTCCAGCAGAGCCAGACTCACAACGGAACACCCACACACAAAGCCGTGGACCCTCACACCCTCCCACCAGCACAGCCCCGAGACTGCTGAAGGGCCAGAGAATATGGAGTCAGGCACAGCTGCAGGGACTATTGCTGCCTGGAGTGCTGTTTATATTGACCTCAATCCAGGCACACCTGGGGAGGGCTTGCCGGCAGGGTCAGGCAGCCCAGGTCAGCTAATCCTCAGCCCTCAGGGAATCAAATTGCAGAAAATGGACCTCGCTAAGACAGAATATTAGCCAAGGAAAAAAAGGACACAATGCCATTTGCAGCACCGTAGATGAGTCTAGAGGTAATCACGTGACTTGTAGTAAGTCAGAAAGTGAAAGACACATATCGTATGATATCACTTATAGGTGTTACCTAAAAATTGATACCAGGGCAGATATTTCCACGGAGAAGGGCTATCACAGATTCATTAAACAAACTTATGGTTCACCACTGGAAAGGTGTGAGGATTGGATTCATTACGATATTGGGGTTAACAGACATATACAAACACAGGTGAAATATATAATCACCAATGACCTACAGAATACCGAGAAGACTACTCAACATTCTGTCATAACGTACATGGGAAAAGGATCCCAGGAAGAACAGACATATGTATATGTGTAAAAGAAACACATCTTGCACACGTACAACAAGCCAAACGTTGTAATCAAACTTGCTGTAATAAAAAATAAAAAATTAAATGAAAAACACGAACAAGAAGTAGTGAGAAAAACTTGAGGGGCTTTCTCCTGGCACATTCCGTTGTAAATTCCAATCTAGAACGCGACTTCCATTGAGGCTCTGCTGCCCTAGTAACCAGAATTGGTAAGGGAGAACTGCTGCCACCTTGTGGCCGTTTCACACAACAGCAGCTTTAATCCCAGCGCTAACGGTCAGTGTATAATCAAAATCTTTACAGGCCTCTAAATGACAGCTGCCCTGAAAATAAATCCTGGGGTCATATATCGACCAAAAAATTCAAAGGACGTCCATATTTCAAAACGACCCGTTCAAAACGCATATTGTATGCTCATAAGTGTTCTGCTTCTTTTTCTTTCTTTCCTTTTTGTGTTAGAAAAACGGGAATGGAAAAAGGCATCCCTCAGAATAGGCGAAAATATTTGCAAACGAATCAATGGACAAAGGATTAATCTCCAATATATATAAACAGCTCATGCAGCTTAATATTAAAAAAAAACAAACAACCCAATACAAAAATGGGCAGAAGATCTAAAGAGACGTTTCTTCAAAGAAGACACAGAGATGTCCAAGACGCACATGAAAACCTGTTCAACAGCACTAAATATTGGAGAAATGCAAATCAAAACTACAATGAGGTATCACCTCACACCTGTTAGAGTCGGCATCATCAGAAAATCTACAAACAACAAATTCTGGGGAGGGTGTGGACAAAAGGATCCCTCTTCCACTATTGGTGGAAATGTAAATTGATACAGTCATGATGGAGAACAGTATGGAGTTTCCTTAAAAAAACTAGAAATAGAATTCCCATATGATCCAGCAATCGCACTTCTGGTCATATACCCAGAGGAAACCATAAATCAAAAAGGCACATTCACCACAATGCTCATTTCAGCACTATTTAAAATAGCCAGGAAATGGAAACAACCTAAATACACACAGACAGACGAATGGATAAAGATGTGGTACATATATAAAATGGAATATTACTCAGCCATAAGAAGGAATGAAACTGGGTCATTTGTAGAGACGTCGATGGATCTAGAGACTGTCATACAGAATGAAGTAAGTCAGAAAGAGAAAAACAAATATTGTATATTAATGCATATATGTGGCACCTAGAAAAATGGTACAGATGAACTGGTTTGCAGGGCAGAATAAAAGAGACACAGAGGTAGAGAACAAAAGTATGGACACCACGTGGGGGATGCCATGGGGTGGTGGTGGTGGGATGAGTTGGGAGATTGGGATTGACCTGTATACATGTATATGCATAAAATAGATAACTAATAATATCCTGCTGTATAAAAAAATAAAATTAAATTTCAAAATTTTAAGATATAATTTAAAAATAAAAGAGAAAAAAGTTCTTCCATTCACACAGATGTATTTATATGAATGAATTATTTCCATGCTTATATCTATAAATACATAAAAGAGGAATAAAATCTAACTTGAACCAAAAAAGAAAAAAAAAAACTTAAACCTAACAGTTATACAGAGGAAAACCCTACCAAGGCACTTGCTCCAGCGTTAAACAATTCTGAAATAGGTCTGAGGTGGGGAATCATCTCCCATACAGCCAGCAGCCCCGCCCCCCCACAAAAGGAGCGTTCTCATCGACAAGCTGGGGGACCTTGCCAAGGCCTCTGTGAGTAAACGTGAGCTGAGCCCCAGGCCAGCTGCTGCTGAACTGTTCCCACCCTTCCCAGGTAAAACACCTGAATATGTACAAGGGCTTGAAAGCCTAGAGGAAGGGCCGTGGAGCCACACCAGCGACAGCACGCAGGCCAACTTGGGGCCTGTAGGCCAGCCAGTATGGTCCTGGCCCCGGGCGCTGTTCTGGAAGCTTTCCATTTCCCTGCCTGATATACCACTCCTGTCCTGGCCCCCACTCCTTTTTTTCCTTCCTCACCTCAGCCCGGAGAGAAATTCCAGTGGAAGTTATGGGTGACACATCCTCTTCTTTACAGGTGCAGCCTGGCAACTCCTGCAGAAAGTACAGCAGAGCCCCACTCACACTGGGCCACCCACAAAGCCGTGGACCCTCACACCCTCCGACCACCACAGCCCCGAGACTGCTGACGGGGCAGAGAATATGGAATCAGGCACCGCTACAGGGGCTATTGCTGCCTGGAGTGCTGTTTATATTGACCTCAACCCAGGCACACCTGGGGAGGGCTTGCCGGCAGGGTCAGTCTGCCCAGGTCAGCTAATCCTCAGCCCTCAGGGAATCACATTGCAGAAAATGGATCGCGCTAAGACAGAATATTAGCCAAGGAAAAAAAGGACAAAATGCCATTTGCAGCACCGTAAATGAGTCTAGAGGTAATCACGTGAATTGTAGTAAGTCAGAAAGTGAAAGACACATATCATATCATATCACTTATAGGTGTTACTTAAAAATGGATACCAGGGCAGATATTTCCACGGAGAAGGGCAATCACAGATTCATTAAACAAACTTATGGTTCACCAATGGAAAGGTGTGAGGATAGGATTCATTACGATATTGGGGTTAACAGACATATACAAACACAGGTGAAATATATAATCACCAAAAACCTACGGAATACCAAGAGAAGACTACTCAACATTCAGTCATAACGTACATGGGAAAAGGATCCCAGGAAGAACAGACATATGCATATGTGTAAAAGAAAAACATCTTGCACGCCTAGCACAAGACCAACGTTGTAATCAAACATGCTGTAATAAAAAATAAAAAATAAATAAATTAAAAACACGAACAAGAAGTAGTGAGACAAACTTGAGGGGCTTTCTCCTGGCCCATTCCGTTCTAAATTCCAATCTAGAACGCGACTTCCATTGAGGCTCTGCTGCCCTAGTAACCAGATTTGGTAAGGGAGAACTGCTGCCACCTTGTGGCCGTTTCACACAACAGCAGCTTTAATCCCAGCGCTAATGGTCAGTGGATATTCAAAATCAATACAGGCCTGTAAATGACACCTGCCCTGAAAACAAATCCTGGGGTCATATATCGACCAAAAAATTCAAAGGACGTCCATATTTCAAAATGACCCTTTCAAAACGCATATTGTACGCACATTAGTGTTCTGCTTCATTTTCTTTCTTTCTTTTTTTGGTTAAAAAAACGGGAATGGAAAAAGGCATCCCTCAGAATGGGCGAAATCATTTGCAAACGAATCAATGGACAAAGGATTAATCTCCAATATATATAAACAGCTCATGCAGCTTAATATTAAAAAAAAACAAACAACCCAATACAAAAGTGGGCAGAAGATCTAAAGAGACGTTTCTTCAAAGAAGACACAGAGATGGCCAAGACGCACATGAAAAGCTGCTCAACAGCACTAATTATTAGAGAAATGCAAATCAAAACTACAATGAGGTATCACCTCACACCTGTTAGAGTCGGCATCATCAGAAAATCTACAAACAACAAATTCTGGGGAGGGTTTGGACAAAAGGATCCCTCTTCCACTATTGGTGGAAATGTAAATTGATACAGTCATGATGGAGAACAGTATGGAGTTTCCTTAAAAAAACTAGAAATAGAATTACCATAGGATCCAGCAATCCCACTTCTGGTCATATACCCAGAGGAAACCATAAATCAAAAAGGCACATTCACCACAATGCTCATTTCAGCACTATTTAAAATAGCCAGGAAATGGAAACAACCTAAATACACACAGACAGACGAATGGATAAAGATGTGGTATATATATAAAATGAAATATTACTCAGCCATAAGGAATGAAACTGGTTCATTTGTAGAGACGTCGATGGATCTAGAGACTGTCATACAGAATGAAGTAAGTCAGAAAGAGAAAAACAAATATTGTATATTAATGCATATATGTGGAACCTAGAAAAAAGGGTACAGATGAACTGGTTTGCAGGGCAGAAATAGAGACACAGAGGTAGAGAACAAACGTATGGACACCACGTGGGGGAAGCCATTGGGTTGTGGTGGAGGGGTGAGTTGGGAGATTGGGATTGACCTGTATACATGTATATGCATAAAGTAGATAACTAATAATAACCTGCTGTATAAAAAAATAAAATTAAATTTCAAAATTTTAAAAAATAAAATTTAAAAATAAAACAGAAAAAATTTCTTCCATTCACACAGATGTATTTATATGAATGAATTATTTCCATGCTTATATCTATAAATACATAAAAGAGGAATAAAAACCTAAACCTAACAGTTATACAGAGGAAAACCCTACCAAGGCACTTGCTCCAGCGGTAAACAATTCTGAAATTGGTCAGAGGTGGGGAATCATGTCCCATGCAGGCAGTAGCCAATCACCCACGCAAGGAGCGTCCTCATTGCAAAGCTGGGGGACCATGCAGAGGCATCTGTGAGTAACCGTGAGCTGATCCCAAGGCCAGCTGCTGTTAAACTGTTCCCACCCTTCCCAGGTAAAACACCTGAATATGTACAAGGGCTTGAAAGCCTAGAGGAAGGGCCATGGAGCCACACCAGCGACAGCACGCAGGCCATTTTGGTGCCTGCAGGCCAGCCAGGATGGTCCTGTTCCTGGGCGCTCTTCTGGAAGCTTTCCATTGCCCTGCCTGAGATACCCCACCTGTCCAGGCCCCCACTGCTTTTTTCCTTCTTCACCTCTGTCCGGAGAGAAATTCCAGGAGAAGGTACGGGTGACACATTCTCTTCTTTACAGGTGGCAGCCTGGCAATTCCTGCAGAAAGTCCAGCAGAGCCCCACTCACACTGGGCCACGCACAAAGCCACGGCCTATCACTCCCTCCAACCAGCACAGCCCAGAGACTGCTGACGGGGCAGAGAATATGGAGTCAGGCACTGCTTCAGGGGCTATTGCTGCCTGGAGCGCTGTTTATATTGACCCCAACTCAAGCACACCTGGGGAGGGCTTGCCGGCATGGTCAGGCTGCCCAGGTCAGCTAATCCTCAGCCCTCAGGGAATCACATTGGTGAAAATGGACCTCGCTAAGGCAGAATAGAAGCCAAGGAAAAAAAGTAGAAAATGCCGTTTGCAGCACCGTAGATGATTCTAGAAGTAATCACGTGACTTGTAGTAAGTCAGAAAGTGAAAGACACATATCGTATCATATCACTTATAGGTGTTAACTAAAAATTGATATCGGGGCAGATATTTCCACGGAGAAGGGCAATCACAGATTCATTAGACAAACTTATGGTTCACCAATGGAAAGGTGTGAGGATTGGTTTTATTACGATACTGGGGTTAACAGACATATACAAACACAGGTGAAATATATAATCACCAAAGACCTACAGAATACCAAGAGAAGACTACTCATCATTCTGTCATATCCTTCATGGTAAAAGGCTCCCAGGAAGAACAGACATATGTATATGTGTAAAAGAACCACATCTTCCACACCTACAACAATCCAAGCACTGTAATAAAATTGCTGTAACAAAAAATAAAAAAAAATAAATTAAAATCAGGTACAAGAAGTAGTGAGACAAACTTGAGGGGCTTTCTCCTGGCACATTCCATTCTAAACTCCAATCTAGTTCAGGACTTCCATTGAGGCTCTGTTGCCCTAGTAACCACATTTGGTAAGAGAGAACTGCTGCCTCCTTGTGGCCGTTTCACACAACAGCAGCTTTAATCCCAGCGCTAATGGACAGTTGATATTCAAAATCATTGCAGGCCTGTAAGTGACACCTGCCATGAAAACAAATCCTGGGGTCATATATCGACCAAAAAATTCAAACGAAGTCCATATTTCAAAACTACAGTTTCAAAAGGCATATTTTATGCACATTAGTGTTCTGCTTCTTTTTCTTTCTTTCTTTTTTCGTTAAAATAACGGGAATGGAAAAAGGCATCCCTCAGAGTGGGAAAAAATAATTTGGAAATATTTGGCTTGCAGGGAAGAAATAGAGACACAGACGTACAGAGCCATCGTAAGGACACCAAGTTTGGGAAGCCATGGGGTAGTCGTGGTGGGATGAGTTGGGAAATTCGGATTGACCTGTATACATGTATATGCATAAAATAAATAAATAATAATAACCTGCAGTATAAAAAATAAATAAAATTAAATTTCAAAATTGTTAAAAAATAAAATTTAAAAATAAAAGAGAAAAAAGTACTTCCCTTCATGCACGTGTACTTATATGAATGAATTATTTCCATTCTTTTATCTATAAATACATAAAAGAGGAATAAAATCTATCTTGAAAGAAAAAAAAAACCTGAACTCACCAGTTATACAAAGGAAAACTCTATCAGGGCACTTGCTCCATCTGTAAACAATTCTGAAATTGGTCAGAGGTGGGGAATCATCTCCAATACAGCCATCAGCCTCCACCACCCACAAGGAGCATCCTCATTGCAAAGCTGGGGGACCGTGCCGAGGCGTCTGAAAGTAAAAGTGTTCTGAGCCCCAGGCCAGCTGCTGCTGAACTGTTCCCACCCTTCCCAGGTAAAACACCTGAATATGTACAAGGGTTTGAAAGCCTAGAGGAAGGACCGTGGAGCCACACCAGTGACAGTACACAGGCCGAGTTGCAGCCTGCAGGCCAGCCAGGATTGTCCTGGCCCCGGGCGCTCTTCTGGAAGCTTATCTGTGATACCCCTCCTGTCCCTGTCCCCACTGCTTTTTTCCTTCCTCACCTCTGCCCAGGGAGAAATTCCAGCAGAAAGTATGGGTGGCACATCCTCTTCTTTAGCAGGAGGCAGCCCGGCAACTCTTGCAGAAAGTCCAGCAGAGCCCCACTCACACCGGTTCTCCCAGAAAGCCATCGCTCCTCACTCCATCCCACCAGCACAGCCCCGATGCTGCTGATGGGGCAGAGAATATGGCGTCAGGCAAAGCTCCCGTGCCTCTTACTGCCTGCAGCGTTGTTTGTATTGAACTCAAACCAGGCACATCTGGGGAGGGCTGGCCAGGAGGGTCAGGCTGCCCAGGTCAGCCAATCCTCACCCCTCAGTGGCTCACATTTGCAGAAACTTTATGTTGCTAAACGGGCCAGTCAAAAGGAACAGGTGTGGGCTCCTGAGAGTCAGGATAGACAAGGGTCTGCAGCTCCGTCTTGTTTTCTTATCATTTTATCAGGCGCATGAGTGGAAAACAACTTCAAGAGGACCCTCTCCTAATGAGAGGAACCCAGGAGTCAGGGAGAGGAGTGGAGATGGATGGAGACAGAGGCCTTGTGCCTCAGATGCAGTGGAAGTCTCTGGAAGACCAGGCAGAGGGAAGCTGCACAGAGTGATGCCCAGGGTCACAGACCTGTTGGAGCTGGTGTTTGTTAGTTCAAGTCCTGCTCTGAGGTGCTCTGTGTCAGCTCTGAGCGACAGGCGATCTGTGCTGCTCTCTAATGTGGGCTATGTGCATGGTTCCTGTGTGCCCAGCCCTGCTGGGGTACCTGCCCAGGGGAACTCCTTTTCCTGGGAGGGGCCTGACCACGAGAGCCCCATGGGCTACTGTGGACCTGCCCAGGTGAGCCCCATATCCTTCGAGGGGCCTGACCATGAGAGCCCCGTGGGCTGCTGGTGACCTGGTAAAGAATGTCAGGACAGTCAGTGAAGCCAGCGAGGATATACATCCTGTAGCTCCTATTTCCTACACCCTGCTGGTCATTCTACCATCCACTAGGACATGGCATTCTGTGTTAGACTTCAATGATGCCTTCTTCTGTATTCCATTCGTCCCAGAGTCAGAAGAATTTTTGGCTTGTGTGTGCCAGGACACAACATGCAACAAAAGCAATTCTCCTGGGCCGCCCTGCCCCAACAGTTAAAAAATTCCCACACCATCATTGGGGAAATGTTATCTAAAGACCTGAAAGTTCTACCTCTGTAAACGGGAACCCTCCTTCAATATGCAGATGACATTCTGATCACCAGCCCTACTAAGCACGACTCGAACTCCCTAACCAAGAAAGGATAGAAGGTGTCCAAGAAAAAGACTCAAATGTCCCAGGCTAAGGTGACCTGCCTGGGCTTCATTCTCACAGATGTTCGGAGAAGCCCATCCCAGGAAAGGGAAGAAGCCATTTGCAGCCTTACCTGTTGTAAAACTAGAACACTGCTTAGAGGTTCCTGGGGAGGCCAAGGTTTGCTGCATCTGGATCCCTAACTACAGTCTAATAGCTGGGCCTCTATATGAAACGCTGACACGAAAAGGTGATGATCCTTTTGAATAGAATCCAGAAGCAGCCTTTCAAGAATGGAAAGAGCCGTCAATTCAGACCCTTGCCCTGGAACTCCCTAATTTAGATGAACCCTTTGACCTTTAGATTCCCGGTCAAAGTTGAATCGCCCTTGGAGCATTAGTGCAAAAACTGAGACCACTTGAAATGGAGCAACGCAGGAATGTCATTCAGGTAGGATAAACTATGGGCACCAAGGGCTTTGCCCGCTGCCCAATCAAGCCAGGATACTGGTGGTATCTAAAACCTGGAAATCAGCAGCCCCAAAGGCCAGCTCCCTCCTAAGGGAAAAGGACCCCACGTGGTGATGCTAACCACCCAGCATGCCCTGAAGTTGCAGGGGTCGCTCCGTGGACACACTGACCTCGAGTGAGGAGGCCCTCCAACTCCAACCTCCAGAGAGACAAACGGGGGCAACGGGTCCCCAAGATGACTTGTGTGACCATCACTTTACCTGGAGTTTCTCTCAGAAAACAACAACAGTGTGCCCCAAAATAGCAGACTACTGCTTGCAGGACTTACTCCACCCAGAAGGGAGCTAATAAGCTTCACGGGGGAACCGTATATCATGCTTTCACCATAGAAAACCCTACAGAAACCGTGGTGACAGCGGCCAGTAAGACTGGCTGGACTCCTGGCTACTTCAAAAGGCCATTGACTCATTGGCCGTCATGGTCCTGGATCACCACCGTCCTTGGACTGTCTGGGAGTTGAACAGGCAGGGCTCTGACACCTGGTGCTGTTTGTACGTTAATTCAGGGACCTAATTAAAGAAAACACAGACTACTGGTCAGAGCATCTACATTGGCAGAAAGCATCAGCCTAAGGTCACCAAACCAATGTGGGGCGGGGTGAAAGCTGCCCCCACAGCGTCTGTGTGCATCTCTTTCCTGGACCCTTAAAGGTCATTAGAATCTATAACACTTCCAATGCTGGTGCTCAGGTGGACGAGCAGTGAGGCAGGAGGCCTGGGGACAATCAATCTCACCTGGAGGTTGCTTGGGACAAGTTTTGCACCTCCCCCCGGGTATGAGGACTCCAACTCAGCACGAAGCAGTTACAGAAGAAGGGTCTGCACCCTCAGCACCCCAAGAATGAGGAATGGGACCAAAAGCAGAGGAGGTGTTCATCTTCAGCAAAGCCCATTAAAAATTCCTGGGAGATAAAAATAGAATCTGGGCAATAAAATAAAGTCTAACCTTTTTTTCATTTGTGCTTTGTCTAATTTCACGTGCTCCTAGGGTTCCACAGGCAGAGATCCCACACTCGGCACTTCAGACCAGATTTCCTAGTGTAGAATTGCTGGTCCGACATCTCAGCTTGCACTGATCTGCAACCAAACCAGCCCTCGAGAGCTCCGTCCCTCCCTCCCACTGATGCTGCCAGGATCTCTACACAGCAGCCCAGCCCACAGCCCATGGGGCAGTGCACACTCTCATCTCTCCATTCTCTTTTCAAAGTACAAAGTTTCCTTTGCTTCTGAACCAAACTCAGTATTGATCTGTTGGCTCCAATGACACTGGGCAGGGGGACCCCTGTTGGGGTCCGCTCTGGAGGATCAGTAATAGAAATTGAGAACATTGTAACTTCAATGAACAGATGTGTGAGCCAAACTGTAGTTAACATAGAGCAGTGTATAAGGCTCGGGTAAAATAAGATGTTTCTAAGATTTCCATTTGATATTTCCATCTCTTTATTATAAGCAAGTTCAGTGAACATGTCTGTCTTATTTGTCAGGTCAACATTAGAGAAATGAAGTGATTTATTTCCAAGGATGTACATCTAATACTCTTGGCTGAAGCTTCAATCTTGTTTTGAATGCTTTTCCATTGAAAACAATACCTCTTTTTCAGCTCCCCCATTTCTGAGAAGTATAAAATCTTATAATTTATTATTACCAAAGGGGAAAGGTGGGAGGAGGGGTAAATTTACCATTTGGGCTTGACACATACACACTGCTATGTATAAAACAGATCATCAACAAGGAACTACTGTATAGCACAGGGAACTACTCTGAATATTTTGCAATAACCTATAAGGGGAAATAATCTGAAAAAGAATACATATTTTTATCGACATCATCTATCAATGACAGATAAAATGTAACCTAAGGAAGGCCGATGGTGAGCGCTTCTGACCCTGAAGAAGTCAATCATCTAAAGTTCAGACTCTGCCTATTTCCCATGGCCCTTAATGGACATACGTGTAGCCATAGCTTAAAAATTCCCCAGTTTGGGGTTCGGGGAGGCACTGACATCGCTACACATGTACTGACCTACAAAACAGAACAGAGTCACACATTTAGAAAACACACTTAGCCTCCTTAAGGGGAAAGGTGAGGTGCGGTGACACATAAAACAAAAATTTGAAATTAGCACAGATACCGTTCTATAAAACAAAAATGTAATAGAAAAGACCTACTCCTAGTTCAGTGAACTGGACACAACACTACCTATTCACCACAAAAGAATATATCTGACTAGTAAGAATCTTAAATCCTATATATTGATATGTCGCTGTAGGTGAAACAAGTGTGTATACTGTGGCATAAACACAGCGGTGAATATCAGACCAACACCATTATAATAATGAATTTCAAAAGCAAAACACAAAAACAGAGTAATTCTTACACAATTATTTCAGGGGTTGTGATGCAACCTTGATTGACCATATCTACATTGACACCTGGATGAGACATAAGGCTGGACACTTGGGGCTTAGAGGACTGGTGGGGTTGGGTGAGCAAATGCAGATCCTATAAAGAAATAATGCGTGCCACACATTCCATGGGATACAACTCTCCACGTTAAAGGTAATCTTACTACAGCTAAAACCTGCATGGGAAACCCAGAGAATGGGACATCATGTGATCAGTAAAGGTTTCTAAGACGTTCCTCATTTTTCCTCTCTTGGTGCTCAGTTTCACCATTGCAGCCAGTTTACTATCAATCTCCCCACTTGGAGAGTTATTGCCTTTAACCTCCTGTTTCACAGAGTTTGCAAATTTCGCGGAGGATGAAAGGGAAGAGGGGGAACAAATGAGAGACCTGCTGTAGGCATTTGGACGGGAACATGTCACTCTAATTTGCCGGCAGGAAGAAGTATTAACCAAAGGCTCAGCCTGCCACCCAGGGAGCAGAACAAGGACTGAAGCAATCCTGCGGATTTGCGGCCAGCTCACAAAGAAGCGAGTTGAAAAATGGTGCTCAGAGCCACAGCAATTCACAAACTTGCGGAGTATTAAAGGACAACTATAGTTCAAAAATCTGTTGAGGGAATGTAACTAGGCGGACTTGAAACTAAGGCAGAATAGCAGAAACAGATATCAAGAGGTAGATTGGAATCACCTTGAAAGCACAGGAAAAGCGGCAAAACGTCCACAATGATGAACTGGACCAAAAAGGGCGTATGCATTCTTTCCTGAATATATTCAGGAAAAAACGCATACGCCCTTTTTGGCCAACCAATCAAGCGGGCAATGCAAATCTGCACTACAAAGAAGTCTCACTTGCCACCGGTCAAAAGGGACATCCGAAAAATGTATAAAAACCAGAAAGGCAGGACAGGCCCTGGAGAACAGGGAGCCTTATTATCCTGATGGGTGGGATGAAAATTGCCAACAGCCACTCAGGAGGAGTGCACTGTGTTCCCTCAAAGAAGTAAACAACAGAGCTACAGAGCCTAGGGCACTTCCAGTAATAGGCATATACCTTGGGAAAACTGAAAATCAAAAAGACACAGACAAGCCTAAACCTAGGGCTGTTCTGTTCACAAGAACCTCGACTTCGGTACACCTTCAATATCCCAGGAAAGACAAACATGGGTCATGAATTTGTGGTAATTCCGTATGATGGAATATCCCTCAGCCATGAAATCCAGGTCATAACGCCAGTAGCAGCAGAATGAGTGTATCTAGGTACGATGATTCTAAGTGAAAGAAGTCATACACAAAAAGAAACTTATCATAAGATACCACTTATGAAGGGAATGTAAACATGGCTACACATGAACTGAATTAGGAAACAGAAGAGACTTCGTTTTAGAAAACACTCTTATGCCTGCTTCAGGGGAAAGGTGAGGTGGGGTGATGCATAAAACCAGAGTTGGATATTAGCACAGGTACCGTTCCTTAACCAAATATGTAATAGACAAGACCTTCTCCTTGCTCAGTGAACGGGACTCAGCACCCCAATTCCCCACAGAGGAATATATCTGACTAGTAAGAATCTTTAAACCTATGTATTGATATGTCTCCAAAAGGGAATCAAGTGTGTCTAGATTGGCATAAACACTGCAGTGAACATCAACTCAACCCAATAATGAAAATGAATTTCAAAAACAAAACACAAAAACAGCGAAATTCTTACACAATTCCTTCAGGGGCTCTGATGCAACCTGCATTGACACCACCTACAACCACAGCTGGGTGAGACCTAAGGATGGACACTTGGGGCTGAGAGGATTGGTGAGGTTGTGTGAGGAAATGCAGACCCTTTAAAGCCAAAATGAGGGTCACCCACTCCATGGATCCCAACTCTCCAGGTTGAAGGGAATCATACTACAGCAAAAACCTGCATGGGAAACCCAGAGGATGGGACATCGTGTGATTGGGAGAGGTTTCTAAAACGCTCCTCATTGTTCCTCTCCTGGTGCTCGGGTTCGCCATTCCAGCCGCTTTACTATCAATCTCCCCACTTGGACAGTCAGCGCCTTTAACCTCCTGTTTCGCACAGTTTGCAATTTGTGCAGAGGATGAAAGGGAAAAGGGGGAAGCAATGAGACACTAGCTGTCGGCGTTTGGACGGGCACATGTCACTCTAATTTCCTGTCAGGAAGAAGAATTAAACAAAGGCTCAGCCTGCTGCCCTGGCAGCAGAATAGGGCCCGAAGCAATCCTGTGGTTTTGTGGCTAGCTCACAAAAAAGTGAGTTATAAAATGGAGCTCAGAGTCACAGCAACTCACAAACCTGCAGAGTTCTAAAGGACAGCGATCGTCCAAAAATCTGTTGAGGGAAGGCAACGAGGAGGAATTGAAAGGGAGGCAGAATTGCAGGAAACGCATTTCAAGACGTAGATTGGAATCGCCATGAAAGCACAGGAAAAGTGGTGCAACTTCCACAATGATGCACTTGGCCAAAAAGGGTGCATGCGTTTTTTCCTGAATATATTCAGGAAAAAACGCATACGCCCTTTTTTGGCCAACCAAGCAAGCAGGCAATGCAAATCTGCACTACAAAGAAGTCTCACTTCCCACCAGTCAAAAGGGACATCCGAAAAATGTGTGAAAACCAGAAAGGCAGGACAGGCCCTGGAGAACAAGGAGCCTTGTTATGATGATGGGTGGTTTGTGAATTGCCAACAGCCACTCAGGAGGAGTGCACTGTGTTCCCGCAAAGAAGTAAACAACAGAGCTACAGTGACTAGGGCACGTCCAGTCATGGGCATATACGTTGGGAAAACTGAAAATCAAAGAGACACAGCCACCCCAAAACCTAGGGCTGCTCTGTTTACAAGAACCTCGACTTCGGTACACCTTCAATATCCCAGGAAAGACAAACATGGGTCATGAATTTGCCGCACTTCCATACGATGGAATATGCCTCAGCCATGAAATCAAGGTCATAAGGCCAGTAGCAGCATGATGAGTGGATTTAGGTACGATGATTCTAAGTGAAAGAAGTCACACAGAAAAAGAAACATATCCTAAGATATCACTTATGAAGGGAATGTAAACATGGCTACACATGAACTGAATTAGGAAACAGAAGAGACTTCAGTTTTAGAAAACACTCTTATGCCTGCTTCAGGGGAAAGGTGAGGTGGCGTGATGCATAAAACCAGAGTTGGATATTAGCACATGTACCGTTCCCTAAACCAAATATGTAACAGACAAAACCTACTCCTTGCTAGTGAACGGGACTCAACACCCCAAATCCCCACAGAGGAATATATGTGACTAGTAAGAATCTTAAAACCTATGTATTGATATGTCTCCGTGAGGGAAACAAGTGCGTCTAGAGCGGCATAATCAGGGCAGTGAACATCAGCCCAACCCAATAATAAAAATGAATTTCAAAAACAAAACACAAAAACAGCGAAATTCTTACACAATTCCTTCAAGGGCTCTGATGCAACCTGCATTGACACCACCTACAACCACTGCTGGATGAGACCTAAGGATGGACACTTGGGGATGAGAGGATTGTTGAGGTTGGGTGAGCAAATGCAGACACTTTAAAGCCAAAATTAGTGCCACCCACTCCATGGGTCCCAACTCAACAGGTTGAAGGGTATCATACTACAGCTAAAACCTGCATGGGAAACCCAGAGGATGGGATATCATGTGATCGGGAGAGGTTTCTACAACGCTCCTCATTTTTCCTCTCCTGGCGCTCGGGTTCGCCATTCCAGCCACTTTACTGTCAATCTCCCCACTTGGACAGTCAGCACCTTTAACCTCCTGTTTCACACAGTTTGCAATTTGTGCAGAGGATGAAAGGGAAGAGGGGGAAGCAATGAGAAACTAACTGTCAGCGTTTAGACGGGCACATGTCACTCTAATATCCCGTCAGGAAGAAGAATTAAACAAAGGCTGAGCCTGCTGCCCTGGCAGCAGAATAGGGCCTGAAGAATTCCTGTGGTTTTGAGGCTAGCTCACAAAATGTGAGTTATAAAATGGAGCTCAGAGTCACAGCAACTCACAAACCTGCAGAGTTCCAAAGGACAGCGATCGTCCAAAAATCTGTTGAGGGAAGGCAACGAGGAGGAATTGTAAGGGTAACAGAATGGCAGGAAACACAATTCAAGACGTAGATTGGAATCACCTTGAAAGCACAGGAAAAGCGGCGCAACTTCCACAATGATGCACTTGGCCAAAAAAGGGCGTATGCGTTTTTTCCTGAATATATTCAGGAAAAAACGCATACGCCCTTTTTCGGCCAACCTAGCAAGCGGGCAATGCAAATCCGCACTACAAAGGAGTCTCACTTGCCACCGGTCAAAAGGGACATCCGAAAAATGTGTGAAAACCAGAAAGGGAGGACAGGCCCTAGAGAACAGGCAGCCTTGTTATGCTGATGGGCAGGATGTGAATAGCCAACAACCACTAAGGAGGGGTGCACTGTGTTGCTTCAAAGAAGTAAACAACAAAGCTACAGAGACTAGGGCAGGTCCAGTCATGGGCATATACTTTGGGAAAACTGAAAATCAGAGACACAGCCACCCCAAAATTTAGGGCTACACTACTTACAAAACCTCGACTTCGGGGTACAATAAATATCCCAGGAAAGACAAAAATGGTAAAGAAATTGTGGTACTTACATACGATGGAATATCCCTCAGCCATGAAATCAATGTCATAAGGCCAGTAGCAGCATAATGAGTGCATTCAGGGACGATGATTCTAAGTGAAATAAGTCACACAGAAAAAGAAACATATCATAAGATATCACTTATGAAGGGAATTAAAAATGGCTACATATGAACTAAATTAAGAAAGAGAACAGAGTCTCACATATAGAAAACACTCTTATGCCTGCGTAAGGCAAAAGGAGAGGTGGGGTGATGCATAAAACCAGAGTTTGATACTGGCACAGGTACCGTTGCATAATGCAACTAGAGAATAGACAAGACCTACTCCTTCCTCAGTGAACGGGACTCAACATCCTTATTCCCCACAGAGGAATATATCTGACTAGTAAGAATCATAAAACCTATGTATAGATATGTCTCCATAATGGAATCAAGTGTCTCTAGACTACAATAAACACATCAGTGAAAATCAGTTAAACACAATTATAAAAATGAATTTCAAAAATAAAGCAAAACAACAGTGAAATTCTTACACAATTCCTTCAGGGGTTCTGAAGAAACCTGGAATGACCCTATCTACAATGACAACCGAATGACACATAAGGCTGGACACTTGGGACTGAGAGGATTGGTGAGATTGGGTGAGAAAATGCAGACCTTTTAAGGCAATAGTGCACCCATTCCATGGGTCCCAACTCTCCATCCAGGTAGAAGGGAATATCACTACAGTTATAACATGTATGGGAAACCAAGAGAATGGACACAGTGTGATGGCAAAAGGTTTCTAAAACTCTCCTAAATTTTCCTCTCCTTGTGCTCTGGTTGGACATTCCACCTGCTTTACTATAAATATCCTAACTTGAAAAGTCAGCCCCTATAAGCTCCTGGTTCGCACAGTTTGCAAATTGTGCAGAGGATGAAAGAGAAGAGGGAGAACCAATGAGAGAGTAGCTGTAGGCATTTGGACGGGCACATGTCACTCTAATTTACCAGAAGGAAGAAGAATTAACCAAAGTCTCAGCCTGCCCCCCTGGAATCAGTATAGGTCCTGAAGCAAAACAGTGGATTTGTGGTCCGCTCACAAAAACACGAGTTGAAAAATGGAGCTCAGGGGCACAGCAATTCACAAACCTGCAGAGTTGTAAAGGACTACTCTCTTCCAAAAATCTGTTGACGGAAGGCAACGCAGCAGACTTGAAAATGAGGCAGAATTGCACGAAACAGATTTCAAGAGGTACATTGGAATCACCTTTAAAGCACAGGAAAATCGTCACAACATCGACAATGATGCACTTGACCAAAAAGGGCGTATGCATTTTCTCCTGAACATATTCAGCAGAAAACGCATACACCCTTTTTGGCCAACTAAGCAAGCATGCAATGCAAATTCACACTACCAAGAAGTGTCACTTCCCACCAGTCAATAGGGATACCGAAAAATATGTAAAATCCAGAAAGGCAAGACAGTCTCTGGAGAACAGCAAGCCACGCTATGCTGATGGGCGGGACGTAAATTTCGAACAGCCACTCTGGAGGAGTGCATTGTGTTCCCTAAAAGAAGTAAACAAAACAGCTACACAACCTAGGGCACTTCCAGTCATGGAATATACCTTGGGAAAACTGAAAATCAATAAGACACAGCCACCCCCAAATTTAGGGCTGCACTGCATACAACAACCTCGACTTGGGGACACCTTAAGTATCCCAAGAAAGACAAAATTGGTAAAGAAATTGTAGTACTTATGTACAATGGAATATCCCTCAGCCATGAAATCAATGTCATAAGGGCAGTAGCAGCTTAATGGGTGGATTCAGGTACGATGATTCTAAGTGAAATAAGTCACACAGAAAAAGAAACTTATCAAAAGATATCACTTATGAAGGTCCTGTAAACATGGCTACACATGAACTGAGTTAGGAAGAGAACAGAGACACACATTTAGAAAACACTCTTATGCCTGCTTAAGGGGAAAGGAGAGGTGGGGTGATGCATAAAACCAGAGTTTGATATTAGCACAGGTACCATTCCATAATCCAAATACAGAATAGGCAAGAACTACTCCTTCCTCAGTGAATGGGACTCAACACCTCTATTCCACGCAGAGGAATATATCTGACTAGTAAGAATATTAAAACCTATGTATTGATATGTCTCCGTAAGGGAATCAAGTGTCTCTAGACTGGCATAAACACGTCAGTGAAAATCAGCTCATCCCCATTATAAAATTGAATTTCAAAAACAAAATAAAAAAAGGATGAAATTCTTACACAATTCCTTCAGGGGTTCTGATGAAACCTGGAATAACCCTATCTACAACAACAGCTGTATTAAACATAAGGCTGGACACTTGGCACTGAGAGGATTGGTGAGATTGGATGAGAAAATGCAGACCGCTTAAAGCAATAATGCATGCCCCCCATTCCATGGGTCTCAACACTCCAGGTAGAAGGGAATATCACTACAGTTATAACATGTATGGAAAACCTAGAGAATGGATACCCTGTGATGGTGAAACGTTTCTAAAACGCTCCTAATGTTCCTCTCCTTGTGCTCCGGTTTGACATTCCAACTGCTTTACTATCAATCTCACAACTTGGCACGTCAGCCCTTATAACATCCTGGTTTTCACAGTTGGCAAATTGTGCAGAGAATGAAAGGGAAGAGTGAGAACCAATGAGAGAGTAGCTGTAGGCATTTGGACGGGCACATGTCACTCTAATTTCCTGTCAGTGAGAAGAATTAACCAAAGTCTCAGCCTGCCCACTCCCCGGAACCTGTATAGGTCCTGAAGCAAAATTGTGGATTTGTGGTCCGCTCACAAAAACATGAGTTGAAAAATGGATCTCAGGGGAACAGCAATTCACAAACATGCCGAGTTGTAAAGGACAACTCTCTTCCAAAAATCTGTTGAGGGAAGGCAACGAGGCGGACTTGAAAATGAGGCAGAATTGCACAAAACAGATTACAAGAGGTACATTGGAATCACCTTTAAAGCACAGGAAAAGCGTCACAACATCGAAAATGATGCACTTGACCAAAACGGGCGTATGCGTTTTCTCCTGAATATATTCAGGAGAAAACGCATACGCCCTTGTTGGACAACTAAGCAAGCACGCAATGCAAATCCACACTAGGAAGAAGTGTCATTTCCCACCGGTCAGTAGGGACATCCGAAAAATATGTAAAATCCAGAAAGGCAAGACAGGCTCTGGAGAATAGGGAGCCTTGCAATGCTGATGGGCGGAATATAAATTTCCAACAGCCAGTCTGGAGGAGTGCATTGTGTTCGTAAAAAGAATGAAACAACAGAGCTACACAACCTAGGGCATTTTCAGTCATGGGAATATAGCTTGAGAAAACTGAAAATCAATAAGACACAAACACCCCAAAATATAGGGCTACACTGCTTACAAGAACCTCGACTCGGAATACATTAAATGTCCCAGGAAAGACCAAAATGGTAAAGAAATTGTGGTACTTACGTACAATGGAATATCCCTCAGCCATGAAATCAATGTCATAAGGCCAGTAGCAGCATAATGAGTGGATTCAGGTACGATGATTCTAAGTGAAATAAGTCACACAGAAAAAGAAACATATCATAAGATATCACTTATGAAGGGAATGTAAAAATGGCTACACATGAACTGAATTAGGAAAGAGAACAGAGTCTCACATTTAGAAAACACTCTTATGTGTGCTTAAGGGGAAAGGAGAGGTGGGGTGATGCATAAAACCAGAGTGTGATATTAGCACAGCTACCGTTGCATAATCCAAATACAGAATAGACGAGACCTACTCCTTCCTCAGTGAACGGGACTCAACATCCCTAATCCCCTCAGAGGAATATATCTGACTAGTAAGAATCTTAAAACCTATGTATTGATACGTCACTGTAAGGGAATCATGTGTGTCTAGACCGGCATAAACACATCCGTGAAAATCAGCTCAACCTCATTATAAAAATGAATTTCAAAAACAAAGCAAAAAAACAGCGAAATTCTTACACAATTCCTTCAGGGGTTCTGATGAAACCTGGAATGACCTTATCTACAGCACAGTTGGATGAAACATAAGGCTGGAAACTTGGGACTGAGAGTATTGGTGAGTTTGGGTGAGAAAATGCAGACCTTTTAAAGCAATAATGCATGCGACCCATTCCATGGGTCCCAACTCTCCAGTTAGAAGGGAATATCACTAGAGTTATAACATGTACTGGAAACCTACAGAATGGATGCCCTGTGATGGCGAAAGGTTTCTAAAACTCTCCTAATTTTCCCTCTCCTTGTGCTCCGGTTTGGTATTCCTACTGCTTTACTCTCAATCTCCCAACTTGGAGAATCAGCCCCTTTAACCTCCTGGTTCGCACAGTTTGCAAATTGTGCAGAGGATGAAAGGGAAGAGCGAGAACCAATGAGAGAGTAGCTGTAGGCATTTGGACGGGCACATGTCACTCTAATTTCCCATCTAGGAGAAGAATTAACCAAAGTCTCAGCCTGCCCACCCCCCGGAACCTGTATAGGTCCTGAAGCAAAATTGTGGATTTGTGGTCTGCTCACAAAAACACGAGTTTAAAAATGGAGTTCACGGACACAGCAATTCACAAACCTGCTGAGTTATAAAGGACAACTCTCTTTCAAAAATCTGTTGAGGGAAGGCCACGAGGTGGACTTGAAAGTGAGGCAGAATTGCACGAAAAGGATTTCAACAGGTATATTTGAAATGCCTTTAAAACACAGGAAAAGCGTCACATCTTCAACAATGATGCACTTGTCGAAATAGGGCATGTGCGTTTTCTCCTGAATATATTCAGGAGAAAACGCATATGACCTTTTTGGCCAACTAAGCAAGCAGGAAATGCAAATCTGCACTACAAAGAAGTGTCACTTCCCACGTGTCAAATTAGACATCCGAAAAATATGTAAAAACCAGAAAGGCAAGACAGGCTCTGGAGAACAGGGAGCCTTGCTATGCTGATCGGCGGCATGTAAATTTCCAACAGCCACTCTGGAGGAGTGCACTGCGTTCCCTAAACGAAGTAAACAACAGAGCTACACAACCTAGGGCACTTCCAGTCATGGGAATATACCCTGGGAAAACTGAAAATCAATAATACATAGCCACCCCCAAATTTAGGGCTGCACTGCATACAAGAACCTCGACTTGGGGACACCTTAAATATCCCAGGAAAGACAAAATTGGTAAAGAAATTGTAGTACCTATGTACAATGGAATATCCCTCAGCCATGAAATCAATGTCATAAGGCCAGTAGCAGCATAATGGGTGGATTCAGGTATGATGATTCTAAGTGAAATAAGTCACACAGAAAAAGAAACTTATCATAAGATATCACTTATGAAGGTCCTGTAAACATGGCTACACATGAACTGAGTTAGGAAAGAACAGAGACTCACATTTAGAAAACACACTTATGCCTGCTTAAGGGGAAAGGAGAGGTGGGGGGATGCATAAAACCAGAGTTTGATATTAGCACAGGTACCATTCCATAATCCAAATACAGAATAGGCAAGACCTACTCCTTCCTCAGTGAATGGGACTCAGCACCCCTATTCCACGCAGAGGAATATATCTGACTAGTAAGAATATTAAAACCTATGTATTGATATGTCTCTATAAGGGAATCAAGTGTCTCTAGTCCGGCATAAACACGTCAGTGAAAATCAGCTTATCCCCATTATAAAATTGAATTTCAAAAACAAAATAAAAAAAGAGCGAAATTCTTACACAATTCCTTCAGGGGTTCTGATGAAACCTGGAATAATCCTATCTACAACAACAGCTGTATCAAACATAAGGCTGGACACTTGGCACTGAGAGGATTGGTGAGATTGGATGAGAAAATGCAGACCCGTTAAAGCAATAATGCATGTCCCCCATTCCATGGGTCTCAACTCTCCAGGTAGAAGGGAATATCACTACAGTTCTAACATGTATGGAAAACCTAGAGAATGGATACCCTGTGATGGTGAAACGTTTCTACAACGCTCCTAATTTTCCTCTCCTTGTGCTCCGGTTTGACATTCCAACTGCTTTACTATCAATCTCACAACTTGGAGAATCAGCCCCTTTAACCTCCTGGTTTGCACAGTTGGCAAATTGTGCAGAGGATGAAAGGGAAGAGTGAGAACCAATGAGAGAGTAGCTGTAGGCATTTGAATGGGCACATGTCACTCTAATTTCCTGTCAGGGAGAAGAATTAACCAAAGTCTCAGCCTGCCCACCCCCCGGAACCTGTATAGGTCCTGAAGCAAAATTGTGGATTTGTGGTCCGCTCACAAAAACAAGAGTTGAAAAATGGAGCTCAGGGGAACAGCAATACACTAACCTACCGAGTTGTAAAGGACAACTCTCTTCCAAAAATCTGTTGAGGGAAGGCCACGAGGCGGACTTGAAAATGAGGCAGAATTGCACAAAACAGATTTCAAGAGGTACATTGGAATCACTTTTAAAGCACAGGAAAAGCATCACAACATCGACAATGATGCACTTGACCAAAACGGGCGTATGCGTTTTCCCCTGAATATATTCAGGAGAAAACGCATACGGACTTTTTGGCCAACTAAGCAAGCACACAATGCAAATCCACACTAGCAAGAAGTGTCACTTCCCACCGGTCAGTAGGGACATCCGAAAAATATGTAAAATCCAGAAAGGCAAGACAGGCTCTGGAGAATAGGGAGCCTTGCAATGCTGATGGGCGGAATATAAATTTCCAACAGCCAGTCTGGAGGAGTGCATTGTGTTCGTAAAAAGAATGAAACAACAGAGCTACACAACCTAGGGCATTTTCAGTCATGGGAATATAGCTTGAGAAAACTGAAAATCAATAAGACACAAACACCCCAAAATATAGGGCTACACTGCTTACAAGAACCTCGACTCGGAATACATTAAATGTCCCAGGAAAGACCAAAATGGTAAAGAAATTGTGGTACTTACGTACAATGGAATATCCCTCAGCCATGAAATCAATGTCATAAGGCCAGTAGCAGCATAATGAGTGGATTCAGGTACGATGATTCTAAGTGAAATAAGTCACACAGAAAAAGAAACATATCATAAGATATCACTTATGAAGGGAATGTAAAAATGGCTACACATGAACTGAATTAGGAAAGAGAACAGAGTCTCACATTTAGAAAACACTCTTATGTGTGCTTAAGGGGAAAGGAGAGGTGGGGTGATGCATAAAACCAGAGTGTGAGATTAGCACAGCTACCGTTGCATAATCCAAATACAGAATAGACGAGACCTACTCCTTCCTCAGTGAACGGGACTCAACATCCCTAATCCCCTCAGAGGAATATATCTGACTAGTAAGAATCTTAAAACCTATGTATTGATACGTCACTGTAAGGGAATCAAGTGTGTCTAGACCGGCATAAACACATCAGTGAAAATCAGCTCAACCTCATTATAAAAATGAATTTCAAAAACAAAGCAAAAAAACAGCGAAATTCTTACACAATTCCTTCAGGGGTTCTGATGAAACCTGGAATGACCTTATCTACAGCACAGTTGGATGAAACATAAGGCTGGAAACTTGGGATTGAGAGTATTGGTGAGTTTGGGTGAGAAAATGCAGACCTTTTAAAGCAATAATGCATGCGACCCATTCCATGGGTCCCAACTCTCCAGTTAGAAGGGAATATCACTAGAGTTATAACATGTACTGGAAACCTACAGAATGGATGCCCTGTGATGGCGAAAGGTTTCTAAAACTCTCCTAATTTTCCCTCTCCTTGTGCTCCGGTTTGGTATTCCTACTGCTTTACTCTCAATCTCCCAACTTGGAGAATCAGCCCCTTTAACCTCCTGGTTCGCACAGTTTGCAAATTGTGCAGAGGATGAAAGGGAAGAGCGAGAACCAATGAGAGAGTAGCTGTAGGCATTTGGACGGGCACATGTCACTCTAATTTCCCATCTAGGAGAAGAATTAACCAAAGTCTCAGCCTGCCCACCCCCCGGAACCTGTATAGGTCCTGAAGCAAAATTGTGGATTTGTGGTCTGCTCACAAAAACACGAGTTTAAAAATGGAGTTCACGGACACAGCAATTCACAAACCTGCTGAGTTATAAAGGACAACTCTCTTACAAAAATCTGTTGAGGGAAGGCCACGAGGTGGACTTGAAAGTGAGGCAGAATTGCACGAAAAGGATTTCAACAGGTATATTTGAAATGCCTTTAAAACACAGGAAAAGCGTCACATCTTCAACAATGATGCACTTGTCGAAATAGGGCATATGCGTTTTCTCCTGAATATATTCAGGAGAAAACGCATATGACCTTTTTGGCCAACTAAGCAAGCAGGAAATGCAAATCTGCACTACAAAGAAGTGTCACTTCCCAAGTGTCAAATTAGACATCCGAAAAATATGTAAAAACCAGAAAGGCAAGACAGGCTCTGGAGAACAGGGAGCCTTGCTATGCTGATCGGCGGCATGTAAATTTCCAACAGCCACTCTGGAGGAGTGCACTGCATTCCCTAAACGAAGTAAACAACAGAGCTACACAACCTAGGGCACTTCCAGTCATGGGAATATACCCTGGGAAAACTGAAAATCAATAATACATAGCCACCCCCAAATTTAGGGCTGCACTGCACACAAGAACCTCGACTTGGGGACACCTTAAATATCCCAGGAAAGACAAAATTGGTAAAGAAATTGTAGTACCTATGTACAATGGAATATCCCTCAGCCATGAAATCAATGTCATAAGGCCAGTAGCAGCATAATGGGTGGATTCAGGTATGATGATTCTAAGTGAAATAAGTCACACAGAAAAAGAAACTTATCATAAGATATCACTTATGAAGGTCCTGTAAACATGGCTACACATGAACTGAGTTAGGAAAGAACAGAGACTCACATTTAGAAAACACACTTATGCCTGCTTAAGGGGAAAGGAGAGGTGGGGGGATGCATAAAACCAGAGTTTGAAATTAGCACAGGTACCATTCCATAATCCAAATACAGAATAGGCAAGACCTACTCCTTCCTCAGTGAATGGGACTCAACACCCCTATTCCACGCAGAGGAATATATCTGACTAGTAAGAATATTAAAACCTATGTATTGATATGTCTCCATAAGGGAATCAAGTGTCTCTAGTCCGGCATAAACACGTCAGTGAAAATCAGCTTATCCCCATTATAAAATTGAATTTCAAAAACAAAATAAAAAAAGAGCGAAATTCTTACACAATTCCTTCAGGGGTTCTGATGAAACCTGGAATAATCCTATCTACAACAACAGCTGTATCAAACATAAGGCTGGACTCTTGGCACTGAGAGGATTGGTGAGATTGGATGAGAAAATGCAGACCCGTTAAAGCAATAATGCATGTCCCCCATTCCATGGGTCTCAACTCTCCAGGTAGAAGGGAATATCACTACAGTTATAACATGTATGGAAAACTTAGAGAATGGATACCCTGTGATGGTGAAACGTTTCTACAACGCTCCTAATTTTCCTCTCCTTGTGCTCCGGTTTGACATTCCAACTGCTTTACTATCAATCTCACAACTTGGAGAATCAGCCCCTCTAATCTCCTGGTTTGCACAGTTGGCAAATTGTGCAGAGGATGAAAGGGAAGAGTGAGAACCAATGAGAGAGTAGCTGTAGGCATTTGAACGGGCACATGTCACTCTAATTTCCTGTCAGGGAGAAGAATTAACCAAAGTCTCAGCCTGCCCATCCCCCGGAACCTGTATAGGTCCTGAAGCAAAATTGTGGATTTGTGGTCCGCTCACAAAAACAAGAGTTGAAAAATGGAGCTCAGGGGAACAGCAATACACTAACCTGCCGAGTTGTAAAGGACAACTCTCTTCCAAAAATCTGTTGAGGGAAGGCCACGAGGCGGACTTGAAAATGAGGCAGAATTGCACAAAACAGATTTCAAGAGGTACATTGGAATCACTTTTAAAGCACAGGAAATGCATCACAACATCGACAATGATGCACTTGACCAAAACGGGCGTATGCGTTTTCTCCTGAATATATTCAGGAGAAAACGCATACGGACTTTTTGGCCAACTAAGCAAGCACACAATGCAAATCCACACTAGCAAGAAGTGTCACTTCCCACCGGTCAGTAGGGACATCCGAAAAATATGTAAAATCCAGAAAGGCAAGACAGGCTCTGGAGAATAGGGAGCCTTGCAATGCTGATGGGCGGAATATAAATTTCCAACAGCCAGTCTGGAGGAGTGCATTGTGTTCGTAAAAAGAATGAAACAACAGAGCTACACAACCTAGGGCATTTTCAGTCATGGGAATATAGCTTAAGAAAACTGAAAATCAATAAGACACAAACACCCCAAAATATAGGGCTACACTGCTTACAAGAACCTCAACTCGGAATACATTAAATGTCCCAGGAAAGACCAAAATGGTAAAGAAATGGTGGTACTTACGTACAATGGAATATCCCTCAGCCATGAAATCAATGTCATAAGGCCAGTAGCAGCATAATGAGTGGATTCAGGTACGATGATTCTAAGTGAAATAAGTCACACAGAAAAAGAAACATATCATAAGATATCACTTATGAAGGGAATGTAAAAATGGCTACACATGAACTGAATTAGGAAAGAGAACAGAGTCTCACATTTAGAAAACACTCTTATGTGTGCTTAAGGGGAAAGGAGAGGTGGGGTGATGCATAAAACCAGAGTGTGATATTAGCACAGCTACCGTTGCATAATCCAAATACAGAATAGACGAGACCTACTCCTTCCTCAGTGAACGGGACTCAACATCCCTAATCCCCTCAGAGGAATATATCTGACTAGTAAGAATCTTAAAACCTATGTATTGATACGTCACTGTAAGGGAATCATGTGTGTCTAGACCGGCATAAACACATCCGTGAAAATCAGCTCAACCTCATTATAAAAATGAATTTCAAAAACAAAGCAAAAAAACAGCGAAATTCTTACACAATTCCTTCAGGGGTTCTGATGAAACCTGGAATGACCTTATCTACAGCACAGTTGGATGAAACATAAGGCTGGAAACTTGGGACTGAGAGTATTGGTGAGTTTGGGTGAGAAAATGCAGACCTTTTAAAGCAATAATGCATGCGACCCATTCCATGGGTCCCAACTCTCCAGTTAGAAGGGAATATCACTAGAGTTATAACATGTACTGGAAACCTACAGAATGGATGCCCTGTGATGGCGAAAGGTTTCTAAAACTCTCCTAATTTTCCCTCTCCTTGTGCTCCGGTTTGGTATTCCTACTGCTTTACTCTCAATCTCCCAACTTGGAGAATCAGCCCCTTTAACCTCCTGGTTCGCACAGTTTGCAAATTGTGCAGAGGATGAAAGGGAAGAGCGAGAACCAATGAGAGAGTAGCTGTAGGCATTTGGACGGGCACATGTCACTCTAATTTCCCATCTAGGAGAAGAATTAACCAAAGTCTCAGCCTGCCCACCCCCCGGAACCTATATAGGTCCTGAAGCAAAATTGTGGATTTGTGGTCTGCTCACAAAAACACGAGTTTAAAAATGGAGTTCACGGACACAGCAATTCACAAACCTGCTGAGTTATAAAGGACAACTCTCTTTCAAAAATCTGTTGAGGGAAGGCCACGAGGTGGACTTGAAAGTGAGGCAGAATTGCACGAAAAGGATTTCAACAGGTATATTTGAAATGCCTTTAAAACACAGGAAAAGCGTCACATCTTCAACAATGATGCACTTGTCGAAATAGGGCATATGCGTTTTCTCCTGAATATATTCAGGAGAAAACGCATATGACCTTTTTGGCCAACTAAGCAAGCAGGAAATGCAAATCTGCACTACAAAGAAGTGTCACTTCCCAAGTGTCAAATTAGACATCCGAAAAATATGTAAAAACCAGAAAGGCAAGACAGGCTCTGGAGAACAGGGAGCCTTGCTATGCTGATCGGCGGCATGTAAATTTCCAACAGCCACTCTGGAGGAGTGCACTGCGTTCCCTAAACGAAGTAAACAACAGAGCTACACAACCTAGGGCACTTCCAGTCATGGGAATATACCCTGGGAAAACTGAAAATCAATAATACATAGCCACCCCCAAATTTAGGGCTGCACTGCATACAAGAACCTCGACTTGGGGACACCTTAAATATCCCAGGAAAGACAAAATTGGTAAAGAAATTGTAGTACCTATGTACAATGGAATATCCCTCAGCCATGAAATCAATGTCATAAGGCCAGTAGCAGCATAATGGGTGGATTCAGGTATGATGATTCTAAGTGAAATAAGTCACACAGAAAAAGAAACTTATCATAAGATATCACTTATGAAGGTCCTGTAAACATGGCTACACATGAACTGAGTTAGGAAAGAACAGAGACTCACATTTAGAAAACACACTTATGCCTGCTTAAGGGGAAAGGAGAGGTGGGGTGATGCATAAAACCAGAGTTTGATATTAGCACAGGTACCATTCCATAATCCAAATACAGAATAGGCAAGACCTACTCCTTCCTCAGTGAATGGGACACAACACACCTATTCCACGCAGAGGAATATATCTGACTAGTAAGAATATTAAAACCTATGTATTGATATGTCTCCATAAGGGAATCAAGTGTCTCTAGTCCGGCATAAACACGTCAGTGAAAATCAGCTTATCCCCATTATAAAATTGAATTTCAAAAACAAAATAAAAAAAGAGCGAAATTCTTACACAATTCCTTCAGGGGTTCTGATGAAACCTGGAATAATCCTATCTACAACAACAGCTGTATCAAACATAAGGCTGGACACTTGGCACTGAGAAGATTGGTGAGATTGGATGAGAAAATGCAGACCCGTTAAAGCAATAATGCATGTCCCCCATTCCATGGGTCTCAACTCTCCAGGTAGAAGGGAATATCACTACAGTTATAACATGTATGGAAAACCTAGAGAATGGATACCCTGTGATAGTGAAACGTTTCTACAACGCTCCTAATTTTCCTCTCCTTGTGCTCCGGTTTGACATTCCAACTGCTTTACTATCAATCTCACAACTTGGAGAATCAGCCCCTTTAACCTCCTGGTTTGCACAGTTGGCAAATTGTGCAGAGGATGAAAGGGAAGAGTGAGAACCAATGAGAGAGTAGCTGTAGGCATTTGAACGGGCACATGTCACTCTAATTTCCTGTCAGGGAGAAGAATTAACCAAAGTCTCAGCCTGCCCACCCCCCGGAACCTGTATAGGTCCTGAAGCAAAATTGTGGATTTGTGGTCCGCTCACAAAAACAAGAGTTGAAAAATGGAGCTCAGGGGAACAGCAATACACTAACCTGCCGAGTTGTAAAGGACAACTCTCTTCCAAAAATCTGTTGAGGGAAGGCCACGAGGCAGACTTGAAAATGAGGCAGAATTGCACAAAACAGATTTCAAGAGGTACATTGGAATCACTTTTAAAGCACAGGAAAAGCATCACAACATCGACAATGATGCACTTGACCAAAACGGGCGTATGCGTTTTCTCCTGAATATATTCAGGAGAAAACGCATACGGACTTTTTGGCCAACTAAGCAAGCACACAATGCAAATCCACACTAGCAAGAAGTGTCACTTCCCACCGGTCAGTAGGGACATCCGAAAAATATGTAAAATCCAGAAAGGCAAGACAGGCTCTGGAGAATAGGGAGCCTTGCAATGCTGATGGGCGGAATATAAATTTCCAACAGCCAGTCTGGAGGAGTGCATTGTGTTCGTAAAAAGAATGAAACAACAGAGCTACACAACCTAGGGCATTTTCAGTCATGGGAATATAGCTTGAGAAAACTGAAAATCAATAAGACACAAACACCCCAAAATATAGGGCTACACTGCTTACAAGAACCTCGACTCGGAATACATTAAATGTCCCAGGAAAGACCAAAATGGTAAAGAAATTGTGGTACTTACGTACAATGGAATATCCCTCAGCCATGAAATCAATGTCATAAGGCCAGTAGCAGCATAATGAGTGGATTCAGGTACGATGATTCTAAGTGAAATAAGTCACACAGAAAAAGAAACATATCATAAGATATCACTTATGAAGGGAATGTAAAAATGGCTACACATGAACTGAATTAGGAAAGAGAACAGAGTCTCACATTTAGAAAACACTCTTATGTGTGCTTAAGGGGAAAGGAGAGGTGGGGTGATGCATAAAACCAGAGTGTGATATTAGCACAGCTACCGTTGCATAATCCAAATACAGAATAGACGAGACCTACTCCTTCCTCAGTGAACGGGACTCAACATCCCTAATCCCCTCAGAGGAATATATCTGACTAGTAAGAATCTTAAAACCTATGTATTGATACGTCACTGTAAGGGAATCAAGTGTGTCTAGACCGGCATAAACACATCCGTGAAAATCAGCTCAACCTCATTATAAAAATGAATTTCAAAAACAAAGCAAAAAAACAGCGAAATTCTTACACAATTCCTTCAGGGGTTCTGATGAAACCTGGAATGACCTTATCTACAGCACAGTTGGATGAAACATAAGGCTGGAAACTTGGGACTGAGAGTATTGGTGAGTTTGGGTGAGAAAATGCAGACCTTTTAAAGCAATAATGCATGCGACCCATTCCATGGGTCCCAACTCTCCAGTTAGAAGGGAATATCACTAGAGTTATAACATGTACTGGAAACCTACAGAATGGATGCCCTGTGATGGCGAAAGGTTTCTAAAACTCTCCTAATTTTCCCTCTCCTTGTGCTCCGGTTTGGTATTCCTACTGCTTTACTCTCAATCTCCCAACTTGGAGAATCAGCCCCTTTAACCTCCTGGTTCGCACAGTTTGCAAATTGTGCAGAGGATGAAAGGGAAGAGCGAGAACCAATGAGAGAGTAGCTGTAGGCATTTGGACGGGCACATGTCACTCTAATTTCCCATCTAGGAGAAGAATTAACCAAAGTCTCAGCCTGCCCACCCCCCGGAACCTGTATAGGTCCTGAAGCAAAATTGTGGATTTGTGGTCTGCTCACAAAAACACGAGTTTAAAAATGGAGTTCACGGACACAGCAATTCACAAACCTGCTGAGTTATAAAGGACAACTCTCTTTCAAAAATCTGTTGAGGGAAGGCCACGAGGTGGACTTGAAAGTGAGGCAGAATTGCACGAAAAGGATTTCAACAGGTATATTTGAAATGCCTTTAAAACACAGGAAAAGCGTCACATCTTCAACAATGATGCACTTGTCGAAATAGGGCATGTGCGTTTTCTCCTGAATATATTCAGGAGAAAACGCATATGACCTTTTTGGCCAACTAAGCAAGCAGGAAATGCAAATCTGCACTACAAAGAAGTGTCACTTCCCACGTGTCAAATTAGACATCCGAAAAATATGTAAAAACCAGAAAGGCAAGACAGGCTCTGGAGAACAGGGAGCCTTGCTATGCTGATCGGCGGCATGTAAATTTCCAACAGCCACTCTGGAGGAGTGCACTGCGTTCCCTAAACGAAGTAAACAACAGAGCTACACAACCTAGGGCACTTCCAGTCATGGGAATATACCCTGGGAAAACTGAAAATCAATAATACATAGCCACCCCCAAATTTAGGGCTGCACTGCATACAAGAACCTCGACTTGGGGACACCTTAAATATCCCAGGAATGACAAAATTGGTAAAGAAATTGTAGTACCTATGTACAATGGAATATCCCTCAGCCATGAAATCAATGTCATAAGGCCAGTAGCAGCATAATGGGTGGATTCAGGTATGATGATTCTAAGTGAAATAAGTCACACAGAAAAAGAAACTTATCATAAGATATCACTTATGAAGGTCCTGTAAACATGGCTACACATGAACTGAGTTAGGAAAGAACAGAGACTCACATTTAGAAAACACACTTATGCCTGCTTAAGGGGAAATGAGAGGTGGGGTGATGCATAAAACCAGAGTTTGATATTAGCACAGGTACCATTCCATAATCCAAATACAGAATAGGCAAGACCTACTCCTTCCTCAGTGAATGGGACTCAACACCCCTATTCCACGCAGAGGAATATATCTGACTAGTAAGAATATTAAAACCTATGTATTGATATGTCTCCATAAGGGAATCAAGTGTCTCTAGTCCGGCATAAACACGTCAGTGAAAATCAGCTTATCCCCATTATAAAATTGAATTTCAAAAACAAAATAAAAAAAGGGCGAAATTCTTACACAATTCCTTCAGGGGTTCTGATGACACCTGGAATAATCCTATCTACAACAACAGCTGTATTAAACATAAGGCTGGACACTTGGCACTGAGAGGATTGGTGAGATTGGATGAGAAAATGCAGACCCGTTAAAGCAATAATGCATGTCCCCCATTCCATGGGTCTCAACTCTCCAGGTAGAAGGGAATATCACTACAGTTATAACATGTATGGAAAACCTAGAGAATGGATACCCTGTGATAGTGAAACGTTTCTACAACGCTCCTAATTTTCCTCTCCTTGTGCTCCGGTTTGACATTCCAACTGCTTTACTATCAATCTCACAACTTGGAGAATCAGCCCCTCTAACCTCCTGGTTTGCACAGTTGGCAAATTGTGCAGAGGATGAAAGGGAAGAGTGAGAACCAATGAGAGAGTAGCTGTAGGCATTTGAACGGGCACATGTCACTCTAATTTCCTGTCAGGGAGAAGAATTAACCAAAGTCTCAGCCTGCCCACCCCCCGGAACCTGTATAGGTCCTGAAGCAAAATTGTGGATTTGTGGTCCGCTCACAAAAACAAGAGTTGAAAAATGGAGCTCAGGGGAACAGCAATACACTAACCTGCCGAGTTGTAAAGGACAACTCTCTTCCAAAAATCTGTTGAGGGAAGGCCACGAGGCGGACTTGAAAATGAGGCAGAATTGCACAAAACAGATTTCAAGAGGTACATTGGAATCACTTTTAAAGCACAGGAAAAGCATCACAACATCGACAATGATGCACTTGACCAAAACGGGCGTATGCGTTTTCTCCTGAATATATTCAGGAGAAAACGCATACGGACTTTTTGGCCAACTAAGCAAGCACACAATGCAAATCCACACTAGCAAGAAGTGTCACTTCCCACCGGTCAGTAGGGACATCCGAAAAATATGTAAAATCCAGAAAGGCAAGACAGGCTCTGGAGAATAGGGAGCCTTGCAATGCTGATGGGCGGAATATAAATTTCCAACAGCCAGTCTGGAGGAGTGCATTGTGTTCGTAAAAAGAATGAAACAACAGAGCTACACAACCTAGGGCATTTTCAGTCATGGGAATATAGCTTGAGAAAACTGAAAATCAATAAGACACAAACACCCCAAAATATAGGGCTACACTGCTTACAAGAACCTCGACTCGGAATACATTAAATGTCCCAGGAAAGACCAAAATGGTAAAGAAATTGTGGTACTTACGTACAATGGAATATCCCTCAGCCATGAAATCAATGTCATAAGGCCAGTAGCAGCATAATGAGTGGATTCAGGTACGATGATTCTAAGTGAAATAAGTCACACAGAAAAAGAAACATATCATAAGATACCACTTATGAAGGGAATGCAAAAATGGCTAAACATGAACTGAATTAGGAAAGAGAACAGAGTCTCACATTTAGAAAACACTGTTATGCGTGCTTAAGGGGAAAGGAGAGGTGGGGTGATTCATAAAACCAGAGTGTGATATTAGCACAGCTACCGTTGCATAATCCAAATACAGAATAGCCGAGACCTACTCCTTGCTCAGTGAACGGGACTCAACATCCCTATTCCCCACAGAGGAATATATCTGACTAGTAAGAATCTTAAAACCTATGTATTGATACGTCACTGTAAGGGAATCAAGTGTGTCTAGACCGGCATAAACACGTCAGTGATAATCAGCTCAACACCATTATAAAAATAAATTTCAAAAACAAAGCCAAAAAACAGCGAAATTCGTACACAATTCCTTCAGGGGTTCTGATGAAACCTGGAATGACCTTATCTACAGCACAGTTGGATGAAACATAAGGCTGGAAACTTGAGACTGAGAGTATTGGTGAGTTTGGTTGAGAAAATGCAGACCTTTTAAAGCAATAATGCATGCCACCCATTCCATGGGTACCAACTCTCCAGTTAGAAGGGAATATCACTACAGTTATAACATGTATGGGAAACCTAGAGAATGGACGCCCTGTGATGGCGGAAGTTTTCTAAAACTCTCCTTATTATCCTTCTCCTTTTTCTCCGGTTTGATATTCCTACTCCTTTACTCTCAATCTCCCAACTTGGAGAATCAGCCCCTTTAACCTCCTGGTTCACACAGTTTTCAAATTGTGCAGAGGATGAAAGGGAAGAGTGAGAACCAATGAGAGAGTAGCTGTAGGCGTTTGGACCGGCACCTGTCACTCTAATTTTCTGTCAGGGAGAAGAGTTAACCAAAGTCTCATCCTGCCTACCCCCGGAAACTGTATAGGTCCTGAAGCAAAATTGTGGATTTGTGGTCTGCTCACAAAAACACGAGTTTAACAATGGAGTTCAGGGACACAGCAATTCACACACCTGCTCAGTTATAAAGGACAATTCTCTTTCAAAAATCTGTTGAGGGAAGGCCACGAGGTGGACTTGAAAGTGAGGCAGAATTGCACGAAAAGGATTTCAACAGGTATATTTGAAATGACATTAAAGCACAGGAAAAGTGTCATATCTTCAACAATGATGCACTTGTCCAAATAGGGCATATGCGTTTTCTCCTGATTATATTCAGGAGAAAACGCATATGCCCTTTTTGGCCAACTAAGCAAGTGAACAATGCAAACCTGCACTACAAAGACGTGTCACTTCCCACGTGTCAAATTAGACATCTGAAAAATATGTAAAAGCCAGAAAGGCAAGACAGGCTCTGGAGAACAGGGAGCCTTACGATGCTGTTCGGCGGCATGTAAATTTCCAACAGCCACTCTGGAGGAGTGCACTGCGTTCCCTAAACGAAGTAAACAACAGAGCTACACAACCTAGGGCACTTCCAGTCATGGGAATATACCCTGGGAAAACTGAAAATCAATAATACATAGCCACCACAAAATTTAGGGCTGCACTGCATACAAGAACCTCGACTTGGGGACACCTTAAATATCACAGGAAAGACAAAATTGGTAAAGAAATTGCGGTACTTACATACAATGGAATATCCCTCAGCCATGAAATCAATGTCATAAGGCCAGTAGCACCATAATGAGTGGATTCAGGTATGATGATTCTAAGTGAAATAAGTCACACAAAAAAGAAACTTATCATAAGATATAACTTATGAAGGTCCTGTAAACATGGCTACACATGAACTGAGTTAGGAAAGAGAACAGAGACTCACATTTAGAAAACACTCTTATGCCTGCTTAAGGGGAAAGGAGAGGTGGGGTGATGCATAAAACCAGAGTTTGATATTAGCACAGGTACCATTCCATAATCCAAATACAGAATAGGCAAGACCTACTCCTTCCTCACTTAATGGGACTCAACACGCCTGTTCCGCACAGAGGAATATATCTGACTACTAAGAACCTTAAAACCTATGTATTGGTATGTCTCCATAAGGGAATAAAGTGTCTCTAGACCGGCATAAACACGTAAGTGAAAATCAGCTCATCCCCATTATAAAATTGAATTTCAAAAACAAAATAAAAAAAGAGCGAAATTCTTACAAAATTCCTTCAGGGGTTCTGATGAAACCTGGAATAACTCTATCTACAACCACAGCTGTATTAAACATAAGGCTGGACACTTGGCACTGAGAGGATTGGTGAGATTGGATGAGAAAATGCAGACCCGTTAAATGAATAATGCATGCCCCCCATTCCATGGGTCTCAACACTCCAGGTAGAAGGGAATATCACTACAGTTATAACATGTATGGAAAACCTAGAGAATGGACACCCTGTGATGGTGAAATGTTTCTAAAACTCTCCTAATATTCCTTTCATTGTGCTCCTGTTTGACATTCCAACTGCTTTACTATCAAACTCACAACTTGGCGCATCAGCCCCTATAACATCCAGTTTTGCTCAGTTGGCAAATTGTGCAGAGGATGAAAGGGAAGAGTGAGAACCAATGAGAGAGTAGCTGTAGGCAGTTGGACGGGCACATGTCACTCTAATTTCCCGTCAGGGAGAAGAATTAAACAAAGTCTCAGCCTGCCAAACCCCCGGAACATGTATAGGTCCTGAGGCAAAATTGTGGATTTGTGGTCCACTCACAAAAACACGAGTTTAACAATGGAGTTCAGGGGCACAGCAATACACAAACCTGCAGAGTTATAAAGGACAACTCTCTTCCAAAAAATCTGTTGAGGGAAGGCAACGAGGCGGACTTGAAAGTGAAGCAGAATTGCAGGAAAAATATTTCAGCAGGTACATTTGAATCGCCTCTAAAGCACAGGAAAAGCATAACAACTTCAACAATGATGCACTTGGCCAAAAAGGGCATAGAGGTTTTCTCCTGAATATATTCAGGATAAAATGCATAAGCACATTTGACCAAGCAAGCAAGCGTGCAATGGAAATCTACACCACAAAGGAGTGTCACTTCCCACCGGTCAAAAGGGACATCCGAAAAATGAGTAAAAACCAGAAAGGAAAGACAGGCTCTGGAGAACAGGGAGACTTGCTACGCTGATGGGCCAGGGGAAAATTTCCAACAGCCACTCTGGAGGAGTGCATTGTGTTCCCTAAACGAAGTAAACAACAGAGCTACACAACCTAGGACACTTTCAGTCATGGGAATATACCTTGGGAAAACTGAAAATCAATAATACATAGCCACCACAAAATTTAGGGCTGCACTTCTTACAAAAACCTCGACTTGGGGACACCTTAAATATCACAGGAAAGCCAAAATTGGTAAAGAAATTGTGGTACTTACATACAATGGAATATCCCTCAGCCATGAAATCAATGTCATAAGGCCAGTAGCAGCATAATGAGTGTATTCAGGTACGATGATTCTAAGTGAAATAAGTCACACAGAAAAAGAAAGTTATCATAAGATATCACTTATGAAGGTCCTTTAAACATGGCTACACATGAACTGAGTTAGGAAAGAGAACAGAGACTCACATTTAGAAAACACTCTTATGCCTGCTTAAGGCGAAAGGAGAGGTGGGGTGATGCATAAAATCAGAGTGTGATATTAGCACAGCTACCGTTGCATAATCTAAATAAAGAATAGACGAGACCCACTCCTTCATCAGTGAACGGGACTCAACATCCCTATTCCACGCAGAGGAATATATCTGACTAGTAAGAATCTTAAAACCTATGTATTGATACGTCACTGTAAGGGAATCAAGTGTGTCTAGACCGGCATAAACACATCAGTGAAAATCAGCTGAACCCCATTATAAAAATGAATTTCAAAAACAAAGCAAAAAAACAGCGAAATTCGTACACAATTCCTTCAGGGGTTCTGATGAAACCTGGAATGACCCTATGTACAACACAGCTGTATGAGACATAAGGCTGGACACTTGGGACTGAGAGGATTGGTGAGATTGGGTGAGCAAATGCAACCCCATTAAAGCAATAATGCATGCCACCCATTCCAAGGGTCCCAACTCTCCAGTTAGAAGGGAATATCACTACAGTTATAACATGTATGGGAAACCTAGAGAATGGACGCCCTGTGATGGCGATAGTTTTCTAAAACTCTCCTAATTTTCCCTCTCCTTGTGCTCCAGTTTGATATTCCTACTGCTTTACTGTCAATCTCCCAACTTGGAGAGTCAGCACCTATAACCTCCTGGTTTGCACAGTTTGCAAATTGTGCAGAGGATGAAAGGGAAGAGGGAGACCCAATGAGAGAGTAGCTGTAGGCATTTGGACGGGCACATGTCACTCTAATTTCCCGTCAGGAAGAAGAATTAACCAAAGTCTCAGCCTGCCCCTCACCAGGAACCAGTATAGGTCCTGAAGCAAAATAGTGGATTTGCGGTCAGCTCACAGAAACCTGAGTTGAAAAATGGAGCTCAGGGGCACAGCAATTCACAAACCTGCAGAGTTATAAAGGACAACTGTCTTCCAAAATTCTGTTGAGGGAAGGCAACGGGGCGGAGTTGAAAGTGAGGCAGAATTGCATGAAAAGAGATTTCAACAGGTACGTTTGAAATGCCTTTAAAGCACAGGAAAAGCATCACAACTTCAACAATGATGCACTTGGCCAAAAAGGGCATATGCCTTTTCTCCTGAATATATTCAGGAGAAAATGCATACACACTATTTGACGAAGCAAGCAAGCGTGCAATGCAAATCTGCACTACAAAGGAGTGTCACTTCCCACCGGTCAAAAGGGACAGCCGAAAAAAGCGTACAAACCAAAAAGGAAAGAAAGGCTCTGGAAAACAAGGAGCCTTGCTATGCTGATGGGCCGGATATAAATTTCCAACAGCCACTCTGGAGGAGTGAATTGTGTCCCCTAAAAGAAGTAAACAACAGAGCTACACAACCTAGGGCACTTCCAGTCATGGGAATATAGCTTGGGAAAACTGAAAATCAATAAGACACAGCCACCCCAAAATTTAGGGCTACACTGCTTACAAGAACCTCGACTCGGGATACATTAAATATCCCAGGAAAGACCAAAATGGTAAAGAAATTGTGGTACTTACGTACGATGGAATATAGCTCAGAAATGAAATCAATGTCATAAGGCCAGTAGCAGCATAATGAGTGGATTCAGGTACGATGATTTTAAGTGAAATATGTCACACAGAAAAAGAAACTTATCAAAAGATATCACTTATGAAGGTGCTCTAACCATGACTACACATGAACTGAATTAGGAAAGAGAACAGAGTCTCACATTTAGAAAACACTCTTATGCCTGCTTAAGGGGAAAGGAGAGGTGGGGTGATGCATAAAACCAGAGTGTGATATCAGCACAGGTACCGTTGCATAATCCAAATAGAGAATACAAAAGACCTATTCCTTCCTCAGTGAACGGGACTCAACACACCTATTCCACGCAGAGGAATATATGTGACCAGTAAGAATGTTAAAACCTGTGTATTGATACGTCACCGTAAGGGAATCAAGTGTCTCTAGACAGGCATAAACACGTCAGTGAAAATCTGCTCATCCCCAGTATAAAATTGAATTTCAAAAACAAAACAAAAAACAGCGAAATTCTTACACAATTCCTTCAGTGGTTCTGATGAAACCTGGAATAACCTTATCTACAACACACTTGGATGAGACATAAGACTGGAAACTTGGAACGGAGAGGAATCTTGAGATTGTGTGAGAAAATGCAGACCTTTTAAAGCAATAATGCATGCCACCCATTCCATGGGTCCCAACTCTCCAGTTAGAAGGGAATATCACTACAGTTATAACATGTATGGGAAACCTAGAGAATGGACGCCCTGTGATGGCGAAAGTTTTCTAAAACTCTCCTTATTTTCCTTCTCCTTTTTCTTTGGTTTGATATTCCTACTGCTTTACTATCAATCTCCCAACTTGGAGAGTCAGCCCCTTTAACCTCCTGGTTCGCACAGTTTGCAAATTGTGCAGAGGATGAAAGGGAAGAGGGAGAACCAAAAAGAGAGTAGCTGTAGGCATTTGGACGGGCACATGTCACTCTAATTTCCCGTCAGGAAGAATTAACCAAAGTCTCAGCCTGCCTGCCCCCTGAAACCTGTATAGGTCCTGAAGCAAAACTGTGGATTTGCGGGCAGCTCACAAAAAAGAGAGTTGTAAAATGGAGCTCAGGGGCACAGCAATTTACAAACTGGCAGAGTAATAAAGGACAACTCTCGTCCAAAAATCTGTTGTGGGAAGGCAACGAGGTGGACTTGAAAGCGAGGCAGAATAACAGGGAACAGTGTTCAAGAGGTACACAGGAATCCCCTCTAAAGCACAGAAAGAGGGGTACAACTTCGTCAATGATGCACTTGGCCAAAAAGGGCGTGTGCGTTTCCTCCTGAATATACATAGGGGAAAACGCATACACCCTTTTTGGCCAAGCAAGCAAGCGGGCAATGCAAATCTACATTACAAAGAAGTATCACTTCCCACCGGTCAAAAGGGACATCTGAAAAATGTGAAAAAACCAGAAAGGCAAGACAGGCCCTGGAGAAAAGGGACCCTTTTTATGCTGATGGGCGGGATGTAAATTGCCAACTGCCTCTCTGGAAGAGTGCATTGTGTTCCCTAAAACAAGTAATTAACAGAGCTACAGAGCCAAGGGCACTTCCAGTCTAGGGAATATACCTTGGGAAAGATGAAAATCAATAAGACACAGCCACACCAAAATTTAGAGCTGCACTGCTTGCAAGAACCTCAACTTTGTTACAATTTAAATGTCCCAGGAAAGACAAAATTGCCTAAATAAATTGTGGTACTTAAGTACGATGGAATATCCCTCAGCCATGAAATCAATGTCATAAGGCCAGTAGCAGCATAATCAGTGGATTCAGGTACGATGATTCTAAGTGAAATAAATCACACAGAAATAGAAACTTATCATAAGATATCACTTACGAAGGTCCTGTAAACGTGGCTACACATGAAGTGTGGAAAGAGAACAGACTCTCAATTTAGAAAACACTCGTATACCTGCTTAAGAGGGAAGGAGAGTTGGGGTGATGCCAAAAACCAGAGTTTGATATTAGCAGAGGTACCGTTCCCTAAACCAAATATGTAATAGACAAGACCTACTCCTTGCTCAGTGAACGGGACTCAACACCTCCAATTCCCCACAGAGGAATATGTCTGACTAGTAAGAGTCTTAAATCTTATGGATTGATATGTCTCTGTAAGGGAATCAAGTGTGTCTAGACCGGCCTAAACATGGCAGTGAAAATCACCTCAAATGCACTATAAAAATAATTTTCAAAAACAAACAAAAAATAAACGTAAATTCTTTACAATTCCTTCAGGGGCAATGATTAAACCTTGAATGACCTTATCTACAATGACAGCTAGATGTGGTATAATGCTGGACACTTGGGACTAAGAGGATTGGTGAGATTGGGTGAGCAAATGCAGACCCTTTAGAGCAATAATGAGTGCCACACATTCCATGGGTCCCAACTCTCCTGGTTGAAGGGAATATTACTACAGCTATAACATGTATGGGAAACCTAGAGAACGGACACACTGTGAATACGAAAGGTTTCTAAAACTCAACTAATAGTCCCTCTCCTGGTGCTCTGCTTTGACTTTCCTACTGCTTTACTATCAGTCTTCCAACTTGGAAAGACAGCCCCTTTAAACTGCTGGTTCGTACAGGTTGCCAATTTTGCAGAGGATGAAAGGGAAGAGGGAGAACAAATGAGAGAGTAGCTGTTAGGCATTGGGATGGGCACATGTCACTCTAATTTCCCATCACGAAGAAGAATTAACCAAGGTCTCAGCCTGCCTGCTGGGAACCAGTATAGGTCCTGAACGAAAATTGTGGATTTGAGGTCAGCTCACATAAATGTGAGTTGAAAAACGTAGCTTAGGGGCACAGCAATTCACAAACTGGCAGAGTAATAAAGGACAACTATAGTCCAAAATCTGTTGAGGGAAGCAAAGAGGCAGACTTGAAAGCGAGGCAGAGTAGCAGGAAACAGATTTCAAGAGGTACATTGGAATCACCCTTAAAGCACAGGAAGAGGGGCACAATTTCGACAATGATGAACTTGGCCCCAAAGGGCGTATGCGTTTTCTCCCTAATATATTCAGGAGAAAACGCATATGCCCTTTTGGGCCAAGCAAGCAAGCGGGCAATGCAAATGTGCAGTACAAAGAAGTATCACTTCCCACTGGTCAAAAGGGACATCCGAAAAATGTGTAAAAACAGAAAAGTAAGACAGGCCCTGGAGAACAGGGAGCCGTGTTATACTGATCGGCGGGTTGTAACTTGCCAACTGCCTCTCTGGATGAGTGCATTGTGTTGCCTAAAATAAGGAAACAACAGAGCTACAGAGCCAACGGTATTTCCAGTCTAGGGAATATACCTTGGGAAAACTGAAAATCAATAGGACACAGCCACCCGAAAATTAAGGGCTGCACTGCGTACAAGAAACTCAAATTTGGGACACCTTAAATATCACAGGAAAGACAAAATTGGTTCAAGAAATTGTGGTACTTACATAAGATGGAATAGCCCTCAGCTATGAAATCAATGTAATAAGGCCAGGAGCAGCAAAATGAGTGGATTCAGGTACGATGATTCTAAGTGAAATAAGTCTCTCAGAAAAAGAAACTTATCATAAGATATCACTTATGAATGTCCTGTAAACATGGCTACACATGAACTGAGTTAGGAAAGAGAACAGAGCCTCACATTGAGAAAACACTCTTCTTCCTGCTTAAGGGGGAAGGAGAGGTGGGCTGATGCATAAAACCAGAGTTTGATATTAGCACAGGTACCATTCCAAAAACCAAATACGGAATAGACAAGACCTACACATTCCTCAGTGAATGGGACTCAACACCCCATATTCCCCGCAGAGGAATATATGTGATTAGTAAGAGACTTAAAACCTATGTATTGATATGTCTGCGTAAGGGAAACAAGTGTGTCTAGACCGTCATAAACACGGCAGTGAGAATCAGCTCAAACCCACTATAAAAATTCATTTCAAAAACAAAACAAAAAAACAGGGAAATACTTTACAATTCCTTCAGGGGCTCTGATGAAACTTGGAATGACCCTATCAACAACGACAGCTGGATGTGGCATAAGGCTGGACACTTGGAACTGAGAGGATTCGTGAGATTCGTGAGCAAATGCATACCGTTTAAAGCAATATTGTGTGGCACACATTCCATGGGTCCCAACTCTCCAGGTTGAAGGGAATATTACTACAGCTATAACATGTACGGGAAACCAAGAGAATGGACACAGTGTCATGTCAAAAGGTTTCTAAAACTCTACTAATATTCCCTCTCCTGGTGCTCAGGTTTGAATTTCCAACAACTTTACTATCAATCTCGCAAATTGGAGAGATATCCCCTTTAACCTCCTGGTTCGCACAGGTTGCCAATTTTGTTGAGGATTAAAGGGAAGAGGGAGAACCAATGAGAGAGAAGTTGTTAGGCATTTGTTCATGCACATGTCACTGTAATTTCCCATCAGGAAGAAGAATTAACCAAAGTCTCAGCATGCCCGCTGGGAACCAGTACAGGTCCTGAACCAAAATTGTGGATTTGTGGTCAGCTCACAAAAAAGCAAGTTGAAAAATGGAGATCAGGGGCACAGCAATTCACATACCGGCAGACTAATAAAGGACAACTTTCATCCAAAAATCTGTTGTGGGAAGGCAACGAGGCGGACATGAAAGCGAGGCAGAATAGCAGGAATCTAATTTCAAGAGGTAGATTGGAATTACCTTTAAAGCACAGGAAGAGCAGCACAACATCGAAAATGATGCACTTGGTCAAAAAGGGCATATGCGTTTTCTCCTGAATATATTCAGGAGAAAACGCATATGCCCTTTTTGGCCTACCAAGCAAGCGGGCAATGCAAATACACACTACAAAGAAGTATAACTTCCCACCGCTCAAAAGGGACATCCGATAAATGTGTGAAAAGCAGAAAGGCAAGACAGGCTCTGAAGATCAGGGAGCCTTGTTATGCTGATGGGCGGGAAGTAAATTGACAACAGCACCTCTGCAGGAGTGCATTGTGTTCCCTAATACCAGTAAACAACAGAACTACAGAGCCTAGGACACTTCCAATCATGGGAATATACCTTGGGAAAAGTGAAAATCAATAGGACACAACAACCCCAAAATTTAGGGCTGCACTCCTTACAAGAACCTCAACTTCGGTATACCTTAAATATCCCAGGAGATACAAAAATGGGTAAAGAAATTGTGCTACTTACATACGATGCAATATCCCTCAGCCATGAAATCAATGTCATAAGGCCAGTAGCAGCAAAATGAGTGGATTCAGGTACGATGATTGTAAGTGAAATAAGTCACACAGAAAAAGAAACTTATCATAAGATATCACTTCTGAAGTGCATGTTAACATGGCTACACATGAACTGAATTTGGAAAGAGATCAGAGCCTCATATTTACAAAACACTCTTATGCCTGCTTAAGGGGAAAGGAGAGGTGGGGTGATGCATAAAACCAGAGTTTGATATTAGCACAAGTACCATTCCACAAACCATATATGTGATGGACAAGACCTACTCCTTCCTCAGTGAATGGTACACAAATCACCCTATTCATCGCAGAATAATATATCTGAGTAATAAAAATCTTAATTCCTATGTATTGATATGTCTCCATAGGTGTATCAGGTGTGTGTAGAGCGGCATAAAAACAGCAGTTAAACTCAGGTAAACACCATTATAAAAATAAATTTCAAACACAAAATACAAAGACAGGGAAAGAGAGAGAAATTCTTACAAAATTCTTTCAGGGGTTGTGATGCAACCTCTACTGACCTCATCTACACCCACAGCTGGATTAGACATAAGGCTGTAAACTCTTGGTGCTAAGTGTATTGGTGTGGGTGGTTGAGCAAAGGCAGACCCTTTAAAGTAATTCTGCGTGCTACCCATTCCCTGGGTCCCAACTCTCCAGTTTGAAGGGAATCTTCCTACAGCTAAAAGTTGCTTGGGAAACCCAGAGGATGGTACACTGTGTGTTCTGGAAACGTTTCTAAAACACAACTCATTCTTCAACAACTGGAGCACCGGTTCGCCATTTCAGCTGATTTACTAACAACCTCCTCACTTGGAGAATCATCACCTTTAACATCCTGTTTCACACAGTATCCAAATTGTGCAGATAATGAACGGGAAAAGGAGCAACCAATGAGAGACAAGCTGTAGGTGTTTGGATGGGCACACGTCACTCAAATTTCACATCAGGAAGAATAATTAACCAAAGGCTCAGCCTGCCTCTCCGGAACCATAATAGGACCTGAAGCAATTCTGCGGTTTTGTGGAAAGTTCACTTAAATGCGAGTTGAAAAATGCAGCTTAGGGGGACAGCAATTCACAAACTTGCAGAGTTATAAAAGACAACTATCGTCCAAAAATATATTGAGGTAAGGCAAAGAGGATATGAATGCTAGGCAGAATTGCAAGAAAAATTTCAAGAGGTAGATCAGTGTCTCCTTTAAAGCACATGAAATGTGGCATAACTTCGACAATGAAGCAGTTGGCCAAAAACAGCGTACATGCTTTTTCCTGAATATATTTAGGAAAAAATCACGTATGCCGTTTTGGGCCAAGCCAGCAATCGGGCAATGCAAGTCTGCCCTACAAAGAAGTTTCACTTCCCAACGCCAAAAATGGGCCATACGATAAAAGTGTAAAAACCAGAAAGGCAGGACAGGCCATGGAGAATAGTGAGCCTTGATACGCTGATTGGCAGGGTGTATATTGCTAACAGCCACTCTGCATAAGTGTATGGTGTTCCCTAAAACAGCTAAAATCAGAACTACAGAGCCTAGGGCACTTCCACTCAGGGCCGTATATCTTGGGAAAACTAAAAATCAACAAGACACAGCCAACCAAAGTTTAGGGCTGTTCTGTTTACAAGAACCTCACCTTTGGAACACCTTAAATATCCCAGGAAAGAGAAAACTGGATAAATAAATTGTGGTACTTATGTACGATGGAATATCCCATAGCCATGAAATAATGTCATAACGCCAGTAGCAGCATAATGAGTGGATTTCTGTACAATGATTCTAAGAGAAATAAGTCACACAGAAAACGAAACTTATCATAAGATATCACTCATAGAGGGAATGTACACATGGCTACACATGAAATGAATTACAAACACAACAGAGTCACACATTTAGAAAACAAACTTCTGCCTGCTTAAGGGGAAAGGTGACGTGGGGTGATGCATAAAACCGCAGTTTTAAATTAGCACAGACACCGTTCCATAAACCAAGTATGTAATAGACAACACCTACTCCCGGCACAATGAACTGGACTCAACACCCCCTATTCATTGCAGTGGAATATATCTGACTAGTAAGAATTTTAAAACATATGTATTCTTATGTCTCCATAAAGGAATCATGTGTGTGTATAACGGCATGAACACAGCACTGAAATTCAGCTAAACCCCCTTATAAAAATAAATTTCAAAAGCAAAATGCAAAAACAGCGAAACAGAGAGAAATTCTCACAAATTACGTTCAGGGCCTGTGATGCAACCTGGATTGACCACATTTACACCCACAGCTGGATGAGACATAAGACTGGACACTTGGGGCTGACAAGATTGCTGAGGTTGTGTGAGCAAAAGAACACCACTTAGAGCAATACTGTGTGCTACCCATTCTAGTGGTCCCAACTCTCCAGGTTTAAGGGAATCTTCCTACAGTTAAAACATGCATGGGAAACCCAGTGGATGGTATACTGTGTAATCGGGAAAGTTTTCTAAAAGGAACCTCATTTTTCATTTCCTCATGCTCGGCTTCGCCATTCCATCTGCATTACCAAAAATCTCCCCACCTGGAGTGTCAGCGCCTTTACCCTCCTGTTATGTACAGTTTGCAAATTGTGCAGAGGATGAACGGGAAAGGGGAAACAAATGAGAGATTAGCTGTAGGTGTTTGGATGGGCACATGTCATTCTAGTTTCCCATCAGGAAGAAGAATTAAACAAAGGCTCAGCCTGAAGCCCCGGAACCAGACTAGGGCCTAAAGCCATCCTGCGGTATTGCAGCCAGCTCACAAATAGGCGATTTGAAAAATGGAAATCAGGGGCACAGCAATTCACAAACTTGCAGAGTTATAAAGGACAACTATCATCCAGAAATATATTGAGGTAAGGCAGTGAAGAGGATTTGAATGCAAGGCAGAATTGAAGGAAACAGATTTCAAGAGGTAGATTGGAGTCATCTTTAAAGCACATGAAAAGCGACAGAACTACGACAATGTTGCCCTTGGCCGAAAAGGGAGTATGTGTATTTTCTTGAATATATTCGGGAAAAAATGCATACGCCCTTTTTGGCCAAGCAAGCCATCAGGCATTGCAAATCCACACTACATAGAAGTGTCCCTTACCTCCAGTCAAAAGGGCCATCCACAAATAGTGTAAAAACCACAAATGCAGGACAGGCCATGGAGAAAAGGGAGCCTGGTTACACCGATGGAAAGGATGTAAATTGCCAACAGCCTCTCTGGAGAACTGTATGTTGTTTTCTAAAACAGAGCTACAGAGCATAGCACACTTCCACTCATGGGCGTGTATTTTGGGAAAACTAAAAATCCAGAACACACAGCCAGCCCAAAGTTTAGGTCTGCTCTGTTTACAAGAACCTCGACTTCGGTACACTTTATATATCCCAGGAAAGGAAAAAAAAAATGGATATAGATGTTGTGGTACTTATATACAATGGAATGTCACTCAGACATAAAATCAATGTCATAAGGCCAATAGCAGCATAATGAGTGGCTTTAGGTACGATGATGCTAAGTGAAATGAGCCACAAAGAAAAAGAAACTTATTGTAATATATCACTTATAGAGGGAATGTAAACATGGCTACACATGAACTGAATTTCAAAAGAGAACAGAGTTACACATTTAGGAAACACACTTATGCCTCCTTAAGGGGAAAGGTGACGTGGCGTGATGTGTAAAAGCAGAGTTTGAAATTAGCACAGATCCCATTCCATATACCAAATATGTAATAGACAAGACCTACTCCTTTCTCAATGAACTGGACACAAAACACCCTATTCACTGAAGAGGAATATATCTGACTGGTAATAACCTTGAAACCTATGTATTTATATGTCTCCATAATGGAATCAAGTGTATGTAGATTGGCATAAACACAGATCAATGGAACAGGATAGAAAGCCCAGAGATAAACCTACATACCTATGGCTATCTCATCTATGACAAAGGAGCTAAGGATATACAATGGAGAAAAGACCGTCTCTTCAGTAATTGGTGTTGGGAAAACTGGACCCCTACACATAAAAAAATGAAATTAGAACACTCCATAACACCATACACAAAAATAAACTCTAAGTTGATTAGAGATCTAAATATAAGACCAGACACTATAAAACACTCAGAGGAAACCATAGGCAGAACACTCTATGACATAAATCACAGCAAGATCCTTTTTGACCCACCTCCTAGAGAAACGGAAATAAAAACAGAAATCAACAAATGGGACCTAATGAAACTTAAAAGCTTTTACACAGTACAGGAAAACATAAACAAGATGCAAAAACAACCCTCAGAATGGGAGAAAATATTTTCAAATGAAGCAATTGACAAAGGATTAATCTCCAAACTTTACAAGCACCTCATGTAGCTCAATATCACAAAAACAAACAACACAATCCAAAAACGGCCAGAAGACCTAATAGACATTTCTCCAAAGAAGATATACAGATTGCCAAGAAACACATGAAAGGATGCTGAACATCACTAATCATTAGAGAAATGCAAATCAAAACTACCGTGAGGTATCACCTCACAGCAGTCAGAGTGGCAATCATCCAAAAAATCTACAAAACAATAAATGCTGGAGAGGCCTTTATTGGATAAAAGGGAACACACTTGCACTGTGGGTGGGAATATAAATTGATATGGACACTAGGGTGAACAGTAGGAAGGTTCCTTTAAATAACTAACAATAGAAGAACCATACGACACAACAATCCAACTACTGAGCATTTGCCTTGTGAAAACCATAATTCAAAATGAGTTATGTACAAAAATGTTCATTGCAGCTCTATTTCCAATAGCCAGGACATGGAAGCAAACTAAGTGTCCATCGACAGATGAATGGATAAAGAAGATCTGTCACATATATACAATCAAATATTATTCAACCATAAAAAGAAGCAAAACTGAGTTATTTGTACTGAGGTGGATGGACTTAAAATCTGTCCTACACAGTGAAGTAAGTCAGAAAGGGAAAAACAAATACTGTATGTTAACAGAGATATATGGAATCTAATGAAGAAAAAAAAAGATTTTGAAGAACCTAGTGGCAGGACAGGATTAAGGACACAGACATAGAGAAAGGACGTGAGGACACCAGAAGGGGGATGGGTAAGCTGGGATGAAGTGAGAGAGTGGCATCGACATAAATACATTACGAAATGTAACACCGATAGCTACTGGGAAGCAGTCACATAGAACAGGGAGATCAGCTCGGTGCTTTGTGACCACATAAAGGGGTGGGATATGGAGTGTGGGAGGGAGATGCAAGAGGGAGGGGATCTGGTGATATCTGTATATGTATAGCTGATTCACTCTTTTATACAGCAGAAATGAACACTCCATTGTACAGCAATTATACCCCAATAAACGTGTAAAAGGAAAAAAAAAAGAAAGCCCAAGGATAAACCTACACACATATGGTCAACTAATCTATGACAAAGGAGGCAAGACTATACAATGGAGATAAGACAGTCCCTTCAATCATTGGTGCTGGGAAATATGGACAGTTATATGTAAAAGAATGAAATTAGACCACTCCCCAAAACCATATATAAAAATATATTCAAAATGGATTAGAGACCTTAATGTAAGACCGGACAGTATAAAACTCTGAGAGGAAAACTTACGAAGGATACTCTGACGTAAATCACAGCAAGATCTTTTTGGATCCACCTCCTATAATAATGAAATAAAAGAGAACACTAAACAGATGGGACCTAATGAAAGGTAAAAGCTTTTGCAAAGCAAAGGAAACTACAAACAAGACGAAAAGACAACCCTCAGAATGGCAGAAAATATTTGCAAACGAATCAATGGACAAATGATTAATCTCCAATATATATAAACAGCGCATGCAGCTCAATATTAATAAAACAAACAACACAATACAAAAATGGAAGATCTAAATAGACATTACTTCCAAGAAGACATAGAGATGGCCAGTACGCACATGAAAATCTGCTCAACATCACTAATTATTAGAGAAATGGAAATCGAAACAAAAATGAGGTATCACGTCACACCTGTTAGAATGGGCATCATTAGAAAATCAACAAACAACAAATGCTGGAGAGGGTGTGGAGAAAAGAACCTTCTTCCACTATTGTTGGGAATGTAAATCGATACAGTCTCTATGGAGAACAGTATGGAGGTTCCTTAAAAAACTAAAAATAGAATTACCATATAATCCAGCAATCCCACGACTGGGCATATACCCAGAGAAACCATAAATCAAAAAGACACATTCACCACAATGTTCACTGCAGCACTATTTACAATAGACAGGTAATGAAAGCAACCTAAGTGCCCACAGACAGACGAATGGATAAAGATGTGGTACATATATACAACGGAATATTACTCAGCCATACATAGGAATGAAATTGGGTCATTTCTAGAGACCTTGATGGATCTAGAGACTGTCATACAGAGTGAAGTAAGTCAGAAAGAGAAAAACAAATATTGTATATTAATGCATATATGTGGAACATAGAAAAATGGTACAGATGAACCGGATTGCAGGGCAGAGACAGAGACACAGATGTAGAGAACAAACATATGGACACCAAGGAGGGAACGCCATGTGAGGGTGGTGGTGGGATGAATTGGGAGACTGGGATTCACATGTGCACACTTATATGTATAAAATAGATATCCAATAAGAACCTGCTGTATAAAAGAAATAAATAAATTAAAAAAAATAAAAATAAATAAATAACATTTAATAAAATAAAACAGAAAAAAAGATTTTCCCTTCACATAGACGTCTTTATATTAATGCATTATTTCCATGTTTATATCTCCAAATTAAAAAAAAAGAAATAAATAAAATCTACCTTGAACCAAAAAGAAAAAAAAAAAAAAAAAACAGAACCCACCAGTTATACAGAGGAAAATCGTATCAGGACAATTGCTCCAGTGGTAAAAATTTCGTAAGTTGGTCAGATGTGGGAAATCATCTCCCATGCAGTCAGCAGCGCTCCCCCCCACAAGGAGCATCCTCATTGCAAAGCTGGGGCACTGTGTCGAGGCGTCTATGAGTAAATGTGAGTTGAACCCCTGTCCTGATGCAGCTGAGCTCTTCCCACCCTTTCCAGGTAAAACACATGAATATGTACAAGAACTTGCAAGCCTAGAGGAAGGGCTATGGAGCCACATCAGAAACAGCACGCAGGCCGACTTGGTGCCTGGAGGACAGCCAGGATGGTCCCGGCCCCAGATGCTCTTCTGGAAGCTTTCCATCTCCCTGCCTGAGATACCCCTCCTGCCACGGCCCCCACTGCTTTTTTACTTCCTCACTTCTGCCTGGGGAGAAATTCCAGCGGCAGGTATGGATGACACATCCTCTTCTTTAGCAGGTGGCAGCCTGGCAACTCCTGCAGAAAGTCCAGCAGAGCCCCACTCACACTGGGCCACCCACAAAGCCACGGCCCCTCACTCCCTCCCACCACCCCAGCCCCGAAACTGCTGACGGGGCAGAGAATATGGCGTCAGGCACAGCTACAGGGGCTCTTGCTGACTGGAGAGGTGTTTATATTGACCTCAACCCAGGCACACCTGGAGAGGGCTGGCAGGCAGTGTCAGGCTGCCCAAATCAGCCAATCCTCACCCCTCAGGGGCCCGCAGTAGCAGAAAATGAACCTTGCTAAACGGGCCAGGCCCAAGGAACAGGTGAGGGCTCTTGAGAGTCAGGATAGACAAGGGGCTGCAGCTGCGGCTTGTTTTCTTATCATTTTATCTGGTCCATGAGTGGAAAACAACTTCAAGAATACCCTATCTTAATGAGAGGAAGCCAGGATTCAGGGAGAGGAGTGATGGTGGGTGGAGACAGAGGCCTCGTGCCCTGGCTGCAGTGGAAGTGTCTGGAAGACCAGGCAGAGAGAGGCTGCACAGAGTGATAGCCAGGGTCACAGACCTGTCAGAGCTGCTGTTTGTTAGTTCAAGTCCTGCTCTGAGGTGTTCTGTGTCAGTTGTGAGCGACAGGTGAGCAGGGGGTTCTCTGCAAGGTGGGCTATGTGCACAGTTCCTGTGTGTCCAGCCCTGCTGGGTTACCTGCCCAGGGGAGCTCCATATCCGGGGAAGGGCCTGACAGTCAGAGCCCCATGGGCTGCTGTGTAGCTGCACAGGTGAGCTCCATACCCTGGGAGGGACTTGACCACGAGAGCCCCGTGGGCTGTGGGGTGGGGGGTGCAGCCCAGGTGAGCTCCATATCCTGGGATTGGCCTGACCACGAGAGCCCCATGGGCTGCTGGAGACCTGGTAAAGGATATCAGGACAGTCAGTGAAGCCACCGAGCATATACATCCAGTAGCTCCTATTTCCTACATCCTGCTGGTCATTCTACTATCCACCAGGCCATGGCATTCTGTATCAGACTTCAATGATGCCTTCTTCTGTATTCCATTCATCTCAGAGTCACAAGAATTTTTGGCTTGTGAGTGGCAGGACACTACATGCAACAAAAGCAATAATGCTGGGCCGTCCTGCCCCAACAGTTCAAAAATCGCCACACCATAATTGGGGAAATGTCCTCTAAAGACCTAAAAGTTCTACCTCTGTAAAAGGGAACCCTCCTTCAATATGCAGATGACATTCTGATCGCCAGGCCTACTAAAGACGCCTATGAACTACCTAGCCAAGAAAGGATAGAAGGTGTCCAAGAAAACGGCTCAAATATCCAAGGCTAAGGTGACATGCCTGGGCTTCATTCTCACAGATATTCGGAGAAATGCATCCCAGTATATGAAAGAAGCCATTTGCAGCCTTACCTCTTCTAAAACTAGAAGACAGCTTAGGGGTTCCTGGCGAGGCCAATGTTTTCTGCATCAGAATCCCTAACTACAGTGTAATAGCTGGGCCTCTACATGAAACACTGACACGGAAAGATGATGATCCTTTTGAATAGAATCCAGAAGCAGCCTTTCAAGAATGGAAAGTGCCGTCAATTCAGACCCTTGCCCAGGAACTCCCTAATTTAGCTAAACCCTTTGACCTTTACATACCTGGTCAAAGGCTAATCGCCCTTGGAGCCTTAGTGCAAAAACTGGGACCACTTGAAATGGAGCAACACAAGAATGCCCTTCAGGTATGATAAACTATGGTCACCAAGGACTTTGTCCACCGACTCATCTGGCCAGGATACTGGGGTATCTAAAAAGCTGGAAATCAGCAGCCCGCAAGGCCAGCTCCCTCCTAAGGGAAAAGGACCCCACGTGGTGATCCTAACCACCCATCATGCCCTGAAGTTTCAAGGGTCGCTCTGTGGACACACTGACCTCGAATGAGGAGGCCCTCCAACTCCAACCTCTAGAGAGACAAACGGGGGCAACGGGCCCCCAAGATGACTCATGTGACCATCACTTGACCTGGAGTTTCTCTCAGAAAACAACAAGACTGTGCCCCGAAAGAGCAGACTACTGCTTACAGGACTTACTGCACGCAGAGGGGAGCTAATAAGCTTGGCGGGGGAAACGTATATCACGCTTTAACCAAAGAAAACCCTACAGACACCGCAGTGATGGTGGCCAATATTACCAGCCGGACTGCTGCTACTTCTAAAGGCCGTTGACTCAGTGGACGTCATGGTCCTGGATCACCACTGACCCTGGAATGTCTGGGAGTTGCATGGGCAGGGCTCTGACACATGGTGCTGTTTGTACATTAATTCAGGGACCTAATTAAAGAAAGCACAGACTACTGGTCAGAGCATCTAGGCTGGCAAAAACCGTCAGCCTAAGGTCGCTGAACAAATGTGTGGTGGGGTGAAACCTACCACCGCAGCATCTCTGCTCATCTCTTTCCTGGACCCTTAAAGGTCATTAGAATCTATAACACTTCCAATGCTGGTGCTCAGGCGGACGAGAAGTGAGGCAGGAGGCCTTGGGACAATCAACCTCACCTGGAGGTTGGTGGGGAGACGTTTTGCCCCTCCCCCAGGTATCAGGGCTCCCACCACAGCATGAAGCAGTTACAGAAGAGAGGTCTGCACCCTCAACACCCCAAGAATAATGAACGGAACAAAAAGCAGAGGAGGTGTTCATCTCCGGCAACGTTCATAAAAAATTCCTTGGAGATAAAAAGAGAATCTGGGCAATAAAATAAAGTCTAACCTGTTTTTCCTTTTTGCTTTGTCTAATTTCACATGCTCCTAGGGTTCCGCATGCAGAGGTCCCACACCCGGCACTTCAGACCCGATTTCCTAGTGCAGAATGGCTGGGTCGACACCTCAGCTAGTGGGGTCCCATGCAGACTCCACAGCATAGAGCCTGAGCTGCAGCCAACCCAGCCCTCGAGAGCTCCATCCCCTCCCTCCCACTGACGCTGCCGGGATCCCTACACAGCAGCCCAGCCCACAGCCCGTGGGGGAGTGCACACTCTCACCTCTCCATTCTGTTTTCAAAATAATGTTTCCTTTGCTTCTGAACCAAACTCAGTCTTGATCTGTTGGCTCCAATGACACAGGGCACGGGGACTCCTGTTGGGGTCTACTCTGGAGGATCAGTAACAGAAATTGAGAACATTGTAACTTCAATGAACAGATGTGTGAGCCAAACTGTAGTTAACATAGAGCATTGTATAATGCTCGGGTAAAATAAGATGTTTCTAAGTCTTATATTTGATATTTCCATCACTTTCCTATAAGCAAGTTCAGTGAAGACGTCTGTCTTATTTGTCAGGTCAACATTAGAGAAATGAAGTGATTTATTTCCATGGATGTACATCGAATACTCTTGGCTGAAGCTTCAATCTTGTTTTGAATGCTTTTCCATTGAAAATGATACCTCTCTTTCAGCTCCCCCATTTCTGAGACGTATAAAATCTTATAATTTATTATTACCAAAGGGGAAAGGTAGGAGAAGGGATAAATTAACAGTTTGGGATTAACACATACACACTGCTATATATAAAATAGATCATCAACAAGGAACTACTGTATAGCACAGGGAACTACACTGAATATTTTGCAATAACCTATAAGGGGAAATAATCTGAAAATGAATCGATAATTATATTGACATCATCTATCAATGACAGATAAAATGTAACCTAAGCAAGGCCGATGGTGAGCGCTTCTGACCCTGAAGATTTCAATCATCTAAAGTTTGGGCTCTGCCTATTTCCCAAGGCCCTTAATGGACATACGTGTAGCCGTAGCTTAAAAATTCCCCAGTTTGGGGTTCGGGGAGGCACTGATTTGGAAAAATCCCTGGTGTTCTCCTTACATGCACGGGACTCTTCCTACAGCTAAAACATGCCTATCACACCTACAGGATGGTACACTGTTTGATCGGAAAGAGTTTGGAAAAGGCACCTCATCTCCTCATCGCCTGGTGTTTGGGTTCAACCCTCCAGCATCTTTCCTAACAATCTCCTCCCTTGGGGATATCAGCACCGTCAACATCCTGTTGCACACAGTTTGGAATTTGTCCAGAGGATGAAGCGGAAGGATGAGGAAAATTTAGAGACAAGTCTTATGTGTTCGGACAGGCACATGGCACTCTAATTTCCAATCCGGAAGACAAATACATCAAAGGCTAGAATTGCCCATGGAAACAGAATAGGGCTAGAGGAAATCCCGCTGTTTTGTGTCCAGTTTCCAAAAACACAAGTTGAAAAATGGAACTCAGGGGCACTAAAATTTATGAAACTGCAGAGTTGAAAATATCTATCGCCGAAAAATGTCTTGAGGTAAGTCACAGAAAAGGAGTTGTAAGCAAGGGAGAGTGGCAGGAAACAGATTTGAAGAGGTAGAAAGGACTCCCCATTAAAGCACAAGAAAAGGGGCTGAACATCGCCAATGATGCAGTTGGCCCAAAAGGGCGTATGCATTTTCTCTGGATATATTCAAGTAAAGGCCATACACACTTTTGATCCAACCAAACAGGTGGACACTGGAAATCAATACTACAAAATGTATCACTTCACATCAGTCAGAAGGGCCATCCACATAAAGTGTAAACACCAGAAATGCAGAACAGGGCGAGGAGAAAAAGGAGCCCTGTGAGGCTGAGAGTGGAAATGTAATTTGCCAACGGCCACTCTGGAGAAGTGTATTGTGTTTGCTAAAACATCTAAAAAATGAGCTACAGAGCATAGGGCACTTGCACTCATGGGCGTATACCTTGGGAAAGACAAAAATCAAAAGAAAACAGGCACCCCAACGTTTACCACCTCTCTTTTAAAAAGGGCCTCCACTTGGATATAACCTAAATGTCCCTGGAAGGATAAAATGGATAAAAGAGATGGGGTACTTATGTAGAGTGGAATATTACTCATCCAGAAATCAATGAAATAAGGCCAGTTGTAACAACTCTGGAAGAGTTACATACGATCATTCTAAGTGACATATGTCAGAAAGAAAAAGACACATATCATAAGATGTCACTTAAAGGTGGAATCAAAAATGGCTACACATGAAATAAACTACAAAACAGAAACATAGTCAAATATGTAGAAAATAGACATAAGGCTGCTAAATGGGAAAGGTGGGGAATGGTGAGGTATTATCCAGGAGGTTGAAATTAGCAAAGATACCATTCCAAGTACCAAATTGAATAACTGACAAGGCCTACACGGTACCTCAAAGAACTGCACTCAGCCCACTCAAGTCACTGGACAATAATACATATGACTGGTAAGCATCTGAAAAGGAATTTATTGTTGTCTCACAGTACATGAATCAACTGGATGTACAGCAGCAAAAAACAGAGCTTTGTAAATCAGCTGTAACCAATATAAAAATAAATTTTAAAATATTTATAAAAACAGTGAGACAGACAAAAATTCTTACAACTTTTGTTGAAGGGCTACGAGGTAACATGGATTGAACACATGTAGACCCACAGCAGGATGATATATAAGGCTGGAAGCTATGCAGGCTAAGAGATGTTAGAGAGGCTGGGTGAGGAAATGCAGACCTTTTAAAGTAATACTGCCTGGTACCCATTCCATGGGTCCCAAATCTGCAGGTTCAAGGGAATCTTCTGACAGCGAAAACATGCCTGGGAAACCGAGATGAATGTACACCGTGTGCTCAGGAAAGGTGTCTAAAATGCACCTCATTTTTGATCTCCTGGTGCTGGGGTTCGCCATTCCAGCCACATTATTAACAATCTCCCCACTTGGAGAATCAGCACCTTTAAACTCCTGTTTCACACAGTTTGCAGTTTGTGCAGAGGATAAATTGGAAGAGGGGGAACCAATGAGAGATTAGCTGTAGGAGTTTTGACAGGCACATGGCACTCTTATTTCCCATTAGGAAGAAGAATTAACCAAAGGCTCAGCCTGCCTCCCCAGAACCAGAATAGGGCCAGAAGGAATCCAATGGTTTGGCGGCCAGCTCCCAAAAAAAGCGAGTTGCAAAATGCAGCTCATTAGCAGACAATTCAAAGACCTGCAAAGATATAAATGATAACCAATGCCCAAAAATATATTCAGGTAAGGCAACGAAGAGGATCTGAATGAGAGGCAGAACTGCAGGAAACAGATTTCAAAAGGCAGATTGTACGCACATTTAAAGCATATGAAAATCAGCAGAATTTCTCAAATGATGCAGTTGGGAAAAAGGGTGTATGCGTTTTTTTCGTGAATATCTTCAGGAAAAAAACACATACAGAGTTTTTGGCCAACCAAGCATGTGGGAAATGCAAATCTGCACAACAAAGAAGTCTCAATTTTCACTGCTCAGAAAGGCCATCCAAAAAATGTGTACAAACCAGATATGCTGGAGAGACCATGGAGAACAGGGAGCCTAGTCACGCTGATGGGTGGGGTATAAATATCCAAGAGCCACTCTGAAGAAGTGTATGCTCTTTCCTAAAACATTTAAATACAAAGCCCCCGAGCAAAGGGGACTTCAACTCATGGGCATATAACTTGGGAAGACTAAATATCGACAAGACACAGGCACCCCAAAATTTAGGGCTGCTCTGCATACAAGAACCTCAACTTCGGTACACCTAAAATGTCCCAGGAAAAAGAGAAATGCATAAAGAGCTTGTGGTAATTTTGTACAACGGAATATCACTCAGACGTGAAATCAATGTCATAAGGCCAGTAGCAGCATAATGAGTGAATTTAGGTATAATGATACTAAGTGAAATTAGTCACACAGAAAAAGAATCTTATCATAAGACATCACTTACAGAGGGAATGTCAACATCACAACACATGAACAGAATTAAGAAAGAGAGCAGCGTCTCACATTTAGAAAACACTCTTATGCCTGCTTAAGGGGGAAGGAGAGGTAGGGTGATGCATAAAACCAGAGTTTGATATTAGTACAGGTACCGTTCCAAAAACCTAATACGGAATAGAGAAGACCTACACCTTCCTCAGTGAACGGGACTCAAAACCCCTATTCCCCTCAGCGGAATATATCTGACTAGTAAGAATCTTAAAACCTATGTATTGATATGTCTCCGTAAGGGAATCAAGTGTGTCTAGACCGGCATAAATTCGTCAGTGAAAATCAGCTCAACCCCATTATACAAATGATTTTCAAAAACAAAACAAAAGAACAGCGAAATTCTTACACAATTCCTTCAGGGGTTCTGATGAAAGCTGGCATGACCTTATCTGCAAAGACAGCTGGATGAGACATAAGGCTGGACACTTGGGACTGAGAGGACTGGTGAGATTGGGAGAGAAAATGCAGACCCTTTAAAGTAGTAATGCATGCCACCATTCCATGGGTCCCAAATCTCCAGGTAGAAGGTAATATCACTACAGTTATAACATGTATGGGAAACATAGAGAATGGACACCCTGTGATGGCGAAAGGTTTCTAAAAGTCTCCTAATTTTTCCTCTCCTTGGGCTCCAGTTTGGCATTCCAACTGCTTTACTATCAATCTCACAACTTAGGAGAGCCAGCCCCTATAACCTCCTGGTTTGCACAGTTTGCTAATTGTGCAGAGTATGAAAAGGAAGAGGGAGAACCAATCAGAGAGTAGATGTAGGCATTTGGACGGGCAAATGTCACTCTAAATTCCCATCAGGAAGAAGAATTAACCAAAGCCTCGGCCACACGAAGGAAACAGTATAGCCACCCCTGGAACCAGTATAGGTCCTGAAGCAAAATTGTGGATTTGCGGTATGCTCCCAAAAATGGGATTTGAAAATTGGAGCTCAGGGTCACAGCAATTCACAAACCTGCAGAGTTATAAAGGACTACTCTCTTCCAAAATCTGTTGAGGGAAGGCAACGAAGCGGACTTGAAAATGAGGTCGAATAGCACAAAACATATTTCAAGAAGTAAATTGGAATTGCCTTTAAAGCACAGGAAAAGCATCACAACTTCGACAATGATGCACTTGGCCAAAAACAGCGTATGCCTTTTCTCCTGAATATATACAGGAGAAAACGCATACGCCCTTTTTGCCCAATCAAGCAAGTGCACAATGCAAATCCACACTACAAAGAATTGTCACTTCCCACCGGTCAAAAGGGACATCCGAAAATCTGTAAAAACCAGAATGGCAAGAGAGAGATGACAAGGTCATGGAGCAATGTGATCCCAAGTGTCATGGAGGATTGTGATGACAAGCGCAATGAGCATTGTGATGAAAAGATTATGTAGCATTTTGCTGAGAAAGGCGTGCAGCATTGTGATGACAAGGTTCATGGAGCACTGTGATGAGAAGTGTCATGGAGCATTGTGATTACAGGGGTCATGGAGCTTTGGGATGACAAGGGCATGGAGCTTTTAGATGACAAGTCTCCTGGATCATTGTGTTGTCAGGGTTCATGGAGCGTTGTGATGACAGGGGTCATGGAGCATTGTGATGACAGGGGTCATGGAGCATTGTGGTGAGAAGACCATGGAGCCTTCTGAAGAAAGTCTCATGGAACATTCTGATGAAAAGGGGCATGGAGCCTTGCGATTACAGGGTTCGTGGAGCATTGTGATGACAAGGGCATGGAGCATTGGGATGAGAAGAACATGGAGCGTTCTGATGACATGCATCATGGAGCTTTGCGGTGACAAGGGCACGGAACATTGTGATGAAAAAGGCATGGAGCCTTGTCATGACAGGGTTCAAGGAGCATACTAACGACAAGTGTTAGGGAACATCGTTATGAAAAGGGTATTGACCATTGTGATGACAAAGGTCATGGAGCATTGTGATGAGAAGACCATGAATAATTGTGATGACCAGCCTCATGGGGCGTTGTGATGATAAGTGTTATGGAACAATTTGATCACAAGGATTTGGAGCATTGTGATGACAGAGGTCATGGAGAATTTTGATTTCATTGTGATGACAATAGTCTGAATCATTCTGATGATGGGCATGGTACATTGTGATGACAGGGTTCATGGAGTATTGAGATGAAAAGGGGCATGGAGCATTGTGATTACAGGAGTCTTGGAGCATTGTGATGACAGGGGCATGGAGCATCGTGAATGAGAAAGACATGGAGCAATCTGATGACATGCGTCATGGAGCTTTGTGATGACAAGGGCATGGAGCATTGTGATTACAGGGGTCTTTGAGCATTGTGATGACAAGGGTCATGGAGACTTGTGATGACAAGGCTGTGAAACATTGTAATGGCAGGGGTCATGGAGCATTGTTATGACAGGGGTAATGGAGCATTGTGATGACAAAGGCATTGAGCATTGGTCTGAAATCTTTCATAGATTATTGTGATGAGAGGGGGCAAGGAGCATTGTGATGACAAGGGCATGGAACACTGTGATACATGGGTCATGGAGGATTTTAATGAGAAGGGCATGGAGAAAAGTGATGAGAGGGTTCATGGAGCATTGTGATGACAATGACATGGAGCACTGTGATGACATGGGTCATGGAGCATTGTGATGAGAAGACCATGGAAAATTGTGATGACGAACGTCATGGGGCATTGTGATGACAAGTGTTATGGAATATTGTGATCACAAGGGTTTGGAGCATTGTTATGACAGAGGTTATGGAGCATTTTGATTTCATTGTGATGACAATAGCATGAAGCATTATGATGTTGGGCTGGTGCATTGTGATGACAGGGTTCATGGATCATTGAGATGAAAAGGGGCATGGAGCATTGTGATTACAGGGTTCTTGGAGCATTGTGATGATAAGGGCATGGAGCATTTTGATGACAAGGCCATGGAATATCGTGATGGCAGGGGTCATGGAGCATTGTTATGACAGGGGTAATGGAGCATTGTGATGGCAAGGGCATGGAGCATTGTGATGAGAAGGCCATGGAGCATTCTGATGACATGCGTCGTGGAGCTTTGTGATGACAAGGGCATGGAGCAATGAGATGAGAGGTTTCATGGAGCATTGTGATGACAATGACAAGGAGCATTGTGATGCCAAGGGTCATGGATCTTTGTGATGACAAAGCTCATGGAGCATTTTGATGACAATGTCGTTGTGCATTGTGGTGAGAAGGGCAGGGAGCATGGTGATGACAGGGTCATGGAGCAATTTGATGAAAAATATCCTAGAACATTTTGATGACAGTGGTTATGAAACACTGTGATGTCAGGGGTCATGGAGCATTTTGATGAAAAAGGGTCATGGAGTATTTTGATGACAGGTGTTATGGAACATTGTGATGTCAGGGGTTTACGAACTTTGTGATGATAAGTGCATAGAGCATTGTGATGACAGGAATCATGGAACATTGTGATGACAGGTGTGAGGGTGTATTGTGACGAATAGTGATGTAACATTGTGATATCAGTGGAAGAGAGCATTTTGATGATAAGTGCATGGAGCATTGTGATGACAAGGTTTATGGAGCATTGTGATGACAAGATTGTGGAGCACAGTGATGACAAGCACATGGTGCATTGTGATGACATGTGTCATGGGGATTGTGCTGACAAGCGCATGGAGCATTGTGATGACAAGGGTCAAAGAGCATTGTGATGAAAAGTTCATGGAGCATTGAGGTTAAAAAGGTCACAGAGACTGTTGATGATGGGGGCATGGACCACTGTGATGACAAAGGTCCTGAAGCATTGTAATGACTGGAGTCACGGAGCATTGTGATGACAGGGGTAATGGAGCATTTTTATAACAAGGGCATGGAGCATTGTGATGACAAGGGCATGGAGCATTGGTCTAATAAGTTTCATGGATTATTGCGATGACAGTTGGAATGGCGTATTGTGATGACAAGGACATGGAGCATTGTGATGACCAGGTCATGCAGTATTGTGAAGACAGGTGTCAGGGAGCATTGTGATGACATATGTAATGGCCCATTGTGATGACAATGGCATGGAGCATTGTGATGCCAAGTGTCATGGAGGATTCTGATGACAAAGGTAATGGAGCATTGTGATGACAATGGCTTGGAGCTTTGTGATGACAAGGGTCACGGAGCACTGTGCTGACAAGTACATGGAGAATTGTGATGACAAGGGTCATGGAGCATTCTGATGACAAGCATGTGGAGTATTTTGATGACAATGGCATGGAGCATTGTGATGAAAACGGCATGGAGCCTTTTCGTGACAGGGTTCAAGGACTATTCTGACGACAAGCGTCAGGGAGCACTGTGATGACAAGTGAATTGAGAATTGTGATGACAAAGGTCATTGAGCATTGTGATGAAAAGGGCATGGAGTATTGTGAGGACAGGTATCATGGAGCGTTGTGATGACAAGTGTTATGGTACATTGTGATCACAAGGGTTTGGAGCATTGTGATGACAGAGTTCATGGATCATTTTGAATTCAAGGAGCATGGAGCATTAGATAAGAAGTGCATGAAGCAATGTGATCCCAAGGTTCATGGAGGATTGTGATAACAATGGTAATGGAGTATTTTGATGATAAGCGCATAGAGCATTGTAATGACATGATCATGTAGCATTTTGCTGACAAAGACATGGAGCATTGTGATGAGAGGTGTCATGGAGCACTGAGATGACAAGCGTCATGGATCATTGTGAATACAGGGGTCATTGAGCATTGGGATGACAAGGGCATGGATCATCGTGATGACAAGTGTCACGGAGCATTTGGCTGAAAATGTTCATGGAGTATTGTGATGACATGGGTCATGGAGCATTGTGATGACAGAGGTCATGGAGAATTTTGAATTCATTGCGTGGAAAATAGCCAGAAGCATTATGATGATGGGCATGATGCACTGTGATGACAGGGTTCCTGGAACATTGAGATGAAAAGGGGCATGGAGAATTGTTATTACAGGGGTCTTGGAGCATTGTGATGACAAGGGCAAGGAGCATTTTGATAAAAACGCCATGGAACATTCTGATGACATGTGTCATGGAGCTTTGTGATGACAAGGGCATGGAGCATTGTGATTACAGTCGTCTTGGAGCATTGTGATGACAAGTGTCATGGAGCCTTGTGATGACAAGGCCGTGGAAAACTGTAATGGCAGTGGTCATGGAGTACAGTTATGACAGGGGTAATGGAGCATTGTGATGAGAAGGGCATGGAGCATTGTGATTACAAGGTTTATGGAGCATTGTGATGACAAATTTGTGGACCGCTGTGATGAGAAGCGCATGGCACATTGTGATGACAAGTGTCAAGGAGAATTTTTCTGACAAAGGCATGGAGCATTGTGATGACAAGGGTCACGGAGCATTGTGATGAAAAGTTCATGAAGCATTGTGCTTACAAAGGTCACAGAGCCTTGTGATGACGCGGGCATGGACCATTTTGATGACAAATGTTATGAAGCATTGTGAGGACTGGAGTCACGGAGCACTGTGATGACAGGGGTCATGGAGGATTGTGATGACAGGGGCACGGAGCATTGGTCTGAGAAGTTTCATAGATTATTGTGATGACAGTGGACATGGTGCATTGTGATGACAAGGGCCTGGATCATTGTGATGAGAAGGTCATGGAGTATTGTGAAGACAGGTGTCAGGGAGCATTGTGATGACATATATAATGGTCCATTGCGAAGACAATGGCAGGGAGCGTTGTGATGCCAAATGTAATGGAGGATTGTGATGACAAATATAATGAAGCATTGTGATGACTAGGGCTTGGAGCATTATGATGACAAGGGCAATTGAGAATTTTCATGAAAAGGTCGTCAAGCATTGTGATGACAAGTTCCTGGAGAATTGTGATGAGAAAACCACGGAGCCTTGTGATGACAAGTCTCATGGAGGATACTGATGAAAACGGGCATGGACCACTGTGATTACAGGGGTCTGGGAACATTGTGATGACAAGGGCATGGAGCATTGTGAGGAGAAGGCCAAGGAGCATTATAATGACATGCGTCATTGAGCCTTGTGATGACAAGGGCATGGAGCATTGTGATGACAGGGGTCTTGGAGCATTGTGATGAAAAGGGCATGGATCATTGTGATGAAATAGGCATGGAGCCTTGTCATGACAGGGTTCAAGGAGCATACAGACAACAAGTGTCAGGGAGCATTTTAATGACAAGTGTATTGAGCATTGTGATGACAAAGGTCATGGAGCACTGTGATGAGAATAACATGGATAATTGTGATGACGAGCGTCATGGGGCATTGTGATGACAAGTGTTATGGAATATTGTGATCACAAGGGTTTGGAGCATTGTTATGACAGAGGTCATAGAGCATTTTGATATCATTGTGATGACAATAGCATGAAGCATTATGATGATGGGCATGGTGCATTGTGATGACAGGATTCATGGATCATTGAGATGAAAAGGGGCATGGAGCATTGTGATTTCAGGGGTCTTGGAGCATTGTGATGAGAAGGGTCATGGAGCCTTGTGATGACAAGGCCATGGAACATCGTGATGTCAGGAGTCATGGAGCATTCTTATGACAGGTGTAATGCAGGGCATTACAAGGGCATGGAGCATTGTGATGAGAAATGGCAAGGGCATGGAGCATTGTGATGGCAAGGGCATGGAGCATTGTGATGAGAAAGCCATGGAGCATTCTGATGACATGTGTCATGGAGCTTTGTGATGACAAGGGCATGGAGCAATGTGATGAGAGGGTAATTGAGCATTGTGATGAGAATGACATGGAGCATTGTGATGCCAAGTGTCATGGATCTTTGTGATGACAAAGGTCATGGAGCATTTTGATGACAAGGGCATGGAACATTGTTATGACCAGGTCATGTAGTATTGTGAAGACAGGTGTCAGGGAGCATTCTGATGACATATGTAACGGTGCATTGTGATGACAATGGCTTGGAGCATTGTGATGACAAGGGTCAGGGAGCATTGTGCTTACAACTGCATGGAGAATTGTGATGACAAGGGTCATGGAGCCTTCTGATGACAAGCTTGTGGAGTATTTTGATGACAATGTCATGGAGCATTGTGATGAAAACGGCATGGGGCATTGTGATGAAAAATGCATGGAGCCTTTTCGTGACAGGGTTCAAGGAGCATTCTGACGACAAGTGTCAGGGAGCACTGTGATTACAAGTGTATTGAGAATTGTGATGACAAAAGTCATGGAGCATTGTGATGCAAAGGGCATGGAGTATTGTGAGGACAGGTATCATGGAGCGTTGTGATGACAAGTGTTATGGAACATTGTGATCACAAGGGTTTGGAGAATTGTAATGACAGAGGTCATGGATCATTTTCATTTCAAGGAGCATTGAGCATTGTGATGACAAGGGCATGAAGCAATGTGATCCCAAGGTTCATGGAGGATTGTGATGACAATGTTAATGGAGTATTGTGATGACAAGCACATAGAGCATTGTAATGACAAGGTCATGTAGCATTTTGCTGAAAAAGGCATGGAGCATTGTGATGACAGGTGTCATGGAGCACTGTGATGACAAAGGTCACACCGCATTGTGAATACAGGGGTCATGGAGCATTGGGATGACAAGGGCATGGATCATTGTGATGACAAAGGTCATGGAGCATTGGGCTGAAAATGTTCATGGAATATTGTGATGACAGGGGTCATGGAGCATTGTGATGACTAGGGAATGGAGCACTGTGATGACAAGGCTCACGGATCATTGTGTTGTCAGGAGTACTGGAATTTTCGGATCACAGGGGTCATGGAGCATTGTGATGATATTGGTCATGGAGCTTTGTGCTGAGAAGGTCATGGAGCATTGGGCTGAAAATGTTCATGGAGTATTGTGAAGACAGTGGTCATGGAGCATTGTGATGACAAGGCAATGGAGCATGGTGATGACAAGGTCCTGGATCATTGTGATGAGAAGTCAGTGGAGACTTATGATGACAAGTCTCAAGGAGCATTCTGACGAAAAGGGGCATGGAGCATTGTGATTACAGGGGCCTTGGAGCATTGTGAAAACAAGGGCTAGGAGCCTTGTGAGGAGAAGGCCATGGAGCACTCTGATGACATGAGCCATGGAGCTTTGTGATGACAAGTGCAAGGAGCATTGTGATTACAGGGGTCTTGGAGCATTGTGATGAAAAGGGCATGGATCATTGTGATGAAAAAGGCATGGAGCCTTGTCATGACAGGGTTCAAGGAGCATACTGACGACAAGTGTCAGGGAGCATTGTGATGACAAGTGTATTGAGCATTGTGATGACAAAGGTCATGGAGCATTGTGATGAGAAGACCATGGATAATTGTGATGATGAGGTTCATGGGGTGTTGTGATGATCAGTGTTATGGAACATTGTGATCACAAGGGTTTGGAGCATTATGATGACAGAGGTCATGGAGCATTTTGATTTCATTGTGATGAAAATAGCCTGAAGGATTATGATAATGGGCATGGTGCACTGTGATGAGAGGGTTCATGGAGCATTAGATGAAAAGGGGCATGGAGCATTGTGATAACAGGGGTCTTGGAGCATTGAGATGACAAGGGCATGGAGCACTGTGATGAGAAGGCCATGGAACATTCTGATGACATGCATCATGGAGCTTTGTGATGACAAGGGCATGCAGCATTGTGATGACAGGGGTCTTGGAGCACTGTGATGACAAATGTCATGTAGCCTTGTGATGACAAGGCCGTGGAATATTGTGATGCCAGGGGTCATGGAGCATTGTTATGACAGGGGTAATGGAGCATTGTGGTGAGAAGGGCATGGAGCATTGTGATTACAAGTTTTATGGAGCATAGCGATGACAAGTTTGTGGACTGTTGTGATGAATAGTGCGTGGCACATTGTGATGACAAGCGTCACGGAGCATTCTGATGAAAAGTTCATGGAGCATTGTGGTTACAAAGGTCACAGAGCCTTGTGATGATGGGGGCATGGACCGTTATGATGACAAACGTTATGAAGCATTGTGATGAATGGAGTCACGGAGCATTGTGATGACAGGGGACATGGAGCATTGGGATTAAAAGGGCATGGAGCATTGTGATGAAAGGGACATGGAACATTGGTCTGACAAGTTTCATAGATCATTGTGATGACAGTGGACATGGTGCATTGTGATGACAAGGGCATGTAGCATTGTGATGAGAAGGTCATGGATTACTGTGAAGGCAGGTGTCATTGAGCATTGTGATGACATATGTCATGGTCCACTGCAATGGCAATGGTGGCGAGCATTGTGATGCCAAATGTAATGGAGGATTGTGATGACAAATATAATGGAGCATTGTGATGGCAAGGGTCAGGGAGCATTGGGCTGACAAGTGCATGGAGAATAGTGATGACAAAGGTCATGGAGCATTCAGATGACAAGCTTGTGGAGTATTTTGATGACAATGGCATGAAGCATTGTGATGAAAAGGGCATGGGGCATTGTGATGAATAAGGCATGGAGCCATTTCGTGACAGGTTTCAAGGAGCATTCTGATGACAAGTGTCAGGGAGCATTGTGAAGACAAGTGTATTGAGAATTGTGATGACAAAGGTCATGGAGCATTGTGATGAAAAGGGCATGGAGTACTGTGATGACAGGCATCATGGAGCGTTGTGATGACAAGTGTTATGGAACATTGTGTTCACAAGGGTTTGGAGCATTGTGATGACAGAGGTCATGGATCATTGTGAGTTCAAGGAGCATGGGGCATTGTGATGACAAGGGCATGAAGCAATGTGATCCCAAATTTCATGGAGGATTGTGATGACAATGGTAATGGAGTATTGTGAAGACAAGTGCATAAAGCATTGTAATGACAAGGTCATGTAGCATTTTGCTGACAAAGGCATGGAGCATTGTGATGAGAGGTGTCATGGAGCACTGTGATGACAAGCGTCATGGAGCATTGTGAATACAGGGGTCATGGAGCATTAGGATGACAAGGGCATGGATCATTGTGCTGAAAATGTTCATGGAGTATTGTGATGACAGGGGACATGTATCATTGTGATGACTAGGGAATGGAGCATTGTGATGACAAGAGTCCCGGATCATTGTGTTGTCAGGTGTCATGGAGTGTTGTGATGACAGTGGTCATGGAGCATTGTGATGATATTGGTCATGGATCATTGTGATGAGAATGCCATGGAACATTCTGATGGCATGCATAATGGAGCTTTCTGATGAAAAGGGTCATGGATCCTTGTGATGACAAGGCCGTGGAACATTGTGATGGCAGGAGTCAGGGAGCATTGTTATGAAAGAGGTAATGGAGCATTGTGATGAAAAGGGCATTGAGCATTGGTCTGAAATGTTTCATGGATTATTGTGATGAGAGTGGGCATGGAGCATTGTAATGACAAGGGCACGGAACACTATGATACATGGCTCATGGAGGACTGTAATGACAAGGGCATGGAGCATTGTGATGAGAAGTGTATCGAGCATTGTGAGCACAAGTGTCATGGAGCTTTTTGATGACAAGGGCATGGAGCAATGTGATGAGAGGGTTCATGGAGCATTGTGATGCCAAGTGTCATGGACCTTTGTGATGACAATGTCATGGAGCATTTTGATGACAAGTGTGTGGTGCACTGTGATGAGAAGGGCAGGGAGCATTTTGATGACAGGTTCATGCAGCAATTTGATGAAAAGTGTAATGGAACATTTTGATGACAGGGGTTATAGATCATTGTGATGTCAGGGGTCATGGAGCTTTGGGATGAAAAGGGTCATGGAGCATTTTGATAACAGGGGATATGGAACATTGTGATGTCAGGGGTCATGGAACATTGTGATGATAAGGAGATATAGTATTGTGATGACAGGGGTCATGTAACATTGTGATTACAGGGCTGAGGGTGTATTGTGATGACTAGTGATGGAACATTGTGATATCTCTGGTGAGAGAGCATTTGGTTGAGAAGTGCATGGAGCATTGTGATTACAAGGTTTATGGAGCATAGCGATGACAATGTTGTGGACCGTTGTGATGAAAAGCGCATTGCACATTGTGATGACAAGGGTAATGGAGCATTGTTCTGACAAAGGCAAGTAGCATTGTGATGACAACGGTCACGGAGCATTGTGATGAAAAGTTCATGGAGCATTGTGGTTAAAAAGGTCACAGAGCCTAGTGATGACGCGAGCATGGACCGTAATGATGACAAACGTTATGAAGCATTGTGATGACTGGAGTCACGGAGCATTGTGATGAAAGGGGACATGGAGCATTGTGATGACAAGGGCATGGAGCATTGTGATGAAAGGGACATGGAGAATTGGTCTGAAAAGTTTCATAGATTATTGTGATGACAGTGGACATGGTGCATTGTGATGACAAGGGCATGGAGCATAATGATGAGAAGGTCATGGATTATTGTGGAGACAGGTGACATTGAGCATTGTGATGACATATGTCATGGTCCACTGCGATGACAATGGCAGGGAGCATTGTGATGCCAAATGTAATGGAGGATTGTGATGAAAAATATAATGGAGCATTGTGATGAAAAGGGTCAGGGAGAATTGTGCTGACAACTGCATTGAGAATTTTGATGACAAGGGTCATGGACCATTCTCATGACAAGCTTGTGGAGTATTTTGATGACAATGGCATGGAGCATTGTGATGAAAACGGCATGTGGCATTGTGATGAAAAAGGCATAGAGCATTTTCATGACAGGGTTCAAGGAGCATTCTGATGACAAGTGTCAGGGAGCGTTGTTATGACAAGTGTATTGAGAATTGTGATGACAAAGGTCATGGAGCATTGTGATGAAAAGGGCATGGAGTATTGTGATGACAGGAATCATGGAGCGTTGTGATGTCAAGTGTTATGGAACATTGTGATCACAAGGGTTTGGAGCATTGTGATGACAGAGGTCATGGATCATTTTGATTTCAAAGAGCATGGAACATTGTGATGACAAGGAAATGAAGCAATGTGATCCCAAGGTTCATGGAGGATTGTGATGACAATCGTAATGGAGTATTTTGATGACAAGAGCATAGTGCATTGTAATGACAAGGTCATGTAGCATTTTGCTGACAGAGGCATGGAGCATTGTGATGACAGGTGTCATGGAGCACTGTGATGACAAGCGTCACGGAGCATTGTGAATACAGGGGTCATGGGGCATTGGGATGACAAGGGCATGGATCATTGTGATGACAAGTGTCATGGAGCATTGGGCTGAAAATGTTCATGGAGCATTGTGATGACAGGTTTCATGGAGCATTGTGATGACTAGGGAATGGAGCATTGTGATGAAAAGGGTCCCGGATCATTGTGTTCTCATGTGTCATGGAGTGTTGTGATGACAGTGGTCATGGAGAATTGTGAAGATATTGGTCATGGAGCATTGTGATGAGAATGCCATGGAACATTCTGATGACAAGGCCGTGGAACATTGTGATGGCAAGGGTCATGGAGCATTGTTATGAAAGTGGTAATGGAGCATTGTGATGAGAAGGGCATTGAGCATTGGTCTGAAATGTTTCATGGATTATTGTGATGAAAGTGGGCATGGAGCATTGTGATGACAAGGACACGGAACACTGTGATACATGGGTCATGGAAGATTGTAATGACAAGGGCATGGAGCATTGTAATGAGAAGGGGATCGAGCATTGTGAGGACAAGTGTCATGGAGCTTTGTGATGAAAAGGGCATGGAGCAATGTGATGAGAGGGTTCATGGAGCATTGTGATTACAATGAAATGGAACACTGTGATGCCAAGGGTAGTGGAGCTTTGTGATGACAAAGGTCATGGAGCATTTTGATGACAAGGGTGTGGTGTATTGTGATGAGAAGGGCAGGGAGCATTTTGATGACAGGTTCATGCAGCAATTTGATGAAAAGTATAATGGAACATTTTGATAACAGGGGTTATAGAACAGTGTGATGTCAGGGGTCATGGAGCTTTTGGATGAAAAGGGTCATGGAGCATTTTGATGACAGGGGATATGGAACATTGTCATGTCAGGGGTCATGGAACATTGTGATGATAAGGGGATGTAGCCTTGTGATGGCAGGCGTCATGGAACATTGTGATTACAGGGTGAGGGAGTATTGTGATGACTAGTGATGGAACATTGTGATATCTCTGGTGAGAGAGAATTTGGATGAGAATTGCATGGAGTATTGTGATTACAAGGTTTATGGAGCATAGCGATGACAAGGTTGTGGACCGTTGTGATGAAAAGCGTGTGGCACATTGCGATGACAAGGGTCATGGAGCATTGTTCTGACAAAGGCAAGGAGCATTGTGATGACAACGGTCACGGAGCATTGTGATGAAAAGTTCATGGAGCATTGTGGTTACAAAGGTCACAGAGCCTTGTGATGACTCGAGCATGGAGCACTGTGATGACAAACTTTATGAAGCATTGTGCTGACTGGAGTCACGGAGCATTGTGATGACAGGGGACATGGAGCACTGTGATGACAAGGGCATGGAGCATTGTGATGAAAGGGACATGGAGCATTGGTCTGACAAGTTTCATAGATTATTGTGATGACATTGGACATGGTGCACTGTGATGACAAGGGCATGGAGCATTGTGATGAGAAGGTCATGGATTATTGTGAAGACAGGTTTCATTGAGCATTGTGATGACATATGTCATGGTCCACTGCGATGACAATGGCAGGGAGCATTGTGATGCCAAATATAATGGAGGACTGTGATGACAAATATAATGGAGCATTGTGATGACAAAGGTCAGGGAGAATTGTGCTGACAAGTGCATGGAGAATTGTGATGAGAAGGGTCATGGAGCATTCTGAAGACAAGCTTGTGGAGTATATTGATGACAATGGCGTGGAGCATTGTGATGAAAACGGCATGGGGCATTGTGAAGAAAAAGGCATGGAGCCTTTCCGTGAAAGGTTTCAAGGAGCATTCTGACGAAAAGGGTCAGGGAGCATTGTGATGACAAGTGTATTGAGAATTGTGATGACAAAGGTCATGGAGCATTGTGATGACAAGGGCATGGAGCAATGTGATCCCAAGGTTCATGGTGGATTGTGATGACAATGGTAATGGAGTATTGTGATGACAAGCGCATAGAGCATTGTAATGACAAGGTCATGTAGCACTTTGCTGACAAAGGCATGGAACATGGTGATGACAGGTGTCATGGAGCACTGTGATGACAAGCGTCACGGAGCATTGTGAATACAGGGGTCATGGAACATTGGGATGACAAGGGCATGGATGATTGTGATGACAAGGGTCATGGAGCATTGGGCTGAAAATATTCATGGAGTATTTTGATGACAGAGGTCATGGAGCATTGTGATGACTAGGGAATGGAGCATTGTGATGACCAGAGTCCCGGATCAATGTGTTGTCAGGTGTCATGGAGTTTTGTGATGACAGTGGTCATGGAGCATTGTGATGATACTGGTCATGGAGCATTGTGATGAGAAGGTCATGGAGCATTGGGCTGAAAATGTTCACGGAGAATTGTGATGACATGGGTCATGGAGCACTGTGATGACAAGGGAATGGAGCATGGTGATGACAAGGTCCTGGAGCATTGTGATGAGAAGACCATGGAGACTTGTGATGACAAGTCTCATGTAGCATTTGATGAAAAGGGGTATGGAGAATTGTGATTACAGGGGTCTTGGCACATTGTGATGAGAAGGACATGGATCATTTTGAGGAGAAGGACAAGGAACTTTGTGATGACATGCGTCATTTAACTTTGTGATGACAAGGGCATGGAGCAATGTGATTACAGGTGTCTTGGAGCATTGTGATGAAAAGGGCATGGACCATTGTGATGAAAAAGGCATGGAGCCTTGTCATGACAGGGTTCAAGGAGCATACAGACAACAAGTGTCAGGGAGAATTTTCATGACAAATGTAATGAGCATTGTGATGACAAAGGTCATGGAGCATTGTGATGAGAAGACCATGGATAACTGTGATGACGAGCGTCATGGGGCATTGTGATGACAAATGTTATGGAATATTGTGATCACAAGGGTTTGGAGCATTGTTATGACAGAGTGACGTCATGGAGCATTTTGATTTCATTGTGATGACAATAGCATGAAGCATTATGATGATGGGCATGGTGCATTGTGATGACAGGGTTCATGGCTCTTTGAGATGAAAAGGGGCATGGAGCATTGTGATTTCAGTGGTCTTGGTGTATTGTGATGAGAAGGGTAATGGAGCCTTGTGATGACAAGGCCATGGAACATCGTGATGGCAGGGGTCATGGAGCATTGTTATGATGGGTAATGGGGCATTGTGATGGCAAGGGCATGGAGCATTTGATGAGAAAGCCATGGAGCATTCTGATAACATGTGTCATGGAGCTTTGTGATGACAAGGGCATGGAGCAATGTGATGAGAGCGTTCATGGAGCATTGTGATGACAATGACATGGAGCAATGTAATGCCAAGCGCCATGTATCTTTGTGATGACAAAAGTCACGGAGCATTTTGATGACAAGGGCGTTGTGCATTGTGATGAGAAGTGCAGGGAGCATTGTGATGACAGGGTCATGGAGCAATTTGATGAAAAGGGTCATGGAACATTTTGATGACAGGGGTTATGGAACACTGTGATGTCAGGGGTCATGGAGCATTTTGATGAAAAGGGTCATGGAGCATTTTGATGACACGGTTTATGGAACATTGGGATGTCAGGGTTCATCGAACATTGGGATGATAAATGCATGTAGCATTGTGATGACAGGAGTCATGAAACATTATGATGAAGTGGGTGCGGCAGTATTGTGACGAATAGTGATATAACATTGTGATATCACTGTTGAGAGAGCATTTTGATGAGAAGTGCATGGAGCACTGTGATGTCAAGGTTTATGGAGCATTGAGATGACAACATTGTGGAGCACTGTGATGACGAGCGCATGGTGAATTGTGATGACAAGTGTCATGGAGCATTGTGCTGACAAGTGCATGGAGCATTGTGATGACAAGGGTCAAAGAGCATTTTGATGAAAAGGGTCATGGAGCATTTTGATGACAGGGGTTATGGAACATTCTGATGTCAGGGATCATCGAACATTGTGATGATAAGTGCATATAACATTGTGATGACAGGAATCATGGAACATTGTGATGACAGGGGTGAGGGAGCATTGTGACGAATAGTGATGTAACATTGTGATATCAGTGGTGAGAGAGCATTTTGATGAGAAGTGCATGGAGCATTGTGATGACAAGGTTTATGGAGCATTGTGATGACAAGATTGTGGAGCATTGTGATGACAAGCGCATGGTGCATTTTGATGACATGTGTCATGGAGCAATGTGCAGACAAGCGCATGGAGAATTGTGATGACAAGGGTCATGGAGCATTGTGCTGAGAAATGCATAGAGCATTGTGATGACAAGGGTCAAAGAGCATTGTGATGAAAAGTTCATGGAGCATTGTGGTTAAAAAGGTCAAAGAGACTGTTGATGATGAGGGCATGGAGCATTGTGATGACAAAGGTCATGAAGCATTGTGATGACTGGAGTCACGGAGCATTGTGATGACAGGGGTCATGGAGCATTGTGATAACAAGGGCATTGAGCATTGTGATGACAAGGGCATGGAACATTGGTGTAATTAGTTTCATGGATTATTGCGATGACAGTTGGAATGGCGCATTGTGATGACAAGGGCATGGAGCATTGTGATGACCAGGTCATGCAGTATTGTGAAGACAGATGTCAGGGAGCATTGTGATGACATATGTAATGGCCCACTGCGATGACAATGGCATGGAGTACTGTGATGCCAAGTGTTATGGAGGATTCTGATGACAAAGGTAATGGAGCATTGTGATGACAAGGGCATGGAGCATTGTGATTACAGGGGTCTTGCAGCATTGTGATGACAAGTGTCATGGAGCCTTGTGATGACAAGGCTGTGTAACATTGTGATGGCAGGGGTTATGGAGCATTGCTATGACAGGGGTAATGGAGCTTTGTGATGAGAAAGGCATGGAGCATTGTGATTACAAGGTTTATGGAGCATTGCGCTGACAAATTTGTGGACCATTGTGATGAAAAGCACGTGGCACATTGTGATGACAAGTGTCACGGAGCATTGTGATGAAAAGATCATGGAGCATTGTGGTTAAAAAGGTCACAGAACATTGTGATGACGCGGGCATGGACCACTGTGATGACAAATATTATGAAGCATTGTGATGACTGGAGTCACGGAGCATTGTGATGACAGCGGTCATGGAGCAATTTCATGACAAGGGCATGGAGCATTGTGATGACAGGGACATGGAGCATTGGTCTGACAAGTTTCATAGAGTATTGTGATGACAGTGGACATGGTGCATTGTGATGACAAAGGCATGGAGCATTGTGTGGTAAAAATCAAGGAACCTTCTGATGACAAATGTCATGGAGCATACTGATGAAAAGGGTCCTGGACCATTGTGATTACAGGGGTCTTGGAACACTGTGATGACGAGGGCAAGGAGCATTGTGAGGAGAAAGCCAAGGAGCATTCTAATGACATGCGTCATTGAGCTTTGTGATGACAAGGGCATGGAGCATTGTGATTACAGGGGTCTGGGAGCATTGTGATGAAAAGGGCATGGATCATTGTGATGAAAATCGCACGGAGCCTTGCCATGACAGGCTTCAAGGAGCATACAGGCAACAAGTGTCAGGGAGCATTTTGATGACAAGTGTATTGAGCTTTGTGATGACAAAAGTCATGGAGCATTGCGATGAGAAGACCATGGATAATTGTGATAATGAGCGACAAGGGCCATTGTGATGACAAGTGTTATGGAGTATTGTGATCACAAGGGTTTGGAGCAGTGTTATGACATAGGTCATGGAGCATTTTGATTTCATTGTGATGACAATATCATGAAGCATTATGATGATGGGCATGGTGTATTGTGATGACAGGGTTCAAGGATCATTGAGATGAAAAGGGGCATGGAGCATTGTGATTACAGGGGTCTTGGAACATTGTGATGAGAAGGGTCATGGAGCCTTGTGATGACAAGGCCATGGATCATCGTGATGGGAGTGGTCACGGAGCATTGTTATGACAGGGCTAATGGAGCATTGTGATGGCAAGGTCATGGAGCATTGTGATGAAAAGGGCATGGAGTATTGTGATGACCCGCATCATGGAGCGTTGTGATGACAAGTGTTATGGAACATTGTGATCACAAGGTTTTGGAGCATTGTGATGACAGAGGTCATGGATCATTTTGATTTCAAGGAGCATGGAGCATTGTGATGACAAGGGCATGAAGCAATGTGACTCCAAGTCTCATGGAGGATTGTGATGACATGGTAATGGAGTATTGTGATGACAAGCGCATAGAGCACTGTAATGACATGGTCATGTAGCATTTTGCTGATAAAGGCATGGAGCATTGTGATGACAGGTGTCATGGAGCACTGTGATGACAATCGACACAGAGCATTGTGAATACAGGGTTCATGGAGCATTGGGATGACTAGGGAATGGAGCATTGTGATGACAAGTGTCCCGGATCATTGTGTTGTCAGGTGTCCTGGAGTGTTGTGATGACAGTGGGAATGGAGAATTGTGATTATATTGGTCATGGAGCATTATGATGAGAAGGTCATGGAGCACTGGGCTGAAAATATTCATGGAGTATTGTGATGACAGGGGTCATGGAGCATTGTGGTGACAAGGTCCTGAAGCATTGTGATGAGAAGTCCATGGAGACATGTGATGACAAATCTCATGGAGCATTCTGATGAAAAGGGGCATGGTGCATTGTAATAACAGTGGTCTTGGAGCATTGTGATGACAAGTGCTTGGAATATTGAGATGAGAAGGCCATTATGCATTCTGATGACATGCGTCATGGAGCTTTGCGATGACAAGGCCTGGAGAATTCTGATTACAGTGTTCTTGGAGCTTTGTGATGAAAAGGGCAAGGATCATTGTGATGAAAAAGGCATGGAGACTTGTCATGACAGGGTTCAGGGAGCATACTGATGACAAGTGTCAAGGAGCATTGTGATGACAAGTGTATTGAGCATTGTGATGACAAAGGTCATGGAGCATTGGGGTGAAAATGTTCATGGAGTATTGTGATGACAGGTGTCATGGAGCATTGAGATGAAAAGGGGCATGGATCATTGTGATTACAGGGTTCCTGGAGCACTGTGATGACAAAGGCATGGAACATTTTGATGAGAAGTCCATGGAACATACTGATGATATGTGTCATGGAGCTTTGTGATGACAAGGGCATGGAGCATTATGATTACAGGGGTCTTGGAGCATTGTGATGACAAGTGTCATGGAGCCTTGTGATGACAAGTCTGTGGAACATTGTCATGGCAGGGGTCATGGAGCATTGTTATGACAGGGGTAATGGAGCATTGTGATGAGAAATGCATGGAGCATTGTGATTACAATGTTTATGGAGCATTGCGATGACAAATTTTTGGACCGTTGTGATGAAAAGCACGTGGCACATTGTGATGACAAGTGTCATGGAGCATTGTGATGAAAAGATCATGGAGCATTGTGGTTACAAAGGTCACAGAGCCTTGTGATGACGCGGGCATGGACCACTGTGATGACAAATGTTATGAAGCATTGTGATGACTGGAGTCACGGAGCATTGTGATGACAGCGGTCATGGAGCAATTTGATGACAAGGGCATGGAGCATTGTGATGACAGGGGCATGGAGCATTGGTCTGACAATTTTCATAGATTGTTGTGATGACAGTGAACATGGTGCATTGTGATGACAAGGGCATGGAGCATTGTGTTGAGAAGGTCATGGAGTATTGTGAAGACAGGTGTCAGGGAGCATTGTGATCACCTATGTCATGGTCCATTGCGATGACAATGGCATGGAGCATTGTGATGCCAAATGTAATGGAGGCTTTTGGTGACAAATATAATGGAGTATTGTGATGACTATGGCTTGGAGCATTATGATGACAAGGGCCTTTGAGAATTTTCATGAAAACGTCGTGAAGCATTGTGATGATAAGGTCCTGGAACATTGTGATGAGAAAATCAAGGAACCTTCTGATGACAAATCTCATGGAGCATACTGATGAAAAGGGGCCTGGACCATTGTGATTACAGGGGTGTTGGAACATTGTGATGACTAGGGCTGGGAGCATTGTGAGGAGAAGGCCAAGGAGCATTCTAATGACATGCTTCATTGAGCTTGTCATGAAAAGGGCATGGATCATTGTGGTAAAAGTGGCATGGAGCCTTGTCATGACAGGGTTCAAGGAGGATACAGACAACAATTTTCAGGGAGCATTATGATGACAAGTGTATTGAGCTTTGTGATGACAAATGTCATGGAGCATTGTGATAAAAAGACCATGGATAATTGTGATAACGAGCGACATGGGGCACTGTGATGACAAGTGTTATGGAATATTGTGATCACAAGGGTTTGGAGCAGTATTATGACAGAGGTCATGGAGCATTTTGATTTAATTGTGATGACAATAGCATGAAGCATTATGATGATGGGAATGGTGCATTATGATGACAGGGTTCAAGGATCATTGAGATGAAAAGGGGCATGGAGCATTGTGATTACAGGGGTCTTGGAGCATTGTGATGGGAAGGGTCATGGAACATTGTGATGACAAGGCCATGGAACATCGTGATGGCAGGGGTCACGGAGCATTGTTATGACAGGTGTAATGGAGAATTCTGATGGCAAGGACATGGAGCACTGTAATGAGAAGGCCATGGAGCATTCTGATGACATGTGTCATGGACCTTTGTGATGACAAGGGCATGGAGCAATGTGATGACAGCGTTCATTAAGCATTGTGATGACAATGGCATGGAGCATTTTGATGCCAAGGGACATGGATCTTTGTGATGACAAATATCATGGAGCATTTTAACGACAAGGGCATTGTGCATTGTGATGAGAAGGGCAGGGAACATTGTGAGGACAGAGGTCATGGAGAATTTTGATTTCATTGTACTGACAATAGCCTGAAGCTTTATGATGATGGGCATGGTGCATTGAGATGACAGGGTTCATGGATCATTGAGATAAAAAGGGGCACGGAGCATTGTGATTACAGGGGTCTTGGGGCATTGTGATGAAAAGGGTCATGGAGCCTTGTGATGAAAAGGCCATGGAACGTCGTGATGGCAGGGGTAATGGAGCATTGTTATGACAGGTGTAATGGAGCATTGTGATGGCAAGGACATGAAGCATTGTGATGAGAAGGCCATGGAGCATTCTGATGACATGTGTCATGGAGCTATGTGATGACAAGGGCATGGAGTAATGTGATGAGAGCGTTCATGGAGCATTGTGATGAAAATGACATGGAGCATTGTGATGCCAAGGGTCATGGATCTTTGTGATGACAAAGGTCATTTAGCATTTTGACGACAAGGGCATTGTGCATTGTGATGAGAAGGGCAGGGAGCATTGTGATGACAGGGTCATGGAGCAATTTGATGGAAAGGGTCATGGAACATTTTGATGACAGCTGTTATCGAACATTATGATATCAGGCGTCATCGAACATTGTGATGATAAGTGCATGTAGCACTGTGATGACAGGTGTCATGGAACATTGTGATGACAGGGGTGAGGGAGTATTGTGATGAATAGTGATGTAACATTGTGATATCAGTGGAGAGAGAGCATTGTGATGAGAAGGTATATGGAGCATTGTCATGAAAAGATTGTAGAGCACTGTGATGACAAGCACATGGTGCACTGTGATGACATGTGTCATAGAGCATTGTGCTGACAAGTGCATGGAGCATTGTGATGACACAGGACATGGAGCATTCTGCTGAGAAAGGCATAGAGCATTGTGATGACAAGGGTCAAAGAGAATTGTGATGAAAAGTTCATGGAGCATTGTGGTTAAAAAGGTCACAGAGACTGTTGATGCTGAGGGCATGGACCATTGTGATGACAAATGTCATGAAGCATTGTGATGACTGGAGTCACGGAGCATTGTGATGACAGGGGTCATGGAGCATTGTCATAACAAGGGCATGGAGCATTGTGATGACAATGGCATGGAGCATTGGTCTAAAAAGTTTCATGGATTATTGTGATGACAGTTGGAATGGCGCATTGTGATGACAAGGGCATGGAGCATTGTGATGACCAGGTCATGCAGTATTGTGAAGACAGGTGTCAGGGAGCATTGTGATGTCATATGTAATGGCCCATTGTGATGACAATGGCATGGAGCATTGTGATGCCAAGTGTCATTGAGGATTCTGATGACAAAGTTAATGGAGCATTGTGATGACAATGGCTTGGAGCATTGTGATGACAAGGGTCAGGGAGCATTGTGCTGAAAAGTGCATGGAGAATTGTGATGACAAGGGTCATGGAGCATTCTGATGACAAGCTTGTGGAGTATTTTAATGACAAAGGCATGGAGCATTGTGATGAAAATGGCATGGGGCATTGTGATGAAAAAGACATGGAGCCTTTCCGTGACAGCGTACAAGGAGCATTCTGACGACAAGTGTCAGGGAGCATTGTGATGGCAAGTGTATTGAGAATTGTGATGACAAAGTTCATGGAGCATTGTGATGAAAAGCGCATGGAGTATTGTGATGACAGACATCATGGAGCGTTGTGAGGACAAGTGTTATGGAACATTGTGATCACAAGGATTTGGAGAATTGTGATGACAGAGGTCATCAATCATTTTGATTTCAAAGAGCATGGAGCATTGTGATGACAAGGGCATGAAGCAATGTGATCCCAAGGTTCATGGAGGATTGTGATGACAATGGTAATGGTGTATTATGATGACAAGCGCATAGAGGATTGTAATGACAAGGTCATGTAGCATTTTGCTGTCAAAGGCATGGAGCATTGTGATGACATGTGTCATTGGGCACTGTGATGACAAGCGTCACGGAGCATTGTGTATACAGGGTTCATGGAGCATTGGGATGACAAGGGCATGGATCATTGTGATGACAAGGGTCATGGAGCATTGGGCTGAAAATGTTCATGGAGTATTGTGATAACAGGGGTCATGGAGCATTGTGATGACAGAGGTCATGGAGAATTTTGATTTCATTGTGCTGACCATAGCCGGAAGCATCATGATGATGGGCATGATGCATTGTGATGACAGGTTTCATGGAGCATTGAGATGAAAAGTGGCATGGAGCATTGTGATTACAGGGGTCTTGGAGCATTGTGATGAAAAGGGCATGGAGCATTTTGATGAGAAGGCCATGGAACATTCTGATGACATGTGTCATGGAGCTTTGTGATGACAAGGGCATGGAGCATTGTGATTACAGGGGTTTTGGAGCATTGTGATGACAAGTGTCATGGAGCCTTGGGATGACAAGTCCGTGGAACATTGTGATGGCCGGGGTCATGGAGCATTGTTATTACAGGTGTAATGGAGCATTGTGATGAGAAGGGCATGGAGCACTGCGATGACAAATTTGTGGACCGTTGTGATGAAAAGCACGTGGCACATTGTGATGACAAGGGTCATGGAGCATTTTTCTGACAAAGGCATGGAGCATTGTGATGAAAAGTGTCACGGAGCATTGCGATGAAAAGTTCATGGAGCATTGTGTTTACAAATGTCACAGAGACTTGTGATGACGCAGGCATGGACCATTGTGATGACAAATGTTATGAAGCATTGTGATGACTGGAGTCACCGAGCATTGTGATGACAGGTGTCATGGAGCACTGTGATGACAATCGTCATGGAGCATTGTGAAGAAAGGGGTCATGGAGCATTGGGATGATAATGGCATGGATCATTTTGATGACAAGGGTCATGGAGCATTGGGCTGAAAATGTTCATGGAATATTGTGATGACCGAGGTCATGGAGCACTGTGATGACTAGGGGATGGAGCATTGTGATGACAAGACTCCCGGATCATTGTGTTGTCAGGTGTCATGGGGTGTTGTAATGACTGTGGTCATGGAGCATTGTGATGATATTGGTCATGGAGCATTGTGATGAGAAGGTCATGGAGCATTGGGCTAAAAATATTCAGGGTGTTTTGTGATGACAGGGTTCATGGAGCATTGTGATGACAAGGGAATGGAGCATTGTGGTGACAAGGTCCTGTAGCATTGTGATGAGAAAACCATGGAGACTTGTGATGACAAGTCTCATGGAGCATTCTGAGGAAAAGGGGCATGGTGCATTGTGATTACATTGGTCTTGGAGAATTGTGATGACAAGGGCATGGAGCATTGTGATGAGAAGGCCATGGAGCATTCTGATGACATGCGTCATGGAGCTTTGCGATGACAAGGGCATGGAGCATTCTTATTACAGGGTTCTTGGAGCATTGTGATGAAAACTGCATGGATCATTGTGATAAAAAAGGCGTGGAGACTGGTCATGACAGGTTTCAAGGAGCATACTGACGACAAGTGTCAGGGAGCATTGTGATGACAACTGGATTGAGCATTGTGATGACAAAGGTCATGGAGCATTGTGATGAGAAAACCATGGAGCCTTTTGATGACAAGTCTCATGGAGCATACTGATGAAAAGGGGCCTGGACCATTGTGATTACAGGGGTCTTGGAACATTGTGATGACAAGGGAATGGAGCATTGTGAGGAGAAGGCCAACTACCATTCTAATGACATGCGTCATTGAGCTCTGTGATGACAAGGGCATGGAACATTGTGATTACAGGGGTCTTGGAGCATTGTGATGAAAAGGGCATGGATCATTGTGATGAAAAAGGCATGGAGCCTTGTCATGACAGGGTTCAAGGAGCATACAGACAACAAGTGTCATGGAGCATTTTAATGACAAGTGTATTGAGCATTGTGATGACAAAAGTCATGGAGCATTGTGATGAGAGGACCATGGATAATTGTGATGACGAGCGTCATGGGGCATTGTGATGACAAGTGTTAAGGAATATTGTAATCACAAGGGTTTGTAGCATTGTTATGACAGTGGTCATGGAGCATATTGATTTCATTGTGATGACAATAGCATGAAGCATTATGATGATGTGCATGGTACATTGTGAAGAAAGGTTTCATGGATCATTTAGATGAAAAGGGGCATGGAGTATTGTGATATCAGGGGTCATGGAGCATTGTGATGAGAAGGGTCATTGAGCCTTGTGATGACTAGGCCGTGGAGCATCGTGATGGCAGGGGTCATTGAGCATTGTTATGACAGGTGTAATGGAGCATTGTGATGGCAAGGGCATGGAGCATACTGATGACATGTGTCATGGAGCTTTGTGATGACAAGCACATGGAGCAATGTGATGACAATGATATGGAGCATTGTGATGCCAAGGGTCATGGAACTATGAGATGACAAAGGTCATGGAGCATTTTGATGAGAAATGTGTTGTGCAGTGTGATGAGAAGGGCAGGGAGCATTGTGAAAGTAGGGTCATGGAGCAATTTGATGAAAAGGGTCATGAATAATTTTGATGACAGGGGTTATGGAACATTCTGATGTCAGGGGTCATGGGGCATTTTGATGAAAAGGGTCATGGAGCATTTTGATGACAGGGGTTATGGAACATTGTGATGTCAGGGGTCATCGAACATTTTGATGATAAGTGCATGTAGCATTGTGATGACAGGAGTCATGGAACATTATGATGACTGGGGTGACGGAGTACTGTGACGAATAGTGATGTAACATTGTGATATCAGTAGTGAGAGAGCATTTTGATGAGAAGTGCATGGTGCATTGTGATGACATGTGTCATGGAGCATTGTGCTGACAAGCGCATGGAGCATTGTGATGACAAGGTTCATGGAGCATTGTGCTTAGAAAGACATAGAACATTGTGATGAGAAGGGTCAAAGAGATTGTGATGAAAAGCTCAAAGAGCATTGTGGTTAAAAAGTCACAGAGACTGTTGATGACGAGGGCATGGACCATTCTGGTGACAAAGGTCATGAAGCATTGTGATGACTGGAGTCACGGAGCATTGTGATGACAGGGGTCATGGAGCATTGTGATAACAAGGGCATGGAGCACTGTGATGACAAGGGCATGGAGCATTGGGCTGAAAATGTTCATGGAGTATTGTGATGACAGGGGTCATGGAGCATTGTGATGACAGAGGTCATGGAGAATTTTGATTTCATTGTGCTGACAATAGCCGGAAGCATTATGATGATGGGAATGATGCACTGTGATGACAGGGTTCATGGATCATTGAGATGAAAAGGGGCATGCAGCATTGTGATTACAGTGGTCTTGGAGCACTGTGATGACAAGGACATGAAGCATTTTGATGAGAAGGCCATGGAACATTCTGATGACATGTGTCATGGAGCTTTGTAATGACAAGAGCATGGAGCATTGTGATGACAGGGGTCTTGGAGCATTGTGATGACAAGTGTCATGGAGCCTTGTGATGAAAAGGCCGTGGAACATTGTGATGGGAGGGGTCATGGAGCATTGTTATGACAGGGGTAAGGGAGCATTGTGATGAGAAGGGCATGGAGCATTGTGATTACAAGGTTTATGGAGCATTGCGATGACAAATTTGTGGACCGTTGTGATGAAAATCGCGTGGCACATTGTGATGACAAGGGTCATGGAGTATTTTTCTCACAAAGGCATGGAGCATTGTGATGATAAGGGACACGGAGCATTGTGATGATAAGGGTCACGGAGCATTGTGGTTTCAAAGGTCACAGAGACTTGTGATGATGCGGGCATGGACCATTGTGATGACAAATGTTGTGAAGCATTGTAATGACTGGAGTCATCGAGCAGTGTGAAGACAGGCGTCATGGAGCTTTGTGATGACAAGGGCATGGAGCATTGTGATGACAGGGACATGGAGCATTTGTCTGACAAGTTTCATAGATTACTGTGATGACAGTGGACATGGTGCATTGTGATGACAAGGGCATGGAGCATTGTGATGGGAAGGTCATGGAATATTGTGAAGACAGGTGTCAGGGAGCATTGTGATGACATATGTCATGGTCCATTGCGATGACAATGACAGGGTGCATTGCGATGCCAAAAGTAATGGAGGATTGTGATGACAAATATAATGGAGCATTGTGATGACTAGGGCTTGGAGCATTATGATGACAAGGGCCATTGAGCATATTCATAACAAGGTCGTGACGCATTGTGAAGACAAGTTCCTGGAGCATTGTCATGAGAAAACCATGGAGCCTTGTGATGACAAGTATCATGGAGCATACTGATGAAAAGGGGCATGGACCATTGTGATTACAGGGGTCTTGGATCATTGTGATGACTAGGGCATGGAGCATTGTGAGGAGAAGGCCAAGGAGCATTCTAATGACATGCGTCATTGAGCTTTGTGATGACAAGGGCATGGAGCTTTGTGATTACAGGGGTCTTGGAGCATTGTGATGAAAAGGGCATGGACCATTGTGATGAAAAAGGCATGGATCCTTGTCATGACAGGGTTCAAGGAGCATAAAGACAACAAGTGTCAGGGAGGATTTTAATGACAAGTGTATTGAGCATTGTGATGACAAAGCTCATGGAGCATTGTGATGAGAAGACCATGGATAATTGTGATAACGAGCATCATGGGGCATTGTGATGACAAGTGTTATGGAATATTTTCATCACAAGGGCTTGGAGCATTGTTATGACAGTGGACCTGGAGCATTTTTATTTCATTGTGATGACAATAGCATGAAGCATTATGATGATGGGCATGGAGCATTGTGATGACAGGGTTCATGGAGCATTGAGATGAAAAGGGGCATGGAGACTTGTGATTACAGTGGTCTTGGAGCATTGTGATGAGAAGGGTCATGGAGACTTGTGATGACAAGGCCATGGAACATCATGATCGCAGGGGTCATGGAGTATGGTTATGAAAAGTGTAATGGAGCATTGTGATGAGAAGGGCATTGAGCATAGGTCTGAAATGTTTCATGGATTATTGTGATGAGAGTGGGCATGGAGCATTTTTATGACAAGGGCACGGAACACTGTGATACATGGGTCATGGATGATTGTAATGACAAGGGCATGGAGCAATGTGATGAGAGGGTTCATGGAGCATTGTGATGACAATGGCTTGCAGCATTGTGATGACAAGGGTCAGGGAGCATTGTGCTGACAAGTGCATGGAGAATTGTGATGACAAGGGTCATGGAGCATTCGGATGAGAAGCTTGTGGAGTATTTTGATGACAATGGCATGGAGCATTGTAATGAAAATGGCATGGGGCATTGTGATGAAAATGGCATGGGGCATTTTGATGAAAAAAGCATGCAGCCTTTACGTGACAAGGTTCAAGGAGCATTCTGATGACAAGTGTCAGGGAGCATTGTGATGACAAGTGTATTGTGAATTGTGATGACAAAGGTCATGGAGCATTGTGACGAAAAGAGCATGGAGTACTGTGATGACAGGCATCATGGAGCTTTGTAATGACAAGTGTTATGGAACACTGTGATCACAAGGGTTTGGAGAAATGTGATGACAGAGGTCATCAATCATTTTGATTTCAAGGAGCATGGAGCACTGTGATGACAAGGGCATGAAGCAATGTGATCCCAAGGTTCATGGAGGATTGTGATGACAAGCGCATAGAGCATTGTAATGACAAGGTGAGGTAGCATTTTGCTGACAAAGTCATGGAGCATTTTGATGAGAGGTGTCATGAAGCACTATGATGACAAGAGTCACGGAGCATGGTGAATACAGGGGTCATGGAGCATTGGGATGACAAGGTCATTTATCATTTTGATGACAGGGTCATGGAGAATTGGGCTGAAAATGTTCATGGAGTATTGTGATGACAGGGGTCATGGAGCATTGTGATGACAGAGGTCATGGAGAATTTTGATTTCATTGCGCTGACAATAGCCGGAAGCATTATGATGATGTGCATGCTGCATTGTGATGACAGGGTTCATGGAGCATTGAGATGAAAAGCGGCATGGAGCATTGTGATTACAGGGGTCTTGGAGCATTGGGATGACAAGGGCATGGAGCATTTTGATGAGAAGGCCATGGAACATTCTGATGACATGTGTCATGGAGCTTTGTGATGACAAGGGCATGGAGTATTGTAATGACAGGGGTCTTGGAGCACTGTGATGACAAGTGTCATGGAGCCTTGTGATGACAAGGCCGTGGAACATTGTGATGGCAGTGGTCATGGATCATTGTTATGACAGGGGTAATGGAGCTTTGTGATGATAAGGGCATGGAGCATTGTGATAATATGCTTTGTGGAGCATTGTGATGACAAATTTGTGGACCGTTGTGATGAAAAGCGTGTGGCACATTGTGATGACAAGGGTCATGGAGCATTTTGCTCACAAAGGCATGGAGCATTGTGATGACAAGGGTCATGGAGCATTGTGATGACAAGAGTCCCGGATCATTGTGTTGTCATGTGTCATGGAGTGTTGTGATGACAGTGGTCATGGAGCATTGTGTTGATATTGGTCATGGAGCATTGTGATGAGAAGGTCATGGAGCATTGGGCTGAAAATGATCATGGAATATTGTGATGACAGAGGTCATGGAGCACTGTGATGACTAGGGAATGGAGCATTGTGATGAGAAAGCCATGGAGCATTCTGATGACATGCGTCATGGAGCTTTGCGATGACAAGGACATGGAGCTTTCTGATGAAAAGGGGCATGGTGCATTATGATTACAGAGGTCTTGGAGCATTGTGAGGTCAAGGGCATGGAGCATTGTGATGAGAAAGCCATGGAGCATTCTGATGACATGCGTCATGGAGCTTTGCGATGACAAGGACATGGAGCTTTCTGATAACAGGGGTCTTGGAGCATTGTGATGAAAAGGGCATGGATCATTGTGATGAAAAAGGCATGGAGCCTGGTCATAAGAGGGTTCAAGAAGGATACTGACGACAAGTGTCAGGGAGCATTGTGATGACAAGTGTATTGAGCATTGTGATGACAAAGGACATGGAGCATTGTGATGAGAAGACCATGGATAATTGTGATGATGAGCGTCATGGGGTGATGTGATGATAAGTGTTATGGAACATTGTGATCTTAAGGGTTTGGTGTATTATGATGACAGAGGTCATGGAGAATTTTGATTTCATTGTGATGACAATAGCCTGAAGCTTTATGATGATGGGCATGGTGCATTGTGATGACAGAGTTCATGGAGCATTGAGATGAAAAGGGGCATGGAGCATTGTGATTACAGGGGTCTTGGAGCATTGTGATGAGAAGGGTCATGGAGCCTTGTGATGACAAGGCCATGGATCATCGTGATGGCAGTGGTCACGGAGCATTTTTATGACAGGGCTAATGGAGCGTTGTGATGGCAAGGTCATGGAGCATTGTGATGCCAATGGTCATAGATCTTTGTGATGACAAATGTCATGGAGCATTTTGACCAGAAGGACATTGTGCATTGTGATGAGAAGGGCAGGGAGCATTGTGATGACAGAGGTCATGGAGATTTTTGATTTCATTGTGCTGACAATAGCCTGAAGCATTATGATAACGAGCATGGTGCATTGTGATGACAGGGTTCATGGATCATTGAGATGAAAAGGGGCATGGAGCATTGTGATTACAGGGGTCTTGGGGCATTGTGATGAAAAGGGTCATGGAGCCTTGTGATGACAAGGCCATGGAACATCGTGATGGTAGGGGTCATGGAGCATTGTTATGACAGGTGTAATGGAGCATTGTGATCGCAAGGGCATGGAGCATTGTGATGAGAAGGCCATGGAGCATTCTGATGATATGTGTCATGGAGCTTTGTGGTGACAAGGGCATGGAGCAAAGTGATGAGAGCATTCATGGAGCATTGTGATGAAAATGACATGGAGCATTGTGATGCAAAGGGTCATGGATCTTTGTGAAGACAAAGACCATAGAGCATTTTGATGACAAGGGCGTTGTGCATTGTGATGAGAAGGCCAGGGAGCATTGTGATGACAAGGTCCTGGAGCATTTTGATGAAAAGTGTCATGGAACATTTTGATGACAGGTTTGATGGAACATTGTGATGTCAGGGGTCATGGAGCAGTTTGATGACAGGGTTTATGGAACATTGTGATGACAGTGGTCATCGAACATTGTGATGACAAGTGCATGTAGCATTGTGAAGACAGGAATCATAGAGCATTATGATTACAGGGGTGTCGGAGTATTGTGACGAATAGTGAGGTAACATTGTGATATCAGTGGTGAGAGAGCATTTTGATGAGAATTGCATGGAGCATTATGATGACAAGGTTTATGGAGCAATGTGATGACAATATTGTGGAGCACTGTGATGACAAGCGCATGGTGCATTGTGATGACATGTGTCATGGAGCAATGTGCAGACAAGCGCATGGAGAATTGTGATGACAAGGGTCATGGAGCATTGTGCTGAGAATGGCATAGAGCATTGTGATGACAAGCGTCAAAGAGCATTGTGATGAAAAGTTCATGGAGCATTGTGGTTAAAAAGGTCACAGAGGCTGTTGATGACAAGGGAATGGACCATTGTGATGACAAAGGTCATGAAGCATTGGGATGACTGGAGTCACGGAGCATTGTGATGACAGGGGTCATGGAGCATTGTGATGACAAGGGCATGGAGCATTGGTCTAATAAGTTTCATGGGTTATTGCGATGACAGTTGGAATGGTGCATTGTGGTGACAAGGGCATGGAGCATTGTGATGACCAGGTCATGCAGTATTGTGAAGACAGGTGTCAGGGAGCATTGTGATGACATATGTAATGGCCCATTGTGATGACAATGGCATGGAGCATTGTGATGCCAAGTGTCATGGAGGATTCTGATGACAAAGGTAATGGAGCATTGTGATGACAATGGCTTGGAGCATTGTGATGACAAGGGTCAGGGATCATTGTGCTGACAAGTGCATGGAGAATTGTGATGACAAGGGTCATGGAGCATTCTGATGACAAGCTGGTGGAGTATTTTGATGACAATGGCATGGAGAGTTGTAATGAAAATGGCATGGGGCATTGTGATGAAAAAGGCATGGAGCCTTTTTGTGACAGGGTTCAAGGAGCATTCTGATGACAAGTGTCAGGGAGCATTGTGATGACAAGTGTATTGAGAATTGTGATGCCAAAGGTCATGGAGCATTATGATGGAAAGGGCATGGAGTATTGTGATGACCCGCATCATGGAGCGTTGTGATGACAAGTGTTATGGAACATTGTGATCACAAGGTTTTGGAGCATTGTGATGACAGATGTCATGGATCATTTTGATTTCAAGGAGCATGGAGCATTGTGATGACAAGGGCATGAAGCAATGTGACTCCAAATCTCATGGAGGATTGTGATGACATGGTAATGGAGTATTGTGATGACAAGCGCATAGAGCACTGTAACGACATGGTCATGTAGCATTTTGCTGATAAAGGCATGGAGCATTGTGATGACAGGTGTCATGGAGCACTGTGATGACAATCGACACAGAGCATTGTGAATACAGGGTTCATGGAGCATTGGGATGACTAGGGAATGGAGCATTGTGATGACAAGTGTCCCGGATCATTGTGTTGTCAGGTGTCCTGGAGTGTTGTGATGACAGTGGGAATGGAGAATTGTGATTATATTGGTCATGGAGCATTATGATGAGAAGGTCATGGAACATTCTGATGACATGTGTCATGGAGCTTTGTGATGACAAGAGCATGGAGCATTGTGATGACATGCGTCATGGAGCTTTGTGATGACAAGGTCATGGAGCATTTTGATGACAAGGGAGTTGTGCATTGTGATGAGAAGGGCAGGGAGCATTGTGATGACGGTGTCATGGAGCAATTTGATGAAAATGGTCATGGAACATTTTGATGACAGGGGTTATGGAACATTGTGGTGTCAGGGGTCATGGAGCATTTTGATGAAAATTGTCATGGAGCATTTTAATGACAGGGGATATGGAACATTGTGATGTCAGGGGTCATCGAACATTGTGATGATAAGTGATTGTAGCATTGTGATGACAGGAGTCATGGAACATTGTGATGACAGGGGTGAGGGCGTATTGTGACGAATAGTGATGTAACATTGTGATATCAGTGGTGAGAGAGCATTTTGATGAGAAGCGCCTGGAGCATTGTGATGACAAGATTTATGGAGCACTGTGATGACAAGATTGTGGAGCACTGTGATGACAAGCGCATGGTGAATTGTGATGACATGTGTCATGGAGCATTGTGCTGACAAGCGCATGGAGCACTGTGATGACAAGGGTCATGGAGCATTGTGCTGAGAAAGGCATAGAGCATTGTGATGAAAAGAGTCAAAGAGCATTGTGATAAAAATTTCATGGAGCATTGTGATTAAAAAAGTCACAGAGACTGTTAATGATGAGGGCATGGACCATTGTGATGACAAATGTCATGAAGCATTGTGATGACTGGAGTCACGGAGCATTGTTATGACAGGGGTAATGGAGCATTGTGATGAGAAGGGCATGGAGCATTGTGATTACAAGCTTTATGGAGCATTGCGATGACAAATTTGTGGACCGTTGTGATGAAAAGCGCGTGGCACATTTTGATGACAAGGGTCATGGAGCATTTTTCTTACAAAGGCATGGAACATTGTGATGAGAAGGGTCACGGAACATTGTGATGAAAAGTTCATGGAGCATTTTGGTTACAAATGTCACAGAGCCTTGTGATGACGCGGGAATGGACCATTGTGATGACAAATGTTATGAAGCACTGTGATGACTGGAGTCACGGAGCATTGTGATGACATGTGTCATGGAGCACTGTGATGACAAGTGTCACGGAGCATTGTGAATACAGGGGGCATGGATCATTGTGATGACTAGGTTCATGGAGCATTGGGCTGAAAATGTTCATGGAGAATTGTGATGACAGAGGTCATGGAGCATTGTGATGACTAGGGAATGGAGCATTGTGATGACAAGAGTCCCGGATCATTGTGTTGTCAGGTGTCCTGGAGTGTTGTGATGACAGTGAGAATGGAGCATTGTGATGATATTGGTCATGGAGAATTGTGATGAGAAGGTCATGGAGCATTGGGCTGAAAATGTTCATGGTGTATTGTGATGACAGGGTTCATGGAGCATTTTGATGACAAGGAAATGGAGCATTGTGGTGACAAGGTCCTGGAGCATTGTGATGAGAAAACCATGGAGACGTGTGATGGCAAGTCTCATGGAGCATTCTGATGAAAAGGGGCATGGTGCATTGTGATTACAGGGGTCTTGGAGCATTGTGAGTACAAGGGCATGGAGCATTGGGATGAGAAGACCATGGAGCATTCTGATGACATGCGTCATGGAGCTTTGCGATGACAAGGGCATGGAGCATTCTGATTACAGTGGTCTTGGAGCATTGTGATGAAAAGGGCATGGATCATTGTGATGAAAAAGGCATGGAGCCTGGTCATAACAGGGTTCAAGGAGCATACTGACGACAAGAGTCAGGGAGCATTATGATGACAACTGTATTGAGCATTGTGATGACAAAGGTCATGGAGCATTGTGATGAGAAAACCATGGAGCCTTGTGATGACAAGTCTCATGGAGCATACTGATGAAAAGGGGCCCTGACCATTGTGATTACAGGGGTCTTGGAACATTGTGATGACAAGGGAATGGAGCATTGTGAGGAGAAGGCCAACTACCATTCTAATGACATGCGTCATTGAGCTCTGTGATGACAAGGGCATGGAACATTGTGATTACAGGGGTCTTGGAGCATTGTGATGAAAAGGGCATGGATCACTGTGATGAAAAAGGCATGGAGCCTTGTCATGATAGGGTTCAAGGAGCATACAGACAACAAGTGTCATGGAGCATTTTAATGACAAGTGTATTGAGCATTGTGATGACAAAAGTCATGGAGCATTGTGATGAGAAGACCATGGATAATTGTGATGACGAGCGTCATGGGGCATTGTGATGACAAGTGTTAAGGAATATTGTGATCACAAGGGTTTGTAGCATTGTTATGACAGTGGTCATGGAGCATATTGATTTCATTGTGATGACAATAGCATGAAGCATTATGATGATGTGCATGGTACATTGTGAAGAAAGGTTTCATGGATCATTGAGATGAAAAGGGGCATGGAGTATTGTGATTTCAGGGGTCTTGGAGCATTGTGATGAGAAGGGTCATTGAGCCTTGTGATGACAAGGCCATGGAACATCGTGATGGCAGGGGTCATTGAGCATTGTTATGACAGGGGTAATGGAGCATTGTGATGGCAAGGGCATGGAGCATTGTGATGACAAGGCCATGGAGCATTCTGATGTCATGTGTCATGGAGCTTTGTGATGACAAGCACATGGAGCAATGTGATGACAATGATATGGAGCATTGTGATGCCAAGGGTCATGGATCTATGTGATGACAAAGGTCATGGAGCATTTTGATGAGAAGTGTGTTGTGCAGTGTGATGAGAAGGGCAGGGAGCATTGTGATGGTAGGGTCATGGAGCAATTTGATGAAAAGGGTCATGAATAATTTTGATGACATGCGTTATGGAACATTCTGATGTCAGGGGTCATGGGGCATTTTGATGAAAAGGGTCATGGAGCATTTTGATGACACGGGTTATGGAACATTGTGATGTCAGGGGTCATCGAACATTTTGATGATAAGTGCATGTAGCATTGTGATGACAGGAGTCATGGAACATTATGATGACAGGGGTGAGGGAGTTCTGTGACGAATAGTGATGTAACATTGTGATATCAGTGGTGAGAGAGCATTTTGATGAGAAGTGCATGGTGCATTGTGATGACATGTGTCATGGAGCATTGTGCTGACAAGCGCATGGAGCATTGTGATGACAAGGTTCATGGAGCATTGTGCTTAGAAAGACATAGAACATTGTGATGACAAGGGTCAAAGAGATTGTGATGAAAAGCTCAAAGAGCATTGTGGATAAAAAGTCACAGAGACTGTTGATGACGAGGGCATGGACCATTGTGGTGACAAAGGTCATGAAGCATTGTGATGACTGGAGTCACGGAGCATTGTGATGACAGGGGTCATGGAGCATTGTGATAACAAGGGCATGGAGCACTGTGATGACAAGGGCATGGAGCATTGGGCTGAAAATGTTCATGGAGTATTGTGATGACAGGGGTCATGGAGCATTGTGATGACAAAGGTCATGGAGAATTTTGATTTCATTGTGCTGACAATAGCCGGAAGCATTATGATGATGGGAATGATGTACTGTGATGACAGGGTTCATGGATCATTGAGATGAAAAGGGGCATGGAGCATTGTGATTACAGTGGTCTTGGAGCACTGTGATGACAAGGACATGGAGCATTTTGAAGAGAAGGCCATGGAACATTCTGATGACATGTGTCATGGAGCTTTGTGATGACAAGAGCATGAAGGATTGTGATGACAGGGGTCTTGGAGCATTGTGATGACAAGTGTCATGGAGCCTTGTGATGAAAAGGCCGTGGAACATTGTGATGGGGGGGGTCATGGAGCATTGTTATGACAGTGGTAATGGAGCATTGTGATGAGAAGGGCATGGAGCATTGTGATTACAAGGTTTATGGAGCATTGCGATGACAAATTTGTGGACCGTTGTGATGAAAATCGCGTGGCACATTGTGATGACAAGGGTCATGGAGTATTTTTCTCACAAAGGCATGGAGCATTGTGATGATAAGGGACACGGAGCATTGTGATGATAAGGGTCACGGAGCATTGTGGTTTCAAAGGTCACAGAGCCTTGTGATGATGTGGGCATGGACCATTGTGCTGAGAAATGTTGTGAAGCATTGTGATGACTGGAGTCACGGAGCAGTGTGAGGACAGGCGTCATGGAGCTTTGTGATGACAATGGCATGGAGCATTGTGATGACAGGGACATGGAGCATTTGTCTGACAAGTTTCATAGATTACTGTGATGACAGTGGACATGGTGCATTGTGATGACAAGGGCATGGAGCATTGTGATGAGAAGGTCATGGAGTTTTGTGAAGACAGGTGTCAAGGAGCATTGTGATGACATATGTCATGGTCCATTGCGATGACAATGGTAGGGAGCATTGTGATGCCAAATGTAATGGAGGATTGTAATGACAAATATAATGGAGCATTGTGATGACTAGGGCTTGGAGCATTATGATGACAAGGGCCATTGAGCATTTTCATAACAAGGTCGTGACGCATTGTGAAGACAAGTTCCTGGAGCATTGTGATGAGAAAACCATGGAGCCTTCTGATGACAAGTCTCATGGAGCATACTGATGAAAAGGGGCATGGACCATTGTGATTACAGGGGTCTTGGATCATTGTGATGACTAGGGCATGGAGCATTGTGAGGAGAAGGCCAAGGAGCATTCTAATGACATGCGTCATTGAGCTTTGTGATGACAAGGGCATGGAGCATTGTGATTACAGGGGTCTTGGAGCATTGTGATGAAAAGGGCATGGATCATTGTGATGAAAAAGGCATGGATCCTTGTCATGACAGGGTTCAAGGAGCATAAAGACAACAAGTGTCAGGGAGGATTTTAATGACAAGTGTATTGAGCATTGTGATGACAAAGCTCATGGAGCATTGTGATGAGAAGACCATGGATAATTGTGATGACGAGCATCATGGGGCATTGTGATGACAAGTGTTATGGAATATTGTGATCACAAGGGTTTGGAGCATTGTTATGCCAGAGGTCATGGAGCATTTTGATTTCACTGAGATGACAATAGCCTGAAGCATTATGATGATGGGCATGGTGCATTGTGATGACAGGGTTCATGGAGCATTGAGATGAAAAGGGGCATGGAGCATTGTGATTACAGGGGTCTTGGGGCATTCTGATGAGAAGGGCATGGAGACTTGTGATGACAAGGCCATGGAACATCATGATCGCAGGGGTCATGGAGTATTGTTATGAAAGGGGTAATGAAGCATTGTGATGAGAAGGGCATTGAGCATAGGTCTGAAATGTTTCATGGATTATTGTGATGAGAGTGGGCATGCAGCATTTTTATGACAAGGGCACAGAACACTGTGATACATGGGTCATGGCTGATTGTAATGACAAGGGCATGGAGCAATGTGATGAGAGGTGTCATGGAGCACTATGATGACTAGAGTCACGGAGCACATGGTGAATACAGGGGTCATGGAGCATTGGGATGACAAGGTCATTTATCATTTTGATGACAAGGGTCATGGAGCATTGGGCTGAAAATGTTCATGGAGTATTGTGATGACAGAGGTCATGGAGTATTTTGATTTCATTGCGCTGACAATAGCCGGAAGCATTATGATGACGTGCATGCTGCATTGTGATGACAGGGTTCATGAAGCATTGAGATGAAAAGCGGCATGGAGCATTGTGATTACAGGGGTCTTGGAAAATTGTGATAACAAAGGCATGGAGCATTTTGAGGAGAAGGCTCATGGAACATTGGGCTGAAAATGTTCATGGATTATTGTAATGATGGGGTCATGGAGCATTGTGATGACTAGGGAATGGAGCATTGTGATGACAAGAGTCCCGGATCATTGTGTTGTCAGGTGTCATGGAGTGTTGTGATGACAGTGGTCATGGAGCATTGTGATGATATTGGTCATGGAGCATTGTGATGAGAAGGTCATGGAGCATTGGGCTAAAAATGTTCATGGTGTATTGTGATGACAGTGTTCATGGAGCATTGTGATGACAAGGGAATGGAGCATGATGATGATACGGTCCTGGAGCAGTGTGATGAGATGACCATGGAGACTTGTGATGACAAGTCTCATGGAGCATTCTGATGTAAAGGGGCATGGAGCTTTGTGATTACAGGGGTTTTGGAGCATTGTGATGACAAGGGCATGGAGTATTGTGAGGAGAAGGCCATGGAGCATTCTGATGACATGCTTCATGGACCTGTGTGATGACAAGGGCATGGAGCATTGTGATTACAGGGGTCTTGGAACACTGTGATGACAAGTGTCATGCAGCCTTGTGATGACAAGGCCATGGAACATTGTGATAGCAGTGGTATTGGAGCATTGTTATGACAGGGGTAATGGAGCATTGTGATGAGAAGGGTATGGAGCATTGTGATAACAATGTTTGTGGAGCATTGTGATGACAAATTTGTGGACCGTTGTGATGAAAAGTGTGTAGCACATTGTGATGACAAGGGTCATGGAGCATTTTTCTTACAAAGCCATGCAGCATTGTGATGACATGGGTCATGGAGTATTGTGATGAAAAGTTCATGGAGCATTGTGGTTCCAAAGGTCACAGAGCCCTGTGATGACCCTGGCATGGACAGTTGTGATGACAAACGTTATGAAGCATTGTGATGACTGGAGTCACGGAGCATTTTGATGACAGGGCTCATAGAGCATTGTGAATAAAAGGGTGATGCAGCATTGGGATGACAAGGGCATGGATCATTGTGATGACAAGGGTCATGGAGCATGGGGCTGAAAATGTTCATGGATTATTGTAATGATGGGGGTCACGGAGCATTGTGCTGACTAGGGAATGGAGCACTGTGATGACAAGAGTCCCGGATCATTGTGTTGTCAGGTGTCATGGAGTGTTGTGATGACAGTGGTCATGGAGCATTGTGATGATATTGGTCATGGAGCATTGTGATGAGAAGGTCATGGAGCATTGGGCTGAAAATGTTCATGGAGTATTGTGATGACAGAGGTCATGGAGCACTGTGATGACTAGGGAATGGAGCATTGTGATGACAAGTGTCCCAGATCATTGTGTTGTCAGGTGTCATGGAGTGTTGTGATGACAGTGGTCATGGAGAATTGTGATGATATTGGTCATGGAGCATTGTGATGAGAAGGTCATGGAGCATTGGGCTAAAAATGTTCATGGTGTATTGTGATGACAGTGTTCATGGAGCATTGTGATGACAAGGGAATGGAGCATAGTGGTGACAAGGTCCTGGAGCATTGTGATGAGAAGACCATGGAGACTTGTGATGACAAGTCTCATGGAGCATTCTGAGGAAAAGGGGCATGGTGCATTGTGATTACAGATGTGTTGGAGCATTGTGAGGTCAAGGGCATGGAGCATTGTGATGAGAAGGCCATGGAGCATTCTGATGACATGCATCATGGAGCTTTGCGATGACAAGGACATGGAGCATTCTGATAACAGGGGTCTTGGAGCATTGTGATGAAAATGGCATGGATCATTGTGATGAAAAAGGCATGGAGCCTTGTCATAACAGGGTTCAAGGAGCATACTGACGACAAGTGTCAGGGAGCATTGTGATGACAAGTGTATTGAGCATTGTGATGACAAAGGTCATGGAGCATTGTGATGAGAAGACCATGGATAATTGTGATGATGAGCGTCATGGGGTGTTGTGATGATAAGTGTTATGGAACATTTTGATCTTAAGGGTTTGGTGTATTATGATGACAGAGGTCATAGAGAATTTTGATTTCATTCTGATGAAAATAGCCTGAAGCTTTATGATGATGGGCATGGTGCATTGTGATGACAGGGTTCATGGAGCATTGAGATGAAAAGGGGCATGGAGTATTGTGATTACAGGGGTCTTGGAGCATTGTGATGAGAAGGGTCATGGAGCCTTGTGATGACAAGGCCATGGATCATCGTGATGGCAGTGGTCACGGAGCATTGTTATGACAGGGCTAATGGAGCGTTGTGATGGCAAGGTCATGGAGCATTGTGATGCCAAGGGTCATGGATCTTTGTGATGACAAATGTCATGGAGCATTTTGACCACAAGGACATTGTGCATTGTGATGAGAAGGGCAGGGAGCATTGTGATGACAGAGGTCATGGAGATTTTTGATTTCATTGTGCTGACAATAGCCTGAAGCATGTTGATGATGGGCATGGTGCATTGTGATGACAGGGTTCATGGATCATTGAGATGAAAAGGGGCATGGAGCATTGTGATTACAGGGGTCTTGGGGCATTGTGATGAAAGGGTCATGGAGCCTTGTGATGACAAAGCCATGGAACATCTTGATGGTAGGGGTCATGGAGCATTGTTATGACAGGTGTAATGGAGCATTGTGATCGCAAGGGCATGGAGCATTGTGATGAGAAGGCCATGGAGCATTCTGATGACATTTGTCATGGAGCTTTGTGATGACAAGGGCATGGAGCAATGTGATGAGAGCGTTCATGGAGCATTGTGATGAAAATGACATGGAGAATTGTGATGCCAAGGGTCATGGATCTTTGTGAAGACAAAGACCATAGAGAATTTTGATGAGAAGGGCGTTGTGCATTGTGATGAGAAGGGCAGGGAGCATTGTGATGACAAGGTCCTGGAGCATTTTGATGAAAAGTGTCATGGAACATTTTGATGACAGGGTTTATGGAACATTGTGATGTCAGTGGTCATGGAGCATATTGATGAAATGGGTCATGGAGCAGTTTGATGACAGGGGTTATGGAACATTGTGATGTCAGTGGTCATCGAACATTGTGATGACAAGTGCATGTAGCATTGTGAAGACAGGAATCATAGAGCATTATGATTACAGGGGTGTCGGAGTATTGTGACGAATAGTGATGTAACATTGTGATATCAGTGGTGAGAGAGCATTTTGATGAGAATTGCATGGAGCATTATGATGACAAGGTTTATGGAGCACTGTGATGACAATATTGTGGAGCACTGTGATGACAAGCGCATGGTGCATTGTGATGACATGTGTCATGGAGCAATGTGCAGACAAGCGCATGGAGAATTGTGATAACAAGGGTCATGGAGCATTGTGCTGAGAAAGGCATAGAGCATTGTGATGACAAGCGTCAAAGAGCATTGTGATGAAAAGTTCATGGAGCATTGTGGTTAAAAAAGTCACAGAGGCTGTTGATGACGAGGGAATGGAACATTGTGATGATAAAGGTCATGAAGCATTGTGATGACTGGAGTCACGGAGCATTGTGATGACAGGGGTCATGGAGCATTGTTATAATAAGGGCATGGAGCATTGTGATGACAAGGGCATGGAGCATTGGTCTAATAAGTTTCATGGGTTATTGCGATGACAGTTGGAATGGTGCATTGTGGTGACAAGGGCATGGAGCATTGTGATGACCAGGTCATGCAGTATTGTGAAGACAGGTGTCAGGGAGCATTGTGATGACATATGTAATGGCCCATTGTGATGACAATGGCATGGAGCATTGTGATGCCAAGTGTCATGGAGGATTCTAATGACAAATGTAATGGAGCATTGTGATGACAATGGCTTGGAGCATTGTGATGACAAGGGTCAGGGATCATTGTGCTGACAAGTGCATGGAGAATTGTGATGACAAGGGTCATGGAGCATTCTGATGACAAGCTTGTGGAGTATTTTGATGACAATGGCATGGAGCATTGTAATGAAAATGGCATGGGGCATTGTGATGAAAAAGGCATAGAGCCATTTTGTGACAGGGTTCAAGGAGCATTCTGATGACAAGTGTCAGGGAGCATTGTGATGACAAGTGTATTGAGAATTGTGATGCCAAAGGTCATGGAGCATTGTGATGAAAAGGGCATGGAGAATTGTGATGACCCGCATCATTGAGCATTGTGATGACAAGTGTTATGGAACATTGTGATCACAAGGTTTTGGAGCATTGTGATGACAGATGTCATGGATCATTTTGATTTCAAGGAGCATGGAGCATTGTGATGACAAGGGCATGAAGCAATGTGACTCCAAATCTCATGGAGGATTGTGATGACATGGTAATGGAGTATTGTGATGACAAGTGCATAGAGCACTGTAACGACATGGTCATGTAGCATTTTGCTGATAAAGGCATGGAGCATTGTGATGACAGGTGTCATGGAGCACTGTGATGACAATCGACACAGAGCATTGTGAATACAGGGTTCATGGAGCATTGGGTTGACTAGGGAATGGAGCATTGTGATGACAAGTGTCCCGGATCATTGTGTTGTCAGGTGTCCTGGAGTGTTGTGATGACAGTGGGAATGGAGAATTTTGATTATATTGGTCATGGATCATTATGATGAGAAGGTCATGGAGCACTGGGGTGAAAATGTTCATGGAGTATTGTGATGACAGGGGTCATGGAGCATTGTGATGACAAGGGAATGGAGCATTGTGGTGACAAGGTCCTGAAGCATTGTGATGAGAAGTCCATGGAGACATGTGATGACAAATCTCATGGAGCATTCTGATGAAAAGGGGCATGGTGCATTGTAATAACAGTGGTCTTGGAGCATTGTGATGACAAGGGCTTGGAATATTGGGATGAGAAAGCCATTATGCATTCTGATGACATGGTCATGGAGCTTTGCGATGACAAGGGCATGGAGAATTCTGATTACAGGGTTCTTGGAGCTTTGTGATGAAAAGGGCATGGATCATTGTGATGAAAAAGGCATGGAGACTTGTCATGACAGGGTTCAGTGAGCATACTGATGACAAGTGTCAAGGAGCATTGTGATGACAAAGGTCATGGAGCATTGTGATGAGAAGACCACGGATAATTGTGATGACGAGAATCATGGGGTGTTGTGAAGATAAGTGTTATGGAACATTGTGATCACAAGTGTTTGGAGCATTATGATGACACAGGTCATGGAGCATTGTGATAACAAGGGCATGGAGCATTGTAATGACAAGGGCATGGAGCATTGGTCTAATAAGTTTCATGGATTATTGCGGTGACAGTTGGAATGGTGCATTGTGATGACATGGGCATGGAGCATTGTGATGACCAGGTCATGCAGTATTGTGAAGACAGGTGTCAGGGAGCATTGTGATGACATATATAATGGCCCATTGTGCTGACAATGGCATGGAGCATTGTGATGCCAAGTGTCATGGAGGATTCTGATGACAAATGTAATGGAGCATTGTGATGACAATGGCTTGGAGCATTGTGATGACAAGGGTCCGGGAGCATTGTGCTGAGAAGTGCATGGAGAATTGTGATGACAAGGGTCATGGGGCATTCTGATGACAAGCTTGTGGAGTATTCTGATGACAATGGCATGGAGCATTGTGATAAAAACGGCATGGGGCATTGTGATGAAAAAGGCATGGAGCCTTTCCGTGAGAGGGTTCAAGGAGCATTCTGACGACAAGTGTCAGGGAGCATTGTGATGAAAAGGGCATGGAGTATTGTGATGACCGGCATCATGGAGCGTTGTGATGACAAGTGTTATGGAACATTGTGATCACAAGGGTTTGGAGCACTGTGATGACCGAGGTCATGGATCATTTTCATTTCAAGGAGCATGGAGCATTGTGATGACAAGGGCATGAAGCAATGTGATCCCAAGGTTCATGGAGGATTGTTATGACAATGGTAATGGAGTATTGTGATGACAAGCGCATAGAGCATTGTAATGACAAGGTCATGTGGCACTTTGCTGACAAATGCATGGAGCATTTTGAGGACAGGTGTCATGGAGCACTGTGATGACAAGTGTCATGGAACATTGTGAATACCGGGGTCATGGAGCATTGTGATGACAAGGGCATGGATCATTGTGATGACAATGGTCATGGAGCATTGGGCTGAAAATGTTCATGGAGTATTGTGATGACAGGTGTCATGGAGCATTGAGATGAAAAGGGGCATCGATCATTGTGATTACAGTGTTCCTGGAGCATTGTGATGACAAAGGCATGGAGCATTTTGATGAGAAGTCCATGGAACATACTGATGACATGTGTCATGGAGCTTTGTGATGACAAGGGCATGGAACATTGTGATTACAGGGGTCTTGCAGCATTGTGATGACAAGTGTCATGGAGCCTTGTGATGACAAGTCTGTGGAACATTGTGATGGCAGGGTTCATGGAGCATTGTTATGACAGGGGTAATGGAGCATTGTGATGAGAAAGGCATGGAGCATTGTGGTTACAAGGTTTATGGAGCATTGCGAAGACAAATTTGTGGACCGCTGTGATGAAAATCGCGTGGCACATTGTGATGACAAGTGTCATGGAGCATTGTGATGAAAAGATCATGGAGCATTGTGGTTACAAAGGTCACAGAGCCTTGTGATGACACGGGCATGGACCACTGTGATGACAAATGTCATGAAGCATTGTGATGACTGGAGTCACGGAGCATTGTGATGACAGGGGTCATGGAGCATTGTCATAACAAGGGCATGGAGCATTGTGATGACAATGGCATGGAGCATTGGTCTAAAATGTTTGATGGATTATTGTGATGACAGTTGGAATGGCGCATTGTGATGACAAGGGCATGGAGCATTGTGATGACCAGGTCATGCAGTATTGTGAAGACAGGTGTCAGGGAGCATTGTGATGACATATGTAATGGCCCATTGTGATGACAATGGCATGGAGCATTGTGATGCCAAGTGTCATGGAGGATTCTGATGACAAAGTTAATGGAGCATTGTGATGACAATGGCTTGGAGCATTGTGATGACAAGGGTCAGGGAGCATTGTGCTGAAAAGTGCATGGAGAATTGTGATGACAAGGGTCATGGAGCATTCTGATGACAAGCTTGTGGAGTATTTTAATGACAAAGGCATGGAGCATTGTGATGAAAATGGCATGGGGCATTGTGATGAAAAATACATGGAGCCTTTTCGTGACAGCGTACAAGCAGCATTCTGACGACAAGTGTCAGGGAGCATTGTGATGGCAAGTGTATTGAGAATTGTGATGACAAAGTTCATGGAGCATTGTGATGAAAAGCGCATGGAGTATTGTGATGACAAGGGCATGAAGCAATGTGATCCCAAGGTTCATGGAGGATTGTGATGACAATGGTAATGGTGTATTATGATGACAAGCGCATAGAGGATTGTAATGACAAGGTCATGTAGCATTTTGCTGTCAAAGGCATGGAGCATTGTGATGACATGTGTCATTGGGCACTGTGATGACAAGCGTCACGGAGCACTGTGTATACAGGGTTCATGGAGCATTGGGATGACAAGGGCATGGATCATTGTGATGACAAGGGTCATGGAGCATTGGGCTGAAAATGTTCATGGAGTATTGTGATAACAGGGGTCATGGAGCATTGTGATGACAGAGGTCATGGAGAATTTTGATTTCATTGTGCTGACCATAGCCGGAAGCATCATGATGATGGGCATGATGCATTGTGATGACAGGGTTCATGGAGCATTGAGATGAAAAGTGGCATGGAGCATTGTGATTACAGGGGTCTTGGAGCATTGTGATGAAAAGGGCATGGATCATTGTGATGAAAAAGGCATGGATCCTTGTCATGACAGGGTTCAAGGAGCATAAAGACAACAAGTGTCAGGGAGGATTTTAATGACAAGTGTATTGAGCATTGTGATGACAAAGCTCATGGAGCATTGTGATGAGAAGACCATGGATAATTGTGATGACGAGCATCATGGGGCATTGTGATGACAAGTGTTATGGAATATTGTGATCACAAGGGTTTGGAGCATTGTTATGCCAGAGGTCATGGAGCATTTTGATTTCACTGAGATGACAATAGCCTGAAGCATTATGATGATGGGCATGGTGCATTGTGATGACAGGGTTCATGGAGCATTGAGATGAAAAGGGGCATGGAGCATTGTGATTACAGGGGTCTTGGGGCATTCTGATGAGAAGGGCATGGAGACTTGTGATGACAAGGCCATGGAACATCATGATCGCAGGGGTCATGGAGTATTGTTATGAAAGGGGTAATGAAGCATTGTGATGAGAAGGGCATTGAGCATAGTTCTGAAATGTTTCATGGATTATTGTGATGAGAGTGGGCATGGAGCATTTTTATGACAAGGGCACAGAACACTGTGATACATGGGTCATGGCTGATTGTAATGACAAGGGCATGGAGCAATGTGATGAGAGGTGTCATGGAGCACTATGATGACTAGAGTCACGGAGCATGGTGAATACAGGGGTCATGGAGCATTGGGATGACAAGGTCATTTATCATTTTGATGACAAGGGTCATGGAGCATTGGGCTGAAAATGTTCATGGAGTATTGTGATGACAGAGGTCATGGAGAATTTTGATTTCATTGCGCTGAAAATAGCCGGAAGCATTATGATGATGTGCATGCTGCATTGTGATGACAGGGTTCATGAAGCATTGAGATGAAAAGCGGCATGGAGCATTGTGATTACAGGGGTCTTGGAGCATTGTGATAACAAAGGCATTTTGAGGAGAAGGGTCATGGAGCATTGTGATGACAATGGCTTGCAGCATTGTGATGACAAGGGTCAGGGAGCATTTTGCTGACAAGTGCATGGAGAATTGTGATGACAAGGGTCATGGAGCATTCGGATGAGGAGCTTGTGGAGTATTTTGATGACAATGGAATGGGGCATTGTGATGAAAATGGCATGGGACATTTTGATTAAAAAAGCATGTAGCCCTTACGTGACAAGTTTCAAGGAGCATTCTGACGACAAGTGTCAGGGAGCATTGTGATGACAAGTGTATTGTGAATTGTGATGACAAAGGTCATGGAGCATTGTGACGAAAAGGGCATGGAGTACTGTGATGACAGGCATCATGGAGCTTTGTAATGACAAGTGTTATGGAACATTGTGATCACAAGGGTTTGGAGAATTGTGATGACAGAGGTCATCAATCATTTTGATTTCAAGGAGCATGGAGCACTGTGATGACAAGGGCATGAAGCAATGTGATCCCAAGGTTCATGGAGGATTGTGATGACAATGGTAATGGCGTATTGTGATGACAGGCGCATAGAGCAATGTAATGACAAGGTCATGTAGCACTTTGCTGACAAATGCATGGAGCATTTTGAGGACAGGTGTCATGGAGCACTGTGATGACAAGTGTCATGGAACATTGTGTATACAAGGGTCATGGAGCATTGTGATGACAAGGGCATGGATCATTGTGATGACAAGGGTCATGGAGCATTGGGCTGAAAATGTTCATGGAGTATTGTGATGACAGGTGTCATGGAGCATTGAGATGAAAAGGGGCATGGATCATTGTGATTACAGGGTTCCTGGAGCATTGTGATGACAAAGGAATGGAGCATTTTGATGAGAAGTCCATGGAACATACTGATGACATGTGTCATGGAGCTTTGTGATGACAAGGGCATGGAGCATTGTGATGACATGTGTCATGGAGCAATGTGCAGACAAGCGCATGGAGAATTGTGATGACAAGGGTCATGGAGCATTGTGCTGAGAATGGCATAGAGCATTTTGATGACAAGCGTCAAAGAGCATTGTGATGAAAAGTTCATGGAGCATTGTGGTTAAAAAGGTCACAGAGGCTGTTGATGACGAGGGAATGGACCATTGTGATGACAAAGTTCATGAAGCATTGGGATGACTGGAGTCACGGAGCATTGTGATGACAGGGGTCATGGAGCATTGTGATGACAAGGGCATGGAGCATTGGTCTAATAAGTTTCATGGGTTATTGCGATGACACTTGGAATGGTGCATTGTGGTGACAAGGGCATGGAGCATTGTGATGACCAGGCCATGCAGTATTGTGAAGACAGGTGTAAGGGAGCATTGTGATGACATATGTAATGGCCCATTGTGATGACAATGGCATGGAGCATTGTGATGCCAAGTGTCATGGAGGATTCTGATGACAAAGGTAATGGAGCATTGTGATGACAATGGCTTGGAGCATTGTGATGACAAGGGTCAGGGATCATTGTGCTGACAAGTGCATGGAGAATTGTGATGACAAGGGTCATGGAGCATTCTGATGACAAGCTGGTGGAGTATTTTGATGACAATGGCATGGAGAGTTGTAATGAAAATGGCATGGGGCATTGTGATGAAAAAGGCATGGAGCCTTTTTGTGACAGGGTTCAAGGAGCATTCTGATGACAAGTGTCAGGGAGCATTGTGATGACAAGTGTATTGAGAATTGTGATGCCAAAGGTCATGGAGCATTGTGATGGAAAGGGCATGGAGTATTGTGATGACCCGCATCATGGAGCGTTGTGATGACAAGTGTTATGGAACATTGTGATCACAAGGTTTTGGAGCATTGTGATGACAGATGTCATGGATCATTTTGATTTCAAGGAGCATGGAGCATTGTGATGACAAGGGCATGAAGCAATGTGACTCCAAATCTCATGGAGGATTGTGATGACATGGTAATGGAGTATTGTGATGACAAGCGCATAGAGCACTGTAACGACATGGTCATGTAGCATTTTGCTGATAAAGGCATGGAGCATTGTGATGACAGGTGTCATGGAGCACTGTGATGACAATCGACACAGAGCATTGTGAATACAGGGTTCATGGAGCATTGGGTTGACTAGGGAATGGAGCATTGTGATGACAAGTGTCCCGGATCATTGTGTTGTCAGGTGTCCTGGAGTGTTGTGATGACAGTGGGAATGGAGAATTGTGATTATATTGGTCATGGAGCATTATGATGAGAAGGTCATGGAACATTCTGATGACATGTGTCATGGAGCTTTGTGATGACAAGAGCATGGAGCATTGTGATGACATGCGTCATGGAGCTTTGTGATGACAAGGTCATGGAGCATTTTGATGACAAGGGAGTTGTGCATTGTGATGAGAAGGGCAGGGAGCATTGTGATGACGGTGTCATGGAGCAATTTGATGAAAATGGTCATGGAACATTTTGATGACAGGGGTTATGGAACATTGTGGTGTCAGGGGTCATGGAGCATTTTGATGAAAATTGTCATGGAGCATTTTAATGACAGGGGATATGGAACATTGTGATGTCAGGGGTCATCGAACATTGTGATGATAAGTGATTGTAGCATTGTGATGACAGGAGTCATGGAACATTGTGATGACAGGGGTGAGGGCGTATTGTGACGAATAGTGATGTAACATTGTGATATCAGTGGTGAGAGAGCATTTTGATGAGAAGCGCCTGGAGCATTGTGATGACAAGATTTATGGAGCACTGTGATGACAAGATTGTGGAGCACTGTGATGACAAGCGCATGGTGAATTGTGATGACATGTGTCATGGAGCATTGTGCTGACAAGCGCATGGAGCACTGTGATGACAAGGGTCATGGAGCATTGTGCTGAGAAAGGCATAGAGCATTGTGATGAAAAGAGTCAAAGAGCATTGTGATAAAAATTTCATGGAGCATTGTGATTAAAAAAGTCACAGAGACTGTTAATGATGAGGGCATGGACCATTGTGATGACAAATGTCATGAAGCATTGTGATGACTGGAGTCACGGAGCATTGTTATGACAGGGGTAATGGAGCATTGTGATGAGAAGGGCATGGAGCATTGTGATTACAAGCTTTATGGAGCATTGCGATGACAAATTTGTGGACCGTTGTGATGAAAAGCGCGTGGCACATTTTGATGACAAGGGTCATGGAGCATTTTTCTTACAAAGGCATGGAACATTGTGATGAGAAGGGTCACGGAACATTGTGATGAAAAGTTCATGGAGCATTTTGGTTACAAATGTCACAGAGCCTTGTGATGACGCGGGAATGGACCATTGTGATGACAAATGTTATGAAGCACTGTGATGACTGGAGTCACGGAGCATTGTGATGACGTGTCATGGAGCACTGTGATGACAAGTGTCACGGAGCATTGTGAATACAGGGGGCATGGATCATTGTGATGACTAGGTTCATGGAGCATTGGGCTGAAAATGTTCATGGAGAATTGTGATGACAGAGGTCATGGAGCATTGTGATGACTAGGGAATGGAGCATTGTGATGACAAGAGTCCCGGATCATTGTGTTGTCAGGTGTCCTGGAGTGTTGTGATGACAGTGAGAATGGAGCATTGTGATGATATTGGTCATGGAGAATTGTGATGAGAAGGTCATGGAGCATTGGGCTGAAAATGTTCATGGTGTATTGTGATGACAGGGTTCATGGAGCATTTTGATGACAAGGAAATGGAGCATTGTGGTGACAAGGTCCTGGAGCATTGTGATGAGAAAACCATGGAGACGTGTGATGGCAAGTCTCATGGAGCATTCTGATGAAAAGGGGCATGGTGCATTGTGATTACAGGGGTCTTGGAGCATTGTGAGTACAAGGGCATGGAGCATTGGGATGAGAAGACCATGGAGCATTCTGATGACATGCGTCATGGAGCTTTGCGATGACAAGGGCATGGAGCATTCTGATTACAGTGGTCTTGGAGCATTGTGATGAAAAGGGCATGGATCATTGTGATGAAAAAGGCATGGAGCCTGGTCATAACAGGGTTCAAGGAGCATACTGACGACAAGAGTCAGGGAGCATTATGATGACAACTGTATTGAGCATTGTGATGACAAAGGTCATGGAGCATTGTGATGAGAAAACCATGGAGCCTTGTGATGACAAGTCTCATGGAGCATACTGATGAAAAGGGGCCTGGACCATTGTGATTACAGGGGTCTTGGAACATTGTGATGACAAGGGAATGGAGCATTGTGAGGAGAAGGCCAACTACCATTCTAATGACATGCGTCATTGAGCTCTGTGATGACAAGGGCATGGAACATTGTGATTACAGGGGTCTTGGAGCATTGTGATGAAAAGGGCATGGATCACTGTGATGAAAAAGGCATGGAGCCTTGTCATGATAGGGTTCAAGGAGCATACAGACAACAAGTGTCATGGAGCATTTTAATGACAAGTGTATTGAGCATTGTGATGACAAAAGTCATGGAGCATTGTGATGAGAAGACCATGGATAATTGTGATGACGAGCGTCATGGGGCATTGTGATGACAAGTGTTAAGGAATATTGTGATCACAAGGGTTTGTAGCATTGTTATGACAGTGGTCATGGAGCATATTGATTTCATTGTGATGACAATAGCATGAAGCATTATGATGATGTGCATGGTACATTGTGAAGAAAGGTTTCATGGATCATTGAGATGAAAAGGGGCATGGAGTATTGTGATTTCAGGGGTCTTGGAGCATTGTGATGAGAAGGGTCATTGAGCCTTGTGATGACAAGGCCATGGAACATCGTGATGGCAGGGGTCATTGAGCATAGTTATGACAGGGGTAATGGAGCATTGTGATGGCAAGGGCATGGAGCATTGTGATGACAAGGCCATGGAGCATTCTGATGTCATGTGTCATGGAGCTTTGTGATGACAAGCACATGGAGCAATGTGATGACAATGATATGGAGCATTGTGATGCCAAGGGTCATGGATCTATGTGATGACAAAGGTCATGGAGCATTTTGATGAGAAGTGTGTTGTGCAGTGTGATGAGAAGGGCAGGGAGCATTGTGATGGTAGGGTCATGGAGCAATTTGATGAAAAGGGTCATGAATAATTTTGATGACATGCGTTATGGAACATTCTGATGTCAGGGGTCATGGGGCATTTTGATGAAAAGGGTCATGGAGCATTTTGATGACACGGGTTATGGAACATTGTGATGTCAGGGGTCATCGAACATTTTGATGATAAGTGCATGTAGCATTGTGATGACAGGAGTCATGGAACATTATGATGACAGGGGTGAGGGAGTTCTGTGACGAATAGTGATGTAACATTGTGATATCAGTGGTGAGAGAGCATTTTGATGAGAAGTGCATGGTGCATTGTGATGACATGTGTCATGGAGCATTGTGCTGACAAGCGCATGGAGCATTGTGATGACAAGGTTCATGGAGCATTGTGCTTAGAAAGACATAGAACATTGTGATGACAAGGGTCAAAGAGATTGTGATGAAAAGCTCAAAGAGCATTGTGGTTAAAAAGTCACAGAGACAGTTGATGACGAGGGCATGGACCATTGTGGTGACAAAGGTCATGAAGCATTGTGATGACTGGAGTCACGGAGCATTGTGATGACAGGGGTCATGGAGCATTGTGATAACAAGGGCATGGAGCACTGTGATGACAAGGGCATGGAGCATTGGGCTGAAAATGTTCATGGAGTATTGTGATGACAGGGGTCATGGAGCATTGTGATGACAAAGGTCATGGAGAATTTTGATTTCATTGTGCTGACAATAGCCGGAAGCATTATGATGATGGGAATGATGTACTGTGATGACAGGGTTCATGGATCATTGAGATGAAAAGGGGCATGGAGCATTGTGATTACAGTGGTCTTGGAGCACTGTGATGACAAGGACATGGAGCATTTTGAAGAGAAGGCCATGGAACATTCTGATGACATGTGTCATGGAGCTTTGTGATGACAAGAGCATGGAGGATTGTGATGACAGGGGTCTTGGAGCATTGTGATGACAAGTGTCATGGAGCCTTGTGATGAAAAGGCCGTGGAACATTGTGATGGGAGGGGTCATGGAGCATTGTTATGACAGGGGTAATGGAGCATTGTGATGAGAAGGGCATGGAGCATTGTGATTACAAGGTTTATGGAGCATTGCAATGACAAATTTGTGGACCGTTGTGATGAAAATCGCGTGGCACATTGTGATGACAAGGGTCATGGAGTATTTTTCTCACAAAGGCATGGAGCATTGTGATGATAAGGGACACGGAGCATTGTGATGATAAGGGTCACGGAGCATTGTGGTTTCAAAGGTCACAGAGCCTTGTGATGATGTGGGCATGGACCATTGTGCTGAGAAATGTTGTGAAGCATTGTGATGACTGGAGTCACGGAGCAGTGTGAGGACAGGCGTCATGGAGCTTTGTGATGACAAGGGCATGGAGCATTGTGATGACAGGGACATGGAGCATTTGTCTGACAAGTTTCATAGATTACTGTGATGACAGTGGACATGGTGCATTGTGATGACAAGGGCATGGAGCATTGTGATGAGAAGGTCATGGAGTTTTGTGAAGACAGGTGTCAAGGAGCATTGTGATGACATATGTCATGGTCCATTGCGATGACAATGGTAGGGAGCATTGTGATGCCAAATGTAATGGAGGATTGTAATGACAAATATAATGGAGCATTGTGATGACTAGGGCTTGGAGCATTATGATGACAAGGGCCATTGAGCATTTTCATAACAATGTCGTGACGCATTGTGAAGACAAGTTCCTGGAGCAATGTGATGAGAAAACCATGGAGCCTTCTGATGACAAGTCTCATGGAGCATACTGATGAAAAGGGGCATGGACCATTGTGATTACAGGGGTCTTGGATCATTGTGATGACTAGGGCATGGAGCATTGTGAGGAGAAGGCCAAGGAGCATTCTAATGACATGCGTCATTGAGCTTTGTGATGACAAGGGCATGGAGCATTGTGATTACAGGGGTCTTGGAGCATTGTGATGAAAAGGGCATGGATCATTGTGATGAAAAAGGCATGGATCCTTGTCATGACAGGGTTCAAGGAGCATAAAGACAACAAGTGTCAGGGAGGATTTTAATGACAAGTGTATTGAGCATTGTGATGACAAAGCTCATGGAGCATTGTGATGAGAAGACCATGGATAATTGTGATGACGAGCATCATGGGGCATTGTGATGACAAGTGTTATGGAATATTGTGATCACAAGGGTTTGGAGCATTGTTATGCCAGAGGTCATGGAGCATTTTGATTTCACTGAGATGACAATAGCCTGAAGCATTATGATGATGGGCATGGTGCATTGTGATGACAGGGTTCATGGAGCATTGAGATGAAAAGGGGCATGGAGCATTGTGATTACAGGGGTCTTGGGGCATTCTGATGAGAAGGGCATGGAGACTTGTGATGACAAGGCCATGGAACATCATGATCGCAGGGGTCATGGAGTATTGTTATGAAAGGGGTAATGAAGCACTGTGATGAGAAGGGCATTGAGCATAGGTCTGAAATGTTTCATGGATTATTGTGATGAGAGTGGGCATGCAGCATTTTTATGACAAGGGCACAGAACACTGTGATACATAGGTCATGGCTGATTGTAATGACAAGGGCATGGAGCAATAAGATGAGAGGTGTCATGGAGCACTATGATGACTAGAGTCACGGAGCACATGGTGAATACAGGGGTCATGGAGCATTGGGATGACAAGGTCATTTATCATTTTGATGACAAGGGTCATGGAGCATTGGGCTGAAAATGTTCATGGAGTATTGTGATGACAGAGGTCATGGAGAATTTTGATTTCATTGCGCTGACAATAGCCGGAAGCATTATGATGACGTGCATGCTGCATTGTGATGACAGGGTTCATGAAGCATTGAGATGAAAAGCGGCATGGAGCATTGTGATTACAGGGGTCTTGGAGAATTGTGATAACAAAGGCATGGAGCATTTTGAGGAGAAGGCTCATGGAACATTGGGCTGAAAATGTTCATGGATTATTGTAATGATGGGGTCATGGAGCATTGTGATGACTAGGGAATGGAGCATTGTGATGACAAGAGTCCCGGATCATTGTGTTGTCAGGTGTCATGGAGTGTTGTGATGACTGTGGTCATGGAGCATTGTGATGATATTGGTCATGGAGCATTGTGATGAGAAGGTCATGGAGCATTGGGCTAAAAATGTTCATGGTGTATTGTGATGACAGTGTTCATGGAGCATTGTGATGACAAGGGAATGGAGCATGATGATGATACGGTCCTGGAGCAGTGTGATGAGATGACCATGGAGACTTGTGATGACAAGTCTCATGGAGCATTCTGATGTAAAGGGGCATGGAGCTTTGTGATTACAGGGGTTTTGGAGCATTGTGATGACAAGGGCATGGAGTATTGTGAGGAGAAGGCCATGGAGCATTCTGATGACATGCTTCATGGACCTGTGTGATGACAAGGGCATGGAGCATTGTGATTACAGGGGTCTTGGAACATTGTGATGACAAGTGTCATGCAGCCTTGTGATGACAAGGCCATGGAACATTGTGATAGCAGTGGTATTGGAGCATTGTTATGACAGGGGTAATGGAGCATTGTGATGAGAAGGGTATGGAGCATTGTGATAACAATGTTTGTGGAGCATTGTGATGACAAATTTGTGGACCGTTGTGATGAAAAGTGTGTAGCACATTGTGATGACAAGGGTCATGGAGCATTTTTCTTACAAAGCCATGCAGCATTGTGATGACAAGGGTCATGGAGCATTGTGATGAAAAGTTCATGGAGCATTGTGGTTCCAAAGGTCACAGAGCCCTGTGATGACGCCGGCATGGACAGTTGTGATGACAAACGTTATGAAGCATTGTGATGACTGGAGTCACGGAGCATTTTGATGACAGGGCTCATAGAGCATTGTGAATAAAAGGGTGATGCAGCATTGGGATGACAAGGGCATGGATCATTGTGATGACAAGGGTCATGGAGCATGGGGCTGAAAATGTTCATGGATTATTGTAATGATGGGGGTCACGGAGCATTGTGCTGACTAGGGAATGGAGCACTGTGATGACAAGAGTCCCGGATCATTGTGTTGTCAGGTGTCATGGAGTGTTGTGATGACAGTGGTCATGGAGCATTGTGATGATATTGGTCATGGAGCATTGTGATGAGAAGGTCATGGAGCATTGGGCTAAAAATGTTCATGGTGTATTGTGATGACAGTGTTCATGGAGCATTGTGATGACAAGGGAATGGAGCATAGTGGTGACAAGGTCCTGGAGCATTGTGATGAGAAGACCATGGAGACTTGTGATGACAAGTCTCATGGAGCATTCTGAGGAAAAGGGGCATGGTGCATTGTGATTACAGATGTGTTGGAGCATTGTGAGGTCAAGGGCATGGAGCATTGTGATGAGAAGGCCATGGAGCATTCTGATGACATGCATCATGGAGCTTTGCGATGACAAGGACATGGAGCATTCTGATAACAGGGGTCTTGGAGCATTGTGATGAAAATGGCATGGATCATTGTGATGAAAAAGGCATGGAGCCTTGTCATAACAGGGTTCAAGGAGCATACTGACGACAAGTGTCAGGGAGCATTGTGATGACAAGTGTATTGAGCATTGTGATGACAAAGGTCATGGAGCATTGTGATGAGAAGACCATGGATAATTGTGATGATGAGCGTCATGGGGTGTTGTGATGATAAGTGTTATGGAACATTTTGATCTTAAGGGTTTGGTGTATTATGATGACAGAGGTCATAGATAATTTTGATTTCATTCTGATGAAAATAGCCTGAAGCTTTATGATGATGGGCATGGTGCATTGTGATGACAGGGTTCATGGAGCATTGAGATGAAAAGGGGCATGGAGTGTTGTGATTACAGGGGTCTTGGAGCATTGTGATGAGAAGGGTCATGGAGCCTTGTGATGAAAAGGCCATGGATCATCGTGATGGCAGTGGTCACGGAGCATTGTTATGACAGGGCTAATGGAGCGTTGTGATGGCAAGGTCATGGAGCATTGTGATGCCAAGGGTCATGGATCTTTGTGATGACAAATGTCATGGAGCATTTTGACCACAAGGACATTGTGTATTGTGATGAGAAGGGCAGGGAGCATTGTGATGACAGAGGTCATGGAGATTTTTGATTTCAATGTGCTGACAATAGCCTGAAGCATTATGATGATGGGCATGGTGCATTGTGATGACAGGGTTCATGGATCATTGAGATGAAAAGGGGCATGGAGCATTGTGATTACAGGGGTCTTGGGGCATTGTGAGGAAAGGGTCATGGAGCCTTGTGATGACAAAGCCATGGAACATCTTGATGGTAGGGGTCATGGAGCATTGTTATGACAGGTGTAATGGAGCATTGTGATCGCAAGGGCATGGATCATTGTGATTAGAAGGACATGGAGCATTCTGATGACATGTGTCATGGAGCTTTGTGATGACAAGGGCATGGAGCAATGTGATGAGAGCGTTCATGGAGCATTGTGATGAAAATGACATGGAGAATTGTGATGCCAAGGGTCATGGATCTTTGTGAAGACAAAGACCATAGAGAATTTTGATGAGAAGGGCGTTGTGCATTGTGATGAGAAGGGCAGGGAGCATTGTGATGACAAGGTCCTGGAGCATTTTGATGAAAAGTGTCATGGAACATTTTGATGACATGGTTTATGGAACATTGTGATGTCAGTGGTCATGGAGCATTTTGATGAAATGGGTCATGGAGCAGTTTGATGACAGGGGTTATGGAACATTGTGATGTCAGTGGTCATCGAACATTGTGATGACAAGTGCATGTAGCATTGTGAAGACAGGAATCATAGAGCATTATGATTACAGGGGTGTCGGAGTATTGTGACGAATAGTGATGTAACATTGTGATATCAGTGGTGAGAGAGCATTTTGATGAGAATTGCATGGAGCATTATGATGACAAGGTTTATGGAGCACTGTGATGACAATATTGTGGAGCACTGTGATGACAAGCGCATGGTGCATTGTGATGACATGTGTCATGGAGCAATGTGCAGACAAGCGCATGGAGAATTGTGATAACAAGGGTCATGGAGCATTGTGCTGAGAAAGGCATAGAGCATTGTGATGACAAGCGTCAAAGAGCATTGTGATGAAAAGTTCATGGAGCATTGTGGTTAAAAAAGTCACAGAGGCTGTTGATGACGAGGGAATGGAACATTGTGATGATAAAGGTCATGAAGCATTGTGATGACTGGAGTCACGGAGCATTGTGATGACAGGGGTCATGGAGCATTGTTATAATAAGGGCATGGAGCATTGTGATGACAAGGGCATGGAGCATTGGTCTAATAAGTTTCATGGGTTATGGCGATGACAGTTGGAATGGTGCATTGTGGTGACAAGGGCATGGAGCATTGTGATGACCAGGTCATGCAGTATTGTGAAGACAGGTGTCAGGGAGCATTGTGATGACATATGTAATGGCCCATTGTGATGACAATGGCATGGAGCATTGTGATGCCAAGTGTCATGGAGGATTCTGATGACAAAGGTAATGGAGCATTGTGATGACAATGGCTTGGAGCATTGTGATGACAAGGGTCAGGGATCATTGTGCTGACAAGTGCATGGAGAATTGTGATGACAAGGGTCATGGAGCATTCTGATGACAAGCTTATGGAGTATTTTGATGACAATGGCATGGAGCATTGTAATGAAAATGGCATGGGGCATTGTGATGAAAAAGGCATAGAGCCATTTTGTGACAGGGTTCAAGGAGCATTCTGATGACAAGTGTCAGGGAGCATTGTGATGACAAGTGTATTGAGAATTGTGATGCCAAAGGTCATGGAGCATTCTGATGAAAAGGCATGGAGTATTGTGATGACCCGCATCATGGAGCATTGTGATGACAAGTGTTATGGAACATTGTGATCACAAGGTTTTGGAGCATTGTGATGACAGATGTCATGGATCATTTTGATTTCAAGGAGCATGGAGCATTGTGATGACAAGGGCATGAAGCAATGTGACTCCAAATCTCATGGAGGATTGTGATGACATGGTAATGGAGTATTGTGATGACAAGTGCATAGAGCACTGTAATGACATGGTCATGTAGCATTTTGCTGATAAAGGCATGGAGCATTGTGATGACAGGTGTCATGGAGCACTGTGATGACAATCAACACAGAGCATTGTGAATACAGGGTTCATGGAGCATTGGGTTGACTAGGGAATGGAGCATTGTGATGACAAGTGTCCCGGATCATTGTGTTGTCAGGTGTCCTGGAGTGTTGTGATGACAGTGGGAATGGAGAATTTTGATTATATTGGTCATGGATCATTATGATGAGAAGGTCATGGAGCACTGCGCTGAAAATGTTCATGGAGTATTGTGATGACAGGGGTCATGGAGCATTGTGATGACAAGGGAATGGAGCATTGTGGTGACAAGGTCCTGAAGCATTGTGATGAGAAGTCCATGGAGACATGTGATGACAAATCTCATGGAGCATTCTGATGAAAAGGGGCATGGTGCATTGTAATAACAGTGGTCTTGGAGCATTGTGATGACAAGGGCTTGGAATATTGGGATGAGAAAGCCATTATGCATTCTGATGACATGGTCATGGAGCTTTGCGATGACAAGGGCATGGAGAATTCTGATTACAGGGTTCTTGGAGCTTTGTGATGAAAAGGGCATGGATCATTGTGATGAAAAAGGCATGGAGACTTGTCATGACAGGGTTCAGTGAGCATACTGATGACAAGTGTCAAGGAGCATTGTGATGACAAAGGTCATGGAGCATTGTGATGAGAAGACCACGGATAATTGTGATGACGAGAATCATGGGGTGTTGTGAAGATAAGTGTTATGGAACATTGTGATCACAAGTGTTTGGAGAATTATGATGACACAGGTCATGGAGCATTGTGATAACAAGGGCATGGAGCATTGTAATGACAAGGGCATGGAGCATTGGTCTAATAAGTTTCATGGATTATTGCGGTGACAGTTGGAATGGTGCATTGTGATGACATGGGCATGGAGCATTGTGATGACCAGGTCATGCAGTATTGTGAAGACAGGTGTCAGGGAGCATTGTGATGACATATATAATGGCCCATTGTGCTGACAATGGCATGGAGCATTGTGATGCCAAGTGTCATGGAGGATTCTGATGACAAATGTAATGGAGCATTGTGATGACAATGGCTTGGAGCATTGTGATGACAAGGGTCCGGGAGCATTGTGCTGAGAAGTGCATGGAGAATTGTGATGACAAGGGTCATGGGGCATTCTGATGACAAGCTTGTGGAGTATTCTGATGACAATGGCATGGAGCATTGTGATAAAAACGGCATGGGGCATTGTGATGAAAAAGGCATGGAGCCTTTCCGTGAGAGGGTTCAAGGAGCATTCTGACGACAAGTGTCAGGGAGCATTGTGATGAAAAGGGCATGGAGTATTGTGATGACCGGCATCATGGAGCGTTGTGATGACAAGTGTTATGGAACATTGTGATCACAAGGGTTTGGAGCACTGTGATGACCGAGGTCATGGATCATTTTCATTTCAAGGAGCATGGAGCATTGTGATGACAAGGGCATGAAGCAATGTGATCCCAAGGTTCATGGAGGATTGTGATGACAATGGTAATGGAGTATTGTGATGACAAGCGCATAGAGCATTGTAATGACAAGGTCATGTGGCACTTTGCTGACAAATGCATGGAGCATTTTGAGGACAGGTGTCATGGAGCACTGTGATGACAAGTGTCATGGAACATTGTGAATACAGGGGTCATGGAGCATTGTGATGACAAGGGCATGGATCATTGTGATGACAAGGGTCATGGAGCATTGGGCTGAAAATGTTCATGGAGTATTGTGATGACAGGTGTCATGGAGCATTGAGATGAAAAGGGGCATGGATCATTGTGATTACAGGGTTCCTGGAGCATTGTGATGACAAAGGCATGGAGCATTTTGATGAGAAGTCCATGGAACATACTGATGACATGTGTCATGGAGCTTTGTGATGACAAGGGCATGGAGCATTGTGATTACAGGGGTCTTGCAGCATTGTGATGACAAGTGTCATGGAGCCTTGTGATGACAAGTCTGTGGAACATTGTGATGGCAGGGGTCATGGAGCATTGTTATGACAGGGGTAATGGAGCATTGTGATGAGAAAGGCATGGAGCATTGTGGTTACAAGGTTTATGGAGCATTGCGAAGACAAATTTGTGGACCGTTGTGATGAAAAGCGCGTGGCACATTGTGATGACAAGTGTCATGGAGCATTGTGATGAAAAGATCATGGAGCATTGTGCTTACAAAGGTCACAGAGCCTTGTGATGACACGGGCATGGACCACTGTGATGACAAATGTCATGAAGCATTGTGATGACTGGAGTCACGGAGCATTGTGATGACAGGGGTCATGGAGCATTGTCATAACAAGGGCATGGAGCATTGTGATGACAATGGCATGGAGCATTGGTCTAAAATGTTTGATGGATTATTGTAATGACAGTTGGAATGGCGCATTGTGATGACAAGGGCATGGAGCATTGTGATGACCAGGTCATGCAGTATTGTGAAGACAGGTGTCAGGGAGCATTGTGATGACATATGTAATGGCCCATTGTGATGACAATGGCATGGAGCATTGTGATGCCAAGTGTCATGGAGGATTCTGATGACAAAGTTAATGGAGCATTGTGATGACAATGGCTTGGAGCATTGTGATGACAAGGGTCAGGGAGCATTGTGCTGAAAAGTGCATGGAGAATTGTGATGACAAGGGTCATGGAGCATTCTGATGACAAGCTTGTGGAGTATTTTAATGACAAAGGCATGGAGCATTGTGATGAAAATGGCATGGGGCATTGTGATGAAAAATACATGGAGCCTTTTCGTGACAGCGTACAAGCAGCATTCTGACGACAAGTGTCAGGGAGCATTGTGATGGCAAGTGTATTGAGAATTGTGATGACAAAGTTCATGGAGCATTGTGATGAAAAGCGCATGGAGTATTGTGATGACAGACATCATGGAGCGTTGTGAGGACAAGTGTTATGGAACATTGTGATCCCAAGGATTTGGAGAATTGTGATGACAGAGGTCATCAATCATTTTGATTTCAAAGAGCATGGAGCATTGTGATGACAAGGGCATGAAGCAATGTGATCCCAAGGTTCATGGAGGATTGTGATGACAATGGTAATGGTGTATTATGATGACAAGCGCATAGAGGATTGTAATGACAAGGTCATGTAGCATTTTGCTATCAAAGGCATGGAGCATTGTGATGACATGTGTCATTGGGCACTGTGATGACAAGCGTCACGGAGCACTGTGTATACAGGGTTCATGGAGCATTGGGATGACAAGGGCATGGATCATTGTGATGACAAGGGTCATGGAGCATTGGGCTGAAAATGTTCATGGAGTATTGTGATAACAGGGGTCATGGAGCATTGTGATGACAGAGGTCATGGAGAATTTTGATTTCATTGTGCTGACCATAGCCGGAAGCATCATGATGATGGGCATGATGCATTGTGATGACAGGGTTCATGGAGCATTGAGATGAAAAGTGGCATGGAGCATTGTGATTACAGGGGTCTTGGAGCATTGTGATGAAAAGGGCATGGATCATTGTGATGAAAAAGGCATGGATCCTTGTCATGACAGGGTTCAAGGAGCATAAAGACAACAAGTGTCAGGGAGGATTTTAATGACAAGTGTATTGAGCATTGTGATGACAAAGCTCATGGAGCATTGTGATGAGAAGACCATGGATAATTGTGATGACGAGCATCATGGGGCATTGTGATGACAAGTGTTATGGAATATTGTGATCACAAGGGTTTGGAGCATTGTTATGCCAGAGGTCATGGAGCATTTTGATTTCACTGAGATGACAATAGCCTGAAGCATTATGATGATGGGCATGGTGCATTGTGATGACAGGGTTCATGGAGCATTGAGATGAAAAGGGGCATGGAGCATTGTGATTACAGGGGTCTTGGGGCATTCTGATGAGAAGGGCATGGAGACTTGTGATGACAAGGCCATGGAACATCATGATCGCAGGGGTCATGGAGTATTGTTATGAAAGGGGTAATGAAGCATTGTGATGAGAAGGGCATTGAGCATAGTTCTGAAATGTTTCATGGATTATTGTGATGAGAGTGGGCATGGAGCATTTTTATGACAAGGGCACAGAACACTGTGATACATGGGTCATGGCTGATTGTAATGACAAGGGCATGGAGCAATGTGATGAGAGGTGTCATGGAGCACTATGATGACTAGAGTCACGGAGCATGGTGAATACAGGGGTCATGGAGCATTGGGATGACAAGGTCATTTATCATTTTGATGACAAGGGTCATGGAGCATTGGGCTGAAAATGTTCATGGAGTATTGTGATGACAGAGGTCATGGAGAATTTTGATTTCATTGCGCTGAAAATAGCCGGAAGCATTATGATGATGTGCATGCTGCATTGTGATGACAGGGTTCATGAAGCATTGAGATGAAAAGCGGCATGGAGCATTGTGATTACAGGGGTCTTGGAGCATTGTGATAACAAAGGCATTTTGAGGAGAAGGGTCATGGAGCATTGTGATGACAATGGCTTGCAGCATTGTGATGACAAGGGTCAGGGAGCATTTTGCTGACAAGTGCATGGAGAATTGTGATGACAAGGGTCATGGAGCATTCGGATGAGGAGCTTGTGGAGTATTTTGATGACAATGGAATGGGGCATTGTGATGAAAATGGCATGGGACATTTTGATTAAAAAAGCATGTAGCCCTTACGTGACAAGTTTCAAGGAGCATTCTGACGACAAGTGTCAGGGAGCATTGTGATGACAAGTGTATTGTGAATTGTGATGACAAAGGTCATGGAGCATTGTGACGAAAAGGGCATGGAGTACTGTGATGACAGGCATCATGGAGCTTTGTAATGACAAGTGTTATGGAACATTGTGATCACAAGGGTTTGGAGAATTGTGATGACAGAGGTCATCAATCATTTTGATTTCAAGGAGCATGGAGCACTGTGATGACAAGGGCATGAAGCAATGTGATCCCAAGGTTCATGGAGGATTGTGATGACAATGGTAATGGCGTATTGTGATGACAGGCGCATAGAGCAATGTAATGACAAGGTCATGTAGCACTTTGCTGACAAATGCATGGAGCATTTTGAGGACAGGTGTCATGGAGCACTGTGATGACAAGTGTCATGGAACATTGTGTATACAAGGGTCATGGAGCATTGTGATGACAAGGGCATGGATCATTGTGATGACAAGGGTCATGGAGCATTGGGCTGAAAATGTTCATGGAGTATTGTGATGACAGGTGTCATGGAGCATTGAGATGAAAAGGGGCATGGATCATTGTGATTACAGGGTTCCTGGAGCATTGTGATGACAAAGGAATGGAGCATTTTGATGAGAAGTCCATGGAACATACTGATGACATGTGTCATGGAGCTTTGTGATGACAAGGGCATGGAGCATTGTGATGACATGTGTCATGGAGCAATGTGCAGACAAGCGCATGGAGAATTGTGATGACAAGGGTCATGGAGCATTGTGCTGAGAATGGCATAGAGCATTTTGATGACAAGCGTCAAAGAGCATTGTGATGAAAAGTTCATGGAGCATTGTGGTTAAAAAGGTCACAGAGGCTGTTGATGACGAGGGAATGGACCATTGTGATGACAAAGTTCATGAAGCATTGGGATGACTGGAGTCACGGAGCATTGTGATGACAGGGGTCATGGAGCATTGTGATGACAAGGGCATGGAGCATTGGTCTAATAAGTTTCATGGGTTATTGCGATGACACTTGGAATGGTGCATTGTGGTGACAAGGGCATGGAGCATTGTGATGACCAGGCCATGCAGTATTGTGAAGACAGGTGTAAGGGAGCATTGTGATGACATATGTAATGGCCCATTGTGATGACAATGGCATGGAGCATTGTGATGCCAAGTGTCATGGAGGATTCTGATGACAAAGGTAATGGAGCATTGTGATGACAATGGCTTGGAGCATTGTGATGACAAGGGTCAGGGATCATTGTGCTGACAAGTGCATGGAGAATTGTGATGACAAGGGTCATGGAGCATTCTGATGACAAGCTGGTGGAGTATTTTGATGACAATGGCATGGAGAGTTGTAATGAAAATGGCATGGGGCATTGTGATGAAAAAGGCATGGAGCCTTTTTGTGACAGGGTTCAAGGAGCATTCTGATGACAAGTGTCAGGGAGCATTGTGATGACAAGTGTATTGAGAATTGTGATGCCAAAGGTCATGGAGCATTGTGATGGAAAGGGCATGGAGTATTGTGATGACCCGCATCATGGAGCGTTGTGATGACAAGTGTTATGGAACATTGTGATCACAAGGTTTTGGAGCATTGTGATGACAGATGTCATGGATCATTTTGATTTCAAGGAGCATGGAGCATTGTGATGACAAGGGCATGAAGCAATGTGACTCCAAATCTCATGGAGGATTGTGATGACATGGTAATGGAGTATTGTGATGACAAGCGCATAGAGCACTGTAACGACATGGTCATGTAGCATTTTGCTGATAAAGGCATGGAGCATTGTGATGACAGGTGTCATGGAGCACTGTGATGACAATCGACACAGAGCATTGTGAATACAGGGTTCATGGAGCATTGGGTTGACTAGGGAATGGAGCATTGTGATGACAAGTGTCCCGGATCATTGTGTTGTCAGGTGTCCTGGAGTGTTGTGATGACAGTGGGAATGGAGAATTGTGATTATATTGGTCATGGAGCATTATGATGAGAAGGTCATGGAACATTCTGATGACATGTGTCATGGAGCTTTGTGATGACAAGAGCATGGAGCATTGTGATGACATGCGTCATGGAGCTTTGTGATGACAAGGTCATGGAGCATTTTGATGACAAGGGAGTTGTGCATTGTGATGAGAAGGGCAGGGAGCATTGTGATGACGGTGTCATGGAGCAATTTGATGAAAATGGTCATGGAACATTTTGATGACAGGGGTTATGGAACATTGTGGTGTCAGGGGTCATGGAGCATTTTGATGAAAATTGTCATGGAGCATTTTAATGACAGGGGATATGGAACATTGTGATGTCAGGGGTCATCGAACATTGTGATGATAAGTGATTGTAGCATTGTGATGACAGGAGTCATGGAACATTGTGATGACAGGGGTGAGGGCGTATTGTGACGAATAGTGATGTAACATTGTGATATCAGTGGTGAGAGAGCATTTTGATGAGAAGCGCCTGGAGCATTGTGATGACAAGATTTATGGAGCACTGTGATGACAAGATTGTGGAGCACTGTGATGACAAGCGCATGGTGAATTGTGATGACATGTGTCATGGAGCATTGTGCTGACAAGCGCATGGAGCACTGTGATGACAAGGGTCATGGAGCATTGTGCTGAGAAAGGCATAGAGCATTGTGATGAAAAGAGTCAAAGAGCATTGTGATAAAAATTTCATGGAGCATTGTGATTAAAAAAGTCACAGAGACTGTTAATGATGAGGGCATGGACCATTGTGATGACAAATGTCATGAAGCATTGTGATGACTGGAGTCACGGAGCATTGTTATGACAGGGGTAATGGAGCATTGTGATGAGAAGGGCATGGAGCATTGTGATTACAAGCTTTATGGAGCATTGCGATGACAAATTTGTGGACTGTTGTGATGAAAAGCGCGTGGCACATTTTGATGACAAGGGTCATGGAGCATTTTTCTTACAAAGGCATGGAACATTGTGATGAGAAGGGTCACGGAACATTGTGATGAAAAGTTCATGGAGCATTTTGGTTACAAATGTCACAGAGCCTTGTGATGACGCGGGAATGGACCATTGTGATGACAAATGTTATGAAGCACTGTGATGACTGGAGTCACGGAGCATTGTGATGACATGTGTCATGGAGCACTGTGATGACAAGTGTCACGGAGCATTGTGAATACAGGGGGCATGGATCATTGTGATGACTAGGTTCATGGAGCATTGGGCTGAAAATGTTCATGGAGAATTGTGATGACAGAGGTCATGGAGCATTGTGATGACTAGGGAATGGAGCATTGTGATGACAAGAGTCCCGGATCATTGTGTTGTCAGGTGTCCTGGAGTGTTGTGATGACAGTGGGAATGGAGCATTGTGATGATATTGGTCATGGAGAATTGTGATGAGAAGGTCATGGAGCATTGGGCTGAAAATGTTCATGGTGTATTGTGATGACAGGGTTCATGGAGCATTTTGATGACAAGGAAATGGAGCATTGTGGTGACAAGGTCCTGGAGCATTGTGATGAGAAAACCATGGAGACGTGTGATGGCAAGTCTCATGGAGCATTCTGATGAAAAGGGGCATGGTGCATTGTGATTACAGGGGTCTTGGAGCATTGTGAGTACAAGGGCATGGAGCATTGGGATGAGAAGACCATGGAGCATTCTGATGACATGCGTCATGGAGCTTTGCGATGACAAGGGCATGGAGCATTCTGATTACAGTGGTCTTGGAGCATTGTGATGAAAAGGGCATGGATCATTGTGATGAAAAAGGCATGGAGCCTGGTCATAACAGGGTTCAAGGAGCATACTGACGACAAGAGTCAGGGAGCATTATGATGACAACTGTATTGAGCATTGTGATGACAAAGGTCATGGAGCATTGTGATGAGAAAACCATGGAGCCTTGTGATGACAAGTCTCATGGAGCATACTGATGAAAAGGGGCCTGGACCATTGTGATTACAGGGGTCTTGGAGCATTGTGATGAAAAGGGCATGGATCACTGTGATGAAAAAGGCATGGAGCCTTGTCATGATAAGGTTCAAGGAGCATACAGACAACAAGTGTCATGGAGCATTTTAATGACAAGTGTATTGAGCATTGTGATGACAAAAGTCATGGAGCATTGTTATGAGAAGACCATGGATAATTGTGATGACGAGCGTCATGGGGCATTGTGATGACAAGTGTTAAGGAATATTGTGATCACAAGGGTTTGTAGCATTGTTATGACAGTGGTCATGGAGCATATTGATTTCATTGTGATGACAATAGCATGAAGCATTATGATGATGTGCATGGTACATTGTGAAGAAAGGTTTCATGGATCATTGAGATGAAAAGGGGCATGGAGTATTGTGATTTCAGGGGTCTTGGAGCATTGTGATGAGAAGGGTCATTGAGCCTTGTGATGACAAGGCCATGGAACATCGTGATGGCAGGGGTCATTGAGCATTGTTATGACAGGGGTAATGGAGCATTGTGATGGCAAGGGCATGGAGCATTGTGATGACAAGGCCATGGAACATCGTGATGGTAGGGGTCATGGAGCATTGTTATGACACGTGTAATGGAGCATTGTGATCGCAAGGGCATGGAGCATTGTGATGAGAAGGCCATGGAGCATTCTGATGACATGTGTCATGGATCTTTGTGATGACAAGGGCATGGAGCAATGTGATGAGAGCGTTCATGGAGCATTGTGATAAAAATGACATGGAGCATTGTGATGCCAAGGGTCATGGATCTTTGTGAAGACAAAGACCATAGAGCATTTTGATGACAAGGGCGTTGTGCATTGTGATGAGAAGGGCAGGGAGCATTGTGATGACAAGGTCCTGGAGCATTTTGATGAAAAGTGTCATGGAACATTTTGATGACAGGGTTTATGGAACATTGTGATGTCATGGGTCATGGGCATTTTGATGAAATGGGTCATGGAGCAGTTTGATGACAGGGGTTATGGAACATTGTGATGTCAGTGGTCATCGAATATTGTGATGACAAGTGCATGTAGCATTGTGAAGACAGGAATCATAGAACATTATGATTACAAGGGTGTCGGAGTATTGTGATGAATAGTGATGTAACATTGTGATATCAGTGGTGAGAGAGCATTTTCATGAGAATTGCATGGAGCATTATGATGTCAAGGTTTATGGAGCACTGTGATGACAATATTGTGGAGCACTGTGATGACAAGCGCATGGTGCATTGTGATGACATGTGTCATGGAGCAATGTGCAGACAAGCACATGGAGAATTGTGATGACAAGGGTCATGGAGCATTGTGCTGAGAATGGCATAGAGCATTGTGATGACAAGCGTCAAAGAGCATTGTGATGAAAAGTTCATGGAGCATTGTGGTTAAAAAGGTCACAGAGGCTGTTGATGACGAGGGAATGGACCATTGTGATGACAAAGGTCATGAAGCATTGTGATGACTGGAGTCACGGAGCATTGTGATGACAGGGGTAAAGGAGCATTGTGATAACAAGGGCATGGAGCATTGTGATGACAAGGGCATGGAGCATTGGTCTAATAAGTTTCATGGGTTATTGCGATGACAGTTGGAATGGTGCATTGTGGTGACAAGGGCATGGAGCATTGTGATGACCAGGTCATGCAGTATTGTGAAGACAGGTGTCAGGGAGCATTGTGATGACATATGTAATGGCCCATTGTGATGACAATGGCATGGAGCATTGTGATGCCAAGTGTCATGGAGGATTCTGATGACAAAGGTAATGGAGCATTGTGATGACAATGGCTTGGAGCATTGTGATGACAAGGGTCAGGGATCATTGTGCTGACAAGTGCATGGAGAATTGTGATGACAAGGGTCATGGAGCATTCTGATGACAAGCTGGTGGAGTATTTTGATGACAATGGCATGGAGAGTTGTAATGAAAATGGCATGGGGCATTGTGATGAAAAAGGCATGGAGCCTTTTTGTGACAGGGTTCAAGGAGCATTCTGATGACAAGTGTCAGGGAGCATTGTGATGACAAGTGTATTGAGAATTGTGATGCCAAAGGTCATGGAGCATTATGATGGAAAGGGCATGGAGTATTGTGATGACCCGCATCATGGAGCGTTGTGATGACAAGTGTTATGGAACATTGTGATCACAAGGTTTTGGAGCATTGTGATGACAGAGGTCATGGATCATTTTGATTTCAAGGAGCATGGAGCATTGTGATGACAAGGGCATGAAGCAATGTGACTCCAAATCTCATGGAGGATTGTGATGACATGGTAATGGAGTATTGTGATGACAAGCGCATAGAGCACTGTAACGACATGGTCATGTAGCATTTTGCTGATAAAGGCATGGAGCATTGTGATGACAGGTGTCATGGAGCACTGTGATGACAATCGACACAGAGCATTGTGAATACAGGGTTCATGGAGCATTGGGATGACTAGGGAATGGAGCATTGTGATGACAAGTGTCCCGGATCATTGTGTTGTCAGGTGTCCTGGAGTGTTGTGATGACAGTGGGAATGGAGAATTGTGATTATATTGGTCATGGAGCATTATGTTGAGAAGGTCATGGAACATTCTGATGACATGTGTCATGGAGCTTTGTGATGACAAGAGCATGGAGCATTGTGATGACATGCGTCATGGAGCTTTGTGATGACAAGGTCATGGAGCATTTTGATGACAAGGGAGTTGTGCATTGTGATGAGAAGGGCAGGGAGCATTGTGATGACGGTGTCATGGAGCAATTTGATGAAAATGGTCATGGAACATTTTGATGACAGGGGTTATGGAACATTGTGGTGTCAGGGGTCATGGAGCATTTTGATGAAAATTGTCATGGAGCATTTTAATGACAGGGGATATGGAACATTGTGATGTCAGGGGTCATCGAACATTGTGATGATAAGTGATTGTAGCATTGTGATGACAGGAGTCATGGAACATTGTGATGACAGGGGTGAGGGCGTATTGTGACGAATAGTGATGTAACATTGTGATATCAGTGGTGAGAGAGCATTTTGATGAGAAGCGCCTGGAGCATTGTGATGACAAGATTTATGGAGCACTGTGATGACAAGATTGTGGAGCACTGTGATGACAAGCGCATGGTGAATTGTGATGACATGTGTCATGGAGCATTGTGCTGACAAGCGCATGGAGCACTGTGATGACAAGGGTCATGGAGCATTGTGCTGAGAAAGGCATAGAGCATTGTGATGAAAAGAGTCAAAGAGCATTGTGATAAAAATTTCATGGAGCATTGTGATTAAAAAAGTCACAGAGACTGTTAATGATGAGGGCATGGACCATTGTGATGACAAATGTCATGAAGCATTGTGATGACTGGAGTCACGGAGCATTGTTATGACAGGGGTAATGGAGCATTGTGATGAGAAGGGCATGGAGCATTGTGATTACAAGCTTTATGGAGCATTGCGATGACAAATTTGTGGACCGTTGTGATGAAAAGCGCGTGGCACATTTTGATGACAAGGGTCATGGAGCATTTTTCTTACAAAGGCATGGAACATTGTGATGAGAAGGGTCACGGAACATTGTGATGAAAAGTTCATGGAGCATTTTGGTTACAAATGTCACAGAGCCTTGTGATGACGCGGGAATGGACCATTGTGATGACAAATGTTATGAAGCACTGTGATGACTGGAGTCACGGAGCATTGTGATGACATGTGTCATGGAGCACTGTGATGACAAGTGTCACGGAGCATTGTGAATACAGGGGGCATGGATCATTGTGATGACTAGGTTCATGGAGCATTGGGCTGAAAATGTTCATGGAGAATTGTGATGACAGAGGTCATGGAGCATTGTGATGACTAGGGAATGGAGCATTGTGATGACAAGAGTCCCGGATCATTGTGTTGTCAGGTGTCCTGGAGTGTTGTGATGACAGTGAGAATGGAGCATTGTGATGATATTGGTCATGGAGAATTGTGATGAGAAGGTCATGGAGCATTGGGCTGAAAATGTTCATGGTGTATTGTGATGACAGGGTTCATGGAGCATTTTGATGACAAGGAAATGGAGCATTGTGGTGACAAGGTCCTGGAGCATTGTGATGAGAAAACCATGGAGACGTGTGATGGCAAGTCTCATGGAGCATTCTGATGAAAAGGGGCATGGTGCATTGTGATTACAGGGGTCTTGGAGCATTGTGAGTACAAGGGCATGGAGCATTGGGATGAGAAGACCATGGAGCATTCTGATGACATGCGTCATGGAGCTTTGCGATGACAAGGGCATGGAGCATTCTGATTACAGTGGTCTTGGAGCATTGTGATGAAAAGGGCATGGATCATTGTGATGAAAAAGGCATGGAGCCTGGTCATAACAGGGTTCAAGGAGCATACTGACGACAAGAGTCAGGGAGCATTATGATGACAACTGTATTGAGCATTGTGATGACAAAGGTCATGGAGCATTGTGATGAGAAAACCATGGAGCCTTGTGATGACAAGTCTCATGGAGCATACTGATGAAAAGGGGCCCTGACCATTGTGATTACAGGGGTCTTGGAACATTGTGATGACAAGGGAATGGAGCATTGTGAGGAGAAGGCCAACTACCATTCTAATGACATGCGTCATTGAGCTCTGTGATGACAAGGGCATGGAACATTGTGATTACAGGGGTCTTGGAGCATTGTGATGAAAAGGGCATGGATCACTGTGATGAAAAAGGCATGGAGCCTTGTCATGATAGGGTTCAAGGAGCATACAGACAACAAGTGTCATGGAGCATTTTAATGACAAGTGTATTGAGCATTGTGATGACAAAAGTCATGGAGCATTGTGATGAGAAGACCATGGATAATTGTGATGACGAGCGTCATGGGGCATTGTGATGACAAGTGTTAAGGAATATTGTGATCACAAGGGTTTGTAGCATTGTTATGACAGTGGTCATGGAGCATATTGATTTCATTGTGATGACAATAGCATGAAGCATTATGATGATGTGCATGGTACATTGTGAAGAAAGGTTTCATGGATCATTGAGATGAAAAGGGGCATGGAGTATTGTGATTTCAGGGGTCTTGGAGCATTGTGATGAGAAGGGTCATTGAGCCTTGTGATGACAAGGCCATGGAACATCGTGATGGCAGGGGTCATTGAGCATTGTTATGACAGGGGTAATGGAGCATTGTGATGGCAAGGGCATGGAGCATTGTGATGACAAGGCCATGGAGCATTCTGATGTCATGTGTCATGGAGCTTTGTGATGACAAGCACATGGAGCAATGTGATGACAATGATATGGAGCATTGTGATGCCAAGGGTCATGGATCTATGTGATGACAAAGGTCATGGAGCATTTTGATGAGAAGTGTGTTGTGCAGTGTGATGAGAAGGGCAGGGAGCATTGTGATGGTAGGGTCATGGAGCAATTTGATGAAAAGGGTCATGAATAATTTTGATGACATGCGTTATGGAACATTCTGATGTCAGGGGTCATGGGGCATTTTGATGAAAAGGGTCATGGAGCATTTTGATGACACGGGTTATGGAACATTGTGATGTCAGGGGTCATCGAACATTTTGATGATAAGTGCATGTAGCATTGTGATGACAGGAGTCATGGAACATTATGATGACAGGGGTGAGGGAGTTCTGTGACGAATAGTGATGTAACATTGTGATATCAGTGGTGAGAGAGCATTTTGATGAGAAGTGCATGGTGCATTGTGATGACATGTGTCATGGAGCATTGTGCTGACAAGCGCATGGAGCATTGTGATGACAAGGTTCATGGAGCATTGTGCTTAGAAAGACATAGAACATTGTGATGACAAGGGTCAAAGAGATTGTGATGAAAAGCTCAAAGAGCATTGTGGATAAAAAGTCACAGAGACTGTTGATGACGAGGGCATGGACCATTGTGGTGACAAAGGTCATGAAGCATTGTGATGACTGGAGTCACGGAGCATTGTGATGACAGGGGTCATGGAGCATTGTGATAACAAGGGCATGGAGCACTGTGATGACAAGGGCATGGAGCATTGGGCTGAAAATGTTCATGGAGTATTGTGATGACAGGGGTCATGGAGCATTGTGATGACAAAGGTCATGGAGAATTTTGATTTCATTGTGCTGACAATAGCCGGAAGCATTATGATGATGGGAATGATGTACTGTGATGACAGGGTTCATGGATCATTGAGATGAAAAGGGGCATGGAGCATTGTGATTACAGTGGTCTTGGAGCACTGTGATGACAAGGACATGGAGCATTTTGAAGAGAAGGCCATGGAACATTCTGATGACATGTGTCATGGAGCTTTGTGATGACAAGAGCATGAAGGATTGTGATGACAGGGGTCTTGGAGCATTGTGATGACAAGTGTCATGGAGCCTTGTGATGAAAAGGCCGTGGAACATTGTGATGGGGGGGGTCATGGAGCATTGTTATGACAGTGGTAATGGAGCATTGTGATGAGAAGGGCATGGAGCATTGTGATTACAAGGTTTATGGAGCATTGCGATGACAAATTTGTGGACCGTTGTGATGAAAATCGCGTGGCACATTGTGATGACAAGGGTCATGGAGTATTTTTCTCACAAAGGCATGGAGCATTGTGATGATAAGGGACACGGAGCATTGTGATGATAAGGGTCACGGAGCATTGTGGTTTCAAAGGTCACAGAGCCTTGTGATGATGTGGGCATGGACCATTGTGCTGAGAAATGTTGTGAAGCATTGTGATGACTGGAGTCACGGAGCAGTGTGAGGACAGGCGTCATGGAGCTTTGTGATGACAATGGCATGGAGCATTGTGATGACAGGGACATGGAGCATTTGTCTGACAAGTTTCATAGATTACTGTGATGACAGTGGACATGGTGCATTGTGATGACAAGGGCATGGAGCATTGTGATGAGAAGGTCATGGAGTTTTGTGAAGACAGGTGTCAAGGAGCATTGTGATGACATATGTCATGGTCCATTGCGATGACAATGGTAGGGAGCATTGTGATGCCAAATGTAATGGAGGATTGTAATGACAAATATAATGGAGCATTGTGATGACTAGGGCTTGGAGCATTATGATGACAAGGGCCATTGAGCATTTTCATAACAAGGTCGTGACGCATTGTGAAGACAAGTTCCTGGAGCATTGTGATGAGAAAACCATGGAGCCTTCTGATGACAAGTCTCATGGAGCATACTGATGAAAAGGGGCATGGACCATTGTGATTACAGGGGTCTTGGATCATTGTGATGACTAGGGCATGGAGCATTGTGAGGAGAAGGCCAAGGAGCATTCTAATGACATGCGTCATTGAGCTTTGTGATGACAAGGGCATGGAGCATTGTGATTACAGGGGTCTTGGAGCATTGTGATGAAAAGGGCATGGATCATTGTGATGAAAAAGGCATGGATCCTTGTCATGACAGGGTTCAAGGAGCATAAAGACAACAAGTGTCAGGGAGGATTTTAATGACAAGTGTATTGAGCATTGTGATGACAAAGCTCATGGAGCATTGTGATGAGAAGACCATGGATAATTGTGATGACGAGCATCATGGGGCATTGTGATGACAAGTGTTATGGAATATTGTGATCACAAGGGTTTGGAGCATTGTTATGCCAGAGGTCATGGAGCATTTTGATTTCACTGAGATGACAATAGCCTGAAGCATTATGATGATGGGCATGGTGCATTGTGATGACAGGGTTCATGGAGCATTGAGATGAAAAGGGGCATGGAGCATTGTGATTACAGGGGTCTTGGGGCATTCTGATGAGAAGGGCATGGAGACTTGTGATGACAAGGCCATGGAACATCATGATCGCAGGGGTCATGGAGTATTGTTATGAAAGGGGTAATGAAGCATTGTGATGAGAAGGGCATTGAGCATAGGTCTGAAATGTTTCATGGATTATTGTGATGAGAGTGGGCATGCAGCATTTTTATGACAAGGGCACAGAACACTGTGATACATGGGTCATGGCTGATTGTAATGACAAGGGCATGGAGCAATGTGATGAGAGGTGTCATGGAGCACTATGATGACTAGAGTCACGGAGCACATGGTGAATACAGGGGTCATGGAGCATTGGGATGACAAGGTCATTTATCATTTTGATGACAAGGGTCATGGAGCATTGGGCTGAAAATGTTCATGGAGTATTGTGATGACAGAGGTCATGGAGTATTTTGATTTCATTGCGCTGACAATAGCCGGAAGCATTATGATGACGTGCATGCTGCATTGTGATGACAGGGTTCATGAAGCATTGAGATGAAAAGCGGCATGGAGCATTGTGATTACAGGGGTCTTGGAAAATTGTGATAACAAAGGCATGGAGCATTTTGAGGAGAAGGCTCATGGAACATTGGGCTGAAAATGTTCATGGATTATTGTAATGATGGGGTCATGGAGCATTGTGATGACTAGGGAATGGAGCATTGTGATGACAAGAGTCCCGGATCATTGTGTTGTCAGGTGTCATGGAGTGTTGTGATGACAGTGGTCATGGAGCATTGTGATGATATTGGTCATGGAGCATTGTGATGAGAAGGTCATGGAGCATTGGGCTAAAAATGTTCATGGTGTATTGTGATGACAGTGTTCATGGAGCATTGTGATGACAAGGGAATGGAGCATGATGATGATACGGTCCTGGAGCAGTGTGATGAGATGACCATGGAGACTTGTGATGACAAGTCTCATGGAGCATTCTGATGTAAAGGGGCATGGAGCTTTGTGATTACAGGGGTTTTGGAGCATTGTGATGACAAGGGCATGGAGTATTGTGAGGAGAAGGCCATGGAGCATTCTGATGACATGCTTCATGGACCTGTGTGATGACAAGGGCATGGAGCATTGTGATTACAGGGGTCTTGGAACACTGTGATGACAAGTGTCATGCAGCCTTGTGATGACAAGGCCATGGAACATTGTGATAGCAGTGGTATTGGAGCATTGTTATGACAGGGGTAATGGAGCATTGTGATGAGAAGGGTATGGAGCATTGTGATAACAATGTTTGTGGAGCATTGTGATGACAAATTTGTGGACCGTTGTGATGAAAAGTGTGTAGCACATTGTGATGACAAGGGTCATGGAGCATTTTTCTTACAAAGCCATGCAGCATTGTGATGACATGGGTCATGGAGTATTGTGATGAAAAGTTCATGGAGCATTGTGGTTCCAAAGGTCACAGAGCCCTGTGATGACCCTGGCATGGACAGTTGTGATGACAAACGTTATGAAGCATTGTGATGACTGGAGTCACGGAGCATTTTGATGACAGGGCTCATAGAGCATTGTGAATAAAAGGGTGATGCAGCATTGGGATGACAAGGGCATGGATCATTGTGATGACAAGGGTCATGGAGCATGGGGCTGAAAATGTTCATGGATTATTGTAATGATGGGGGTCACGGAGCATTGTGCTGACTAGGGAATGGAGCACTGTGATGACAAGAGTCCCGGATCATTGTGTTGTCAGGTGTCATGGAGTGTTGTGATGACAGTGGTCATGGAGCATTGTGATGATATTGGTCATGGAGCATTGTGATGAGAAGGTCATGGAGCATTGGGCTGAAAATGTTCATGGAGTATTGTGATGACAGAGGTCATGGAGCACTGTGATGACTAGGGAATGGAGCATTGTGATGACAAGTGTCCCAGATCATTGTGTTGTCAGGTGTCATGGAGTGTTGTGATGACAGTGGTCATGGAGAATTGTGATGATATTGGTCATGGAGCATTGTGATGAGAAGGTCATGGAGCATTGGGCTAAAAATGTTCATGGTGTATTGTGATGACAGTGTTCATGGAGCATTGTGATGACAAGGGAATGGAGCATAGTGGTGACAAGGTCCTGGAGCATTGTGATGAGAAGACCATGGAGACTTGTGATGACAAGTCTCATGGAGCATTCTGAGGAAAAGGGGCATGGTGCATTGTGATTACAGATGTGTTGGAGCATTGTGAGGTCAAGGGCATGGAGCATTGTGATGAGAAGGCCATGGAGCATTCTGATGACATGCATCATGGAGCTTTGCGATGACAAGGACATGGAGCATTCTGATAACAGGGGTCTTGGAGCATTGTGATGAAAATGGCATGGATCATTGTGATGAAAAAGGCATGGAGCCTTGTCATAACAGGGTTCAAGGAGCATACTGACGACAAGTGTCAGGGAGCATTGTGATGACAAGTGTATTGAGCATTGTGATGACAAAGGTCATGGAGCATTGTGATGAGAAGACCATGGATAATTGTGATGATGAGCGTCATGGGGTGTTGTGATGATAAGTGTTATGGAACATTTTGATCTTAAGGGTTTGGTGTATTATGATGACAGAGGTCATAGAGAATTTTGATTTCATTCTGATGAAAATAGCCTGAAGCTTTATGATGATGGGCATGGTGCATTGTGATGACAGGGTTCATGGAGCATTGAGATGAAAAGGGGCATGGAGTATTGTGATTACAGGGGTCTTGGAGCATTGTGATGAGAAGGGTCATGGAGCCTTGTGATGACAAGGCCATGGATCATCGTGATGGCAGTGGTCACGGAGCATTGTTATGACAGGGCTAATGGAGCGTTGTGATGGCAAGGTCATGGAGCATTGTGATGCCAAGGGTCATGGATCTTTGTGATGACAAATGTCATGGAGCATTTTGACCACAAGGACATTGTGCATTGTGATGAGAAGGGCAGGGAGCATTGTGATGACAGAGGTCATGGAGATTTTTTATTTCATTGTGCTGACAATAGCCTGAAGCATGTTGATGATGGGCATGGTGCATTGTGATGACAGGGTTCATGGATCATTGAGATGAAAAGGGGCATGGAGCATTGTGATTACAGGGGTCTTGGGGCATTGTGATGAAAGGGTCATGGAGCCTTGTGATGACAAAGCCATGGAACATCTTGATGGTAGGGGTCATGGAGCATTGTTATGACAGGTGTAATGGAGCATTGTGATCGCAAGGGCATGGAGCATTGTGATGAGAAGGCCATGGAGCATTCTGATGACATTTGTCATGGAGCTTTGTGATGACAAGGGCATGGAGCAATGTGATGAGAGCGTTCATGGAGCATTGTGATGAAAATGACATGGAGAATTGTGATGCCAAGGGTCATGGATCTTTGTGAAGACAAAGACCATAGAGAATTTTGATGAGAAGGGCGTTGTGCATTGTGATGAGAAGGGCAGGGAGCATTGTGATGACAAGGTCCTGGAGCATTTTGATGAAAAGTGTCATGGAACATTTTGATGACAGGGTTTATGGAACATTGTGATGTCAGTGGTCATGGAGCATATTGATGAAATGGGTCATGGAGCAGTTTGATGACAGGGGTTATGGAACATTGTGATGTCAGTGGTCATCGAACATTGTGATGACAAGTGCATGTAGCATTGTGAAGACAGGAATCATAGAGCATTATGATTACAGGGGTGTCGGAGTATTGTGACGAATAGTGATGTAACATTGTGATATCAGTGGTGAGAGAGCATTTTGATGAGAATTGCATGGAGCATTATGATGACAAGGTTTATGGAGCACTGTGATGACAATATTGTGGAGCACTGTGATGACAAGCGCATGGTGCATTGTGATGACATGTGTCATGGAGCAATGTGCAGACAAGCGCATGGAGAATTGTGATAACAAGGGTCATGGAGCATTGTGCTGAGAAAGGCATAGAGCATTGTGATGACAAGCGTCAAAGAGCATTGTGATGAAAAGTTCATGGAGCATTGTGGTTAAAAAAGTCACAGAGGCTGTTGATGACGAGGGAATGGAACATTGTGATGATAAAGGTCATGAAGCATTGTGATGACTGGAGTCACGGAGCATTGTGATGACAGGGGTCATGGAGCATTGTTATAATAAGGGCATGGAGCATTGTGATGACAAGGGCATGGAGCATTGGTCTAATAAGTTTCATGGGTTATTGCGATGACAGTTGGAATGGTGCATTGTGGTGACAAGGGCATGGAGCATTGTGATGACCAGGTCATGCAGTATTGTGAAGACAGGTGTCAGGGAGCATTGTGATGACATATGTAATGGCCCATTGTGATGACAATGGCATGGAGCATTGTGATGCCAAGTGTCATGGAGGATTCTAATGACAAATGTAATGGAGCATTGTGATGACAATGGCTTGGAGCATTGTGATGACAAGGGTCAGGGATCATTGTGCTGACAAGTGCATGGAGAATTGTGATGACAAGGGTCATGGAGCATTCTGATGACAAGCTTGTGGAGTATTTTGATGACAATGGCATGGAGCATTGTAATGAAAATGGCATGGGGCATTGTGATGAAAAAGGCATAGAGCCATTTTGTGACAGGGTTCAAGGAGCATTCTGATGACAAGTGTCAGGGAGCATTGTGATGACAAGTGTATTGAGAATTGTGATGCCAAAGGTCATGGAGCATTGTGATGAAAAGGGCATGGAGAATTGTGATGACCCGCATCATTGAGCATTGTGATGACAAGTGTTATGGAACATTGTGATCACAAGGTTTTGGAGCATTGTGATGACAGATGTCATGGATCATTTTGATTTCAAGGAGCATGGAGCATTGTGATGACAAGGGCATGAAGCAATGTGACTCCAAATCTCATGGAGGATTGTGATGACATGGTAATGGAGTATTGTGATGACAAGTGCATAGAGCACTGTAACGACATGGTCATGTAGCATTTTGCTGATAAAGGCATGGAGCATTGTGATGACAGGTGTCATGGAGCACTGTGATGACAATCGACACAGAGCATTGTGAATACAGGGTTCATGGAGCATTGGGTTGACTAGGGAATGGAGCATTGTGATGACAAGTGTCCCGGATCATTGTGTTGTCAGGTGTCCTGGAGTGTTGTGATGACAGTGGGAATGGAGAATTTTGATTATATTGGTCATGGATCATTATGATGAGAAGGTCATGGAGCACTGGGGTGAAAATGTTCATGGAGTATTGTGATGACAGGGGTCATGGAGCATTGTGATGACAAGGGAATGGAGCATTGTGGTGACAAGGTCCTGAAGCATTGTGATGAGAAGTCCATGGAGACATGTGATGACAAATCTCATGGAGCATTCTGATGAAAAGGGGCATGGTGCATTGTAATAACAGTGGTCTTGGAGCATTGTGATGACAAGGGCTTGGAATATTGGGATGAGAAAGCCATTATGCATTCTGATGACATGGTCATGGAGCTTTGCGATGACAAGGGCATGGAGAATTCTGATTACAGGGTTCTTGGAGCTTTGTGATGAAAAGGGCATGGATCATTGTGATGAAAAAGGCATGGAGACTTGTCATGACAGGGTTCAGTGAGCATACTGATGACAAGTGTCAAGGAGCATTGTGATGACAAAGGTCATGGAGCATTGTGATGAGAAGACCACGGATAATTGTGATGACGAGAATCATGGGGTGTTGTGAAGATAAGTGTTATGGAACATTGTGATCACAAGTGTTTGGAGCATTATGATGACACAGGTCATGGAGCATTGTGATAACAAGGGCATGGAGCATTGTAATGACAAGGGCATGGAGCATTGGTCTAATAAGTTTCATGGATTATTGCGGTGACAGTTGGAATGGTGCATTGTGATGACATGGGCATGGAGCATTGTGATGACCAGGTCATGCAGTATTGTGAAGACAGGTGTCAGGGAGCATTGTGATGACATATATAATGGCCCATTGTGCTGACAATGGCATGGAGCATTGTGATGCCAAGTGTCATGGAGGATTCTGATGACAAATGTAATGGAGCATTGTGATGACAATGGCTTGGAGCATTGTGATGACAAGGGTCCGGGAGCATTGTGCTGAGAAGTGCATGGAGAATTGTGATGACAAGGGTCATGGGGCATTCTGATGACAAGCTTGTGGAGTATTCTGATGACAATGGCATGGAGCATTGTGATAAAAACGGCATGGGGCATTGTGATGAAAAAGGCATGGAGCCTTTCCGTGAGAGGGTTCAAGGAGCATTCTGACGACAAGTGTCAGGGAGCATTGTGATGAAAAGGGCATGGAGTATTGTGATGACCGGCATCATGGAGCGTTGTGATGACAAGTGTTATGGAACATTGTGATCACAAGGGTTTGGAGCACTGTGATGACCGAGGTCATGGATCATTTTCATTTCAAGGAGCATGGAGCATTGTGATGACAAGGGCATGAAGCAATGTGATCCCAAGGTTCATGGAGGATTGTTATGACAATGGTAATGGAGTATTGTGATGACAAGCGCATAGAGCATTGTAATGACAAGGTCATGTGGCACTTTGCTGACAAATGCATGGAGCATTTTGAGGACAGGTGTCATGGAGCACTGTGATGACAAGTGTCATGGAACATTGTGAATACCGGGGTCATGGAGCATTGTGATGACAAGGGCATGGATCATTGTGATGACAATGGTCATGGAGCATTGGGCTGAAAATGTTCATGGAGTATTGTGATGACAGGTGTCATGGAGCATTGAGATGAAAAGGGGCATCGATCATTGTGATTACAGTGTTCCTGGAGCATTGTGATGACAAAGGCATGGAGCATTTTGATGAGAAGTCCATGGAACATACTGATGACATGTGTCATGGAGCTTTGTGATGACAAGGGCATGGAACATTGTGATTACAGGGGTCTTGCAGCATTGTGATGACAAGTGTCATGGAGCCTTGTGATGACAAGTCTGTGGAACATTGTGATGGCAGGGTTCATGGAGCATTGTTATGACAGGGGTAATGGAGCATTGTGATGAGAAAGGCATGGAGCATTGTGGTTACAAGGTTTATGGAGCATTGCGAAGACAAATTTGTGGACCGCTGTGATGAAAATCGCGTGGCACATTGTGATGACAAGTGTCATGGAGCATTGTGATGAAAAGATCATGGAGCATTGTGGTTACAAAGGTCACAGAGCCTTGTGATGACACGGGCATGGACCACTGTGATGACAAATGTCATGAAGCATTGTGATGACTGGAGTCACGGAGCATTGTGATGACAGGGGTCATGGAGCATTGTCATAACAAGGGCATGGAGCATTGTGATGACAATGGCATGGAGCATTGGTCTAAAATGTTTGATGGATTATTGTGATGACAGTTGGAATGGCGCATTGTGATGACAAGGGCATGGAGCATTGTGATGACCAGGTCATGCAGTATTGTGAAGACAGGTGTCAGGGAGCATTGTGATGACATATGTAATGGCCCATTGTGATGACAATGGCATGGAGCATTGTGATGCCAAGTGTCATGGAGGATTCTGATGACAAAGTTAATGGAGCATTGTGATGACAATGGCTTGGAGCATTGTGATGACAAGGGTCAGGGAGCATTGTGCTGAAAAGTGCATGGAGAATTGTGATGACAAGGGTCATGGAGCATTCTGATGACAAGCTTGTGGAGTATTTTAATGACAAAGGCATGGAGCATTGTGATGAAAATGGCATGGGGCATTGTGATGAAAAATACATGGAGCCTTTTCGTGACAGCGTACAAGCAGCATTCTGACGACAAGTGTCAGGGAGCATTGTGATGGCAAGTGTATTGAGAATTGTGATGACAAAGTTCATGGAGCATTGTGATGAAAAGCGCATGGAGTATTGTGATGACAAGGGCATGAAGCAATGTGATCCCAAGGTTCATGGAGGATTGTGATGACAATGGTAATGGTGTATTATGATGACAAGCGCATAGAGGATTGTAATGACAAGGTCATGTAGCATTTTGCTGTCAAAGGCATGGAGCATTGTGATGACATGTGTCATTGGGCACTGTGATGACAAGCGTCACGGAGCACTGTGTATACAGGGTTCATGGAGCATTGGGATGACAAGGGCATGGATCATTGTGATGACAAGGGTCATGGAGCATTGGGCTGAAAATGTTCATGGAGTATTGTGATAACAGGGGTCATGGAGCATTGTGATGACAGAGGTCATGGAGAATTTTGATTTCATTGTGCTGACCATAGCCGGAAGCATCATGATGATGGGCATGATGCATTGTGATGACAGGGTTCATGGAGCATTGAGATGAAAAGTGGCATGGAGCATTGTGATTACAGGGGTCTTGGAGCATTGTGATGAAAAGGGCATGGATCATTGTGATGAAAAAGGCATGGATCCTTGTCATGACAGGGTTCAAGGAGCATAAAGACAACAAGTGTCAGGGAGGATTTTAATGACAAGTGTATTGAGCATTGTGATGACAAAGCTCATGGAGCATTGTGATGAGAAGACCATGGATAATTGTGATGACGAGCATCATGGGGCATTGTGATGACAAGTGTTATGGAATATTGTGATCACAAGGGTTTGGAGCATTGTTATGCCAGAGGTCATGGAGCATTTTGATTTCACTGAGATGACAATAGCCTGAAGCATTATGATGATGGGCATGGTGCATTGTGATGACAGGGTTCATGGAGCATTGAGATGAAAAGGGGCATGGAGCATTGTGATTACAGGGGTCTTGGGGCATTCTGATGAGAAGGGCATGGAGACTTGTGATGACAAGGCCATGGAACATCATGATCGCAGGGGTCATGGAGTATTGTTATGAAAGGGGTAATGAAGCATTGTGATGAGAAGGGCATTGAGCATAGTTCTGAAATGTTTCATGGATTATTGTGATGAGAGTGGGCATGGAGCATTTTTATGACAAGGGCACAGAACACTGTGATACATGGGTCATGGCTGATTGTAATGACAAGGGCATGGAGCAATGTGATGAGAGGTGTCATGGAGCACTATGATGACTAGAGTCACGGAGCATGGTGAATACAGGGGTCATGGAGCATTGGGATGACAAGGTCATTTATCATTTTGATGACAAGGGTCATGGAGCATTGGGCTGAAAATGTTCATGGAGTATTGTGATGACAGAGGTCATGGAGAATTTTGATTTCATTGCGCTGAAAATAGCCGGAAGCATTATGATGATGTGCATGCTGCATTGTGATGACAGGGTTCATGAAGCATTGAGATGAAAAGCGGCATGGAGCATTGTGATTACAGGGGTCTTGGAGCATTGTGATAACAAAGGCATTTTGAGGAGAAGGGTCATGGAGCATTGTGATGACAATGGCTTGCAGCATTGTGATGACAAGGGTCAGGGAGCATTTTGCTGACAAGTGCATGGAGAATTGTGATGACAAGGGTCATGGAGCATTCGGATGAGGAGCTTGTGGAGTATTTTGATGACAATGGAATGGGGCATTGTGATGAAAATGGCATGGGACATTTTGATTAAAAAAGCATGTAGCCCTTACGTGACAAGTTTCAAGGAGCATTCTGACGACAAGTGTCAGGGAGCATTGTGATGACAAGTGTATTGTGAATTGTGATGACAAAGGTCATGGAGCATTGTGACGAAAAGGGCATGGAGTACTGTGATGACAGGCATCATGGAGCTTTGTAATGACAAGTGTTATGGAACATTGTGATCACAAGGGTTTGGAGAATTGTGATGACAGAGGTCATCAATCATTTTGATTTCAAGGAGCATGGAGCACTGTGATGACAAGGGCATGAAGCAATGTGATCCCAAGGTTCATGGAGGATTGTGATGACAATGGTAATGGCGTATTGTGATGACAGGCGCATAGAGCAATGTAATGACAAGGTCATGTAGCACTTTGCTGACAAATGCATGGAGCATTTTGAGGACAGGTGTCATGGAGCACTGTGATGACAAGTGTCATGGAACATTGTGTATACAAGGGTCATGGAGCATTGTGATGACAAGGGCATGGATCATTGTGATGACAAGGGTCATGGAGCATTGGGCTGAAAATGTTCATGGAGTATTGTGATGACAGGTGTCATGGAGCATTGAGATGAAAAGGGGCATGGATCATTGTGATTACAGGGTTCCTGGAGCATTGTGATGACAAAGGAATGGAGCATTTTGATGAGAAGTCCATGGAACATACTGATGACATGTGTCATGGAGCTTTGTGATGACAAGGGCATGGAGCATTGTGATGACATGTGTCATGGAGCAATGTGCAGACAAGCGCATGGAGAATTGTGATGACAAGGGTCATGGAGCATTGTGCTGAGAATGGCATAGAGCATTTTGATGACAAGCGTCAAAGAGCATTGTGATGAAAAGTTCATGGAGCATTGTGGTTAAAAAGGTCACAGAGGCTGTTGATGACGAGGGAATGGACCATTGTGATGACAAAGTTCATGAAGCATTGGGATGACTGGAGTCACGGAGCATTGTGATGACAGGGGTCATGGAGCATTGTGATGACAAGGGCATGGAGCATTGGTCTAATAAGTTTCATGGGTTATTGCGATGACACTTGGAATGGTGCATTGTGGTGACAAGGGCATGGAGCATTGTGATGACCAGGCCATGCAGTATTGTGAAGACAGGTGTAAGGGAGCATTGTGATGACATATGTAATGGCCCATTGTGATGACAATGGCATGGAGCATTGTGATGCCAAGTGTCATGGAGGATTCTGATGACAAAGGTAATGGAGCATTGTGATGACAATGGCTTGGAGCATTGTGATGACAAGGGTCAGGGATCATTGTGCTGACAAGTGCATGGAGAATTGTGATGACAAGGGTCATGGAGCATTCTGATGACAAGCTGGTGGAGTATTTTGATGACAATGGCATGGAGAGTTGTAATGAAAATGGCATGGGGCATTGTGATGAAAAAGGCATGGAGCCTTTTTGTGACAGGGTTCAAGGAGCATTCTGATGACAAGTGTCAGGGAGCATTGTGATGACAAGTGTATTGAGAATTGTGATGCCAAAGGTCATGGAGCATTGTGATGGAAAGGGCATGGAGTATTGTGATGACCCGCATCATGGAGCGTTGTGATGACAAGTGTTATGGAACATTGTGATCACAAGGTTTTGGAGCATTGTGATGACAGATGTCATGGATCATTTTGATTTCAAGGAGCATGGAGCATTGTGATGACAAGGGCATGAAGCAATGTGACTCCAAATCTCATGGAGGATTGTGATGACATGGTAATGGAGTATTGTGATGACAAGCGCATAGAGCACTGTAACGACATGGTCATGTAGCATTTTGCTGATAAAGGCATGGAGCATTGTGATGACAGGTGTCATGGAGCACTGTGATGACAATCGACACAGAGCATTGTGAATACAGGGTTCATGGAGCATTGGGTTGACTAGGGAATGGAGCATTGTGATGACAAGTGTCCCGGATCATTGTGTTGTCAGGTGTCCTGGAGTGTTGTGATGACAGTGGGAATGGAGAATTGTGATTATATTGGTCATGGAGCATTATGATGAGAAGGTCATGGAACATTCTGATGACATGTGTCATGGAGCTTTGTGATGACAAGAGCATGGAGCATTGTGATGACATGCGTCATGGAGCTTTGTGATGACAAGGTCATGGAGCATTTTGATGACAAGGGAGTTGTGCATTGTGATGAGAAGGGCAGGGAGCATTGTGATGACGGTGTCATGGAGCAATTTGATGAAAATGGTCATGGAACATTTTGATGACAGGGGTTATGGAACATTGTGGTGTCAGGGGTCATGGAGCATTTTGATGAAAATTGTCATGGAGCATTTTAATGACAGGGGATATGGAACATTGTGATGTCAGGGGTCATCGAACATTGTGATGATAAGTGATTGTAGCATTGTGATGACAGGAGTCATGGAACATTGTGATGACAGGGGTGAGGGCGTATTGTGACGAATAGTGATGTAACATTGTGATATCAGTGGTGAGAGAGCATTTTGATGAGAAGCGCCTGGAGCATTGTGATGACAAGATTTATGGAGCACTGTGATGACAAGATTGTGGAGCACTGTGATGACAAGCGCATGGTGAATTGTGATGACATGTGTCATGGAGCATTGTGCTGACAAGCGCATGGAGCACTGTGATGACAAGGGTCATGGAGCATTGTGCTGAGAAAGGCATAGAGCATTGTGATGAAAAGAGTCAAAGAGCATTGTGATAAAAATTTCATGGAGCATTGTGATTAAAAAAGTCACAGAGACTGTTAATGATGAGGGCATGGACCATTGTGATGACAAATGTCATGAAGCATTGTGATGACTGGAGTCACGGAGCATTGTTATGACAGGGGTAATGGAGCATTGTGATGAGAAGGGCATGGAGCATTGTGATTACAAGCTTTATGGAGCATTGCGATGACAAATTTGTGGACCGTTGTGATGAAAAGCGCGTGGCACATTTTGATGACAAGGGTCATGGAGCATTTTTCTTACAAAGGCATGGAACATTGTGATGAGAAGGGTCACGGAACATTGTGATGAAAAGTTCATGGAGCATTTTGGTTACAAATGTCACAGAGCCTTGTGATGACGCGGGAATGGACCATTGTGATGACAAATGTTATGAAGCACTGTGATGACTGGAGTCACGGAGCATTGTGATGACGTGTCATGGAGCACTGTGATGACAAGTGTCACGGAGCATTGTGAATACAGGGGGCATGGATCATTGTGATGACTAGGTTCATGGAGCATTGGGCTGAAAATGTTCATGGAGAATTGTGATGACAGAGGTCATGGAGCATTGTGATGACTAGGGAATGGAGCATTGTGATGACAAGAGTCCCGGATCATTGTGTTGTCAGGTGTCCTGGAGTGTTGTGATGACAGTGAGAATGGAGCATTGTGATGATATTGGTCATGGAGAATTGTGATGAGAAGGTCATGGAGCATTGGGCTGAAAATGTTCATGGTGTATTGTGATGACAGGGTTCATGGAGCATTTTGATGACAAGGAAATGGAGCATTGTGGTGACAAGGTCCTGGAGCATTGTGATGAGAAAACCATGGAGACGTGTGATGGCAAGTCTCATGGAGCATTCTGATGAAAAGGGGCATGGTGCATTGTGATTACAGGGGTCTTGGAGCATTGTGAGTACAAGGGCATGGAGCATTGGGATGAGAAGACCATGGAGCATTCTGATGACATGCGTCATGGAGCTTTGCGATGACAAGGGCATGGAGCATTCTGATTACAGTGGTCTTGGAGCATTGTGATGAAAAGGGCATGGATCATTGTGATGAAAAAGGCATGGAGCCTGGTCATAACAGGGTTCAAGGAGCATACTGACGACAAGAGTCAGGGAGCATTATGATGACAACTGTATTGAGCATTGTGATGACAAAGGTCATGGAGCATTGTGATGAGAAAACCATGGAGCCTTGTGATGACAAGTCTCATGGAGCATACTGATGAAAAGGGGCCTGGACCATTGTGATTACAGGGGTCTTGGAACATTGTGATGACAAGGGAATGGAGCATTGTGAGGAGAAGGCCAACTACCATTCTAATGACATGCGTCATTGAGCTCTGTGATGACAAGGGCATGGAACATTGTGATTACAGGGGTCTTGGAGCATTGTGATGAAAAGGGCATGGATCACTGTGATGAAAAAGGCATGGAGCCTTGTCATGATAGGGTTCAAGGAGCATACAGACAACAAGTGTCATGGAGCATTTTAATGACAAGTGTATTGAGCATTGTGATGACAAAAGTCATGGAGCATTGTGATGAGAAGACCATGGATAATTGTGATGACGAGCGTCATGGGGCATTGTGATGACAAGTGTTAAGGAATATTGTGATCACAAGGGTTTGTAGCATTGTTATGACAGTGGTCATGGAGCATATTGATTTCATTGTGATGACAATAGCATGAAGCATTATGATGATGTGCATGGTACATTGTGAAGAAAGGTTTCATGGATCATTGAGATGAAAAGGGGCATGGAGTATTGTGATTTCAGGGGTCTTGGAGCATTGTGATGAGAAGGGTCATTGAGCCTTGTGATGACAAGGCCATGGAACATCGTGATGGCAGGGGTCATTGAGCATAGTTATGACAGGGGTAATGGAGCATTGTGATGGCAAGGGCATGGAGCATTGTGATGACAAGGCCATGGAGCATTCTGATGTCATGTGTCATGGAGCTTTGTGATGACAAGCACATGGAGCAATGTGATGACAATGATATGGAGCATTGTGATGCCAAGGGTCATGGATCTATGTGATGACAAAGGTCATGGAGCATTTTGATGAGAAGTGTGTTGTGCAGTGTGATGAGAAGGGCAGGGAGCATTGTGATGGTAGGGTCATGGAGCAATTTGATGAAAAGGGTCATGAATAATTTTGATGACATGCGTTATGGAACATTCTGATGTCAGGGGTCATGGGGCATTTTGATGAAAAGGGTCATGGAGCATTTTGATGACACGGGTTATGGAACATTGTGATGTCAGGGGTCATCGAACATTTTGATGATAAGTGCATGTAGCATTGTGATGACAGGAGTCATGGAACATTATGATGACAGGGGTGAGGGAGTTCTGTGACGAATAGTGATGTAACATTGTGATATCAGTGGTGAGAGAGCATTTTGATGAGAAGTGCATGGTGCATTGTGATGACATGTGTCATGGAGCATTGTGCTGACAAGCGCATGGAGCATTGTGATGACAAGGTTCATGGAGCATTGTGCTTAGAAAGACATAGAACATTGTGATGACAAGGGTCAAAGAGATTGTGATGAAAAGCTCAAAGAGCATTGTGGTTAAAAAGTCACAGAGACAGTTGATGACGAGGGCATGGACCATTGTGGTGACAAAGGTCATGAAGCATTGTGATGACTGGAGTCACGGAGCATTGTGATGACAGGGGTCATGGAGCATTGTGATAACAAGGGCATGGAGCACTGTGATGACAAGGGCATGGAGCATTGGGCTGAAAATGTTCATGGAGTATTGTGATGACAGGGGTCATGGAGCATTGTGATGACAAAGGTCATGGAGAATTTTGATTTCATTGTGCTGACAATAGCCGGAAGCATTATGATGATGGGAATGATGTACTGTGATGACAGGGTTCATGGATCATTGAGATGAAAAGGGGCATGGAGCATTGTGATTACAGTGGTCTTGGAGCACTGTGATGACAAGGACATGGAGCATTTTGAAGAGAAGGCCATGGAACATTCTGATGACATGTGTCATGGAGCTTTGTGATGACAAGAGCATGGAGGATTGTGATGACAGGGGTCTTGGAGCATTGTGATGACAAGTGTCATGGAGCCTTGTGATGAAAAGGCCGTGGAACATTGTGATGGGAGGGGTCATGGAGCATTGTTATGACAGGGGTAATGGAGCATTGTGATGAGAAGGGCATGGAGCATTGTGATTACAAGGTTTATGGAGCATTGCAATGACAAATTTGTGGACCGTTGTGATGAAAATCGCGTGGCACATTGTGATGACAAGGGTCATGGAGTATTTTTCTCACAAAGGCATGGAGCATTGTGATGATAAGGGACACGGAGCATTGTGATGATAAGGGTCACGGAGCATTGTGGTTTCAAAGGTCACAGAGCCTTGTGATGATGTGGGCATGGACCATTGTGCTGAGAAATGTTGTGAAGCATTGTGATGACTGGAGTCACGGAGCAGTGTGAGGACAGGCGTCATGGAGCTTTGTGATGACAAGGGCATGGAGCATTGTGATGACAGGGACATGGAGCATTTGTCTGACAAGTTTCATAGATTACTGTGATGACAGTGGACATGGTGCATTGTGATGACAAGGGCATGGAGCATTGTGATGAGAAGGTCATGGAGTTTTGTGAAGACAGGTGTCAAGGAGCATTGTGATGACATATGTCATGGTCCATTGCGATGACAATGGTAGGGAGCATTGTGATGCCAAATGTAATGGAGGATTGTAATGACAAATATAATGGAGCATTGTGATGACTAGGGCTTGGAGCATTATGATGACAAGGGCCATTGAGCATTTTCATAACAATGTCGTGACGCATTGTGAAGACAAGTTCCTGGAGCAATGTGATGAGAAAACCATGGAGCCTTCTGATGACAAGTCTCATGGAGCATACTGATGAAAAGGGGCATGGACCATTGTGATTACAGGGGTCTTGGATCATTGTGATGACTAGGGCATGGAGCATTGTGAGGAGAAGGCCAAGGAGCATTCTAATGACATGCGTCATTGAGCTTTGTGATGACAAGGGCATGGAGCATTGTGATTACAGGGGTCTTGGAGCATTGTGATGAAAAGGGCATGGATCATTGTGATGAAAAAGGCATGGATCCTTGTCATGACAGGGTTCAAGGAGCATAAAGACAACAAGTGTCAGGGAGGATTTTAATGACAAGTGTATTGAGCATTGTGATGACAAAGCTCATGGAGCATTGTGATGAGAAGACCATGGATAATTGTGATGACGAGCATCATGGGGCATTGTGATGACAAGTGTTATGGAATATTGTGATCACAAGGGTTTGGAGCATTGTTATGCCAGAGGTCATGGAGCATTTTGATTTCACTGAGATGACAATAGCCTGAAGCATTATGATGATGGGCATGGTGCATTGTGATGACAGGGTTCATGGAGCATTGAGATGAAAAGGGGCATGGAGCATTGTGATTACAGGGGTCTTGGGGCATTCTGATGAGAAGGGCATGGAGACTTGTGATGACAAGGCCATGGAACATCATGATCGCAGGGGTCATGGAGTATTGTTATGAAAGGGGTAATGAAGCACTGTGATGAGAAGGGCATTGAGCATAGGTCTGAAATGTTTCATGGATTATTGTGATGAGAGTGGGCATGCAGCATTTTTATGACAAGGGCACAGAACACTGTGATACATAGGTCATGGCTGATTGTAATGACAAGGGCATGGAGCAATAAGATGAGAGGTGTCATGGAGCACTATGATGACTAGAGTCACGGAGCACATGGTGAATACAGGGGTCATGGAGCATTGGGATGACAAGGTCATTTATCATTTTGATGACAAGGGTCATGGAGCATTGGGCTGAAAATGTTCATGGAGTATTGTGATGACAGAGGTCATGGAGAATTTTGATTTCATTGCGCTGACAATAGCCGGAAGCATTATGATGACGTGCATGCTGCATTGTGATGACAGGGTTCATGAAGCATTGAGATGAAAAGCGGCATGGAGCATTGTGATTACAGGGGTCTTGGAGAATTGTGATAACAAAGGCATGGAGCATTTTGAGGAGAAGGCTCATGGAACATTGGGCTGAAAATGTTCATGGATTATTGTAATGATGGGGTCATGGAGCATTGTGATGACTAGGGAATGGAGCATTGTGATGACAAGAGTCCCGGATCATTGTGTTGTCAGGTGTCATGGAGTGTTGTGATGACTGTGGTCATGGAGCATTGTGATGATATTGGTCATGGAGCATTGTGATGAGAAGGTCATGGAGCATTGGGCTAAAAATGTTCATGGTGTATTGTGATGACAGTGTTCATGGAGCATTGTGATGACAAGGGAATGGAGCATGATGATGATACGGTCCTGGAGCAGTGTGATGAGATGACCATGGAGACTTGTGATGACAAGTCTCATGGAGCATTCTGATGTAAAGGGGCATGGAGCTTTGTGATTACAGGGGTTTTGGAGCATTGTGATGACAAGGGCATGGAGTATTGTGAGGAGAAGGCCATGGAGCATTCTGATGACATGCTTCATGGACCTGTGTGATGACAAGGGCATGGAGCATTGTGATTACAGGGGTCTTGGAACATTGTGATGACAAGTGTCATGCAGCCTTGTGATGACAAGGCCATGGAACATTGTGATAGCAGTGGTATTGGAGCATTGTTATGACAGGGGTAATGGAGCATTGTGATGAGAAGGGTATGGAGCATTGTGATAACAATGTTTGTGGAGCATTGTGATGACAAATTTGTGGACCGTTGTGATGAAAAGTGTGTAGCACATTGTGATGACAAGGGTCATGGAGCATTTTTCTTACAAAGCCATGCAGCATTGTGATGACAAGGGTCATGGAGCATTGTGATGAAAAGTTCATGGAGCATTGTGGTTCCAAAGGTCACAGAGCCCTGTGATGACGCCGGCATGGACAGTTGTGATGACAAACGTTATGAAGCATTGTGATGACTGGAGTCACGGAGCATTTTGATGACAGGGCTCATAGAGCATTGTGAATAAAAGGGTGATGCAGCATTGGGATGACAAGGGCATGGATCATTGTGATGACAAGGGTCATGGAGCATGGGGCTGAAAATGTTCATGGATTATTGTAATGATGGGGGTCACGGAGCATTGTGCTGACTAGGGAATGGAGCACTGTGATGACAAGAGTCCCGGATCATTGTGTTGTCAGGTGTCATGGAGTGTTGTGATGACAGTGGTCATGGAGCATTGTGATGATATTGGTCATGGAGCATTGTGATGAGAAGGTCATGGAGCATTGGGCTAAAAATGTTCATGGTGTATTGTGATGACAGTGTTCATGGAGCATTGTGATGACAAGGGAATGGAGCATAGTGGTGACAAGGTCCTGGAGCATTGTGATGAGAAGACCATGGAGACTTGTGATGACAAGTCTCATGGAGCATTCTGAGGAAAAGGGGCATGGTGCATTGTGATTACAGATGTGTTGGAGCATTGTGAGGTCAAGGGCATGGAGCATTGTGATGAGAAGGCCATGGAGCATTCTGATGACATGCATCATGGAGCTTTGCGATGACAAGGACATGGAGCATTCTGATAACAGGGGTCTTGGAGCATTGTGATGAAAATGGCATGGATCATTGTGATGAAAAAGGCATGGAGCCTTGTCATAACAGGGTTCAAGGAGCATACTGACGACAAGTGTCAGGGAGCATTGTGATGACAAGTGTATTGAGCATTGTGATGACAAAGGTCATGGAGCATTGTGATGAGAAGACCATGGATAATTGTGATGATGAGCGTCATGGGGTGTTGTGATGATAAGTGTTATGGAACATTTTGATCTTAAGGGTTTGGTGTATTATGATGACAGAGGTCATAGATAATTTTGATTTCATTCTGATGAAAATAGCCTGAAGCTTTATGATGATGGGCATGGTGCATTGTGATGACAGGGTTCATGGAGCATTGAGATGAAAAGGGGCATGGAGTATTGTGATTACAGGGGTCTTGGAGCATTGTGATGAGAAGGGTCATGGAGCCTTGTGATGAAAAGGCCATGGATCATCGTGATGGCAGTGGTCACGGAGCATTGTTATGACAGGGCTAATGGAGCGTTGTGATGGCAAGGTCATGGAGCATTGTGATGCCAAGGGTCATGGATCTTTGTGATGACAAATGTCATGGAGCATTTTGACCACAAGGACATTGTGTATTGTGATGAGAAGGGCAGGGAGCATTGTGATGACAGAGGTCATGGAGATTTTTGATTTCAATGTGCTGACAATAGCCTGAAGCATTATGATGATGGGCATGGTGCATTGTGATGACAGGGTTCATGGATCATTGAGATGAAAAGGGGCATGGAGCATTGTGATTACAGGGGTCTTGGGGCATTGTGAGGAAAGGGTCATGGAGCCTTGTGATGACAAAGCCATGGAACATCTTGATGGTAGGGGTCATGGAGCATTGTTATGACAGGTGTAATGGAGCATTGTGATCGCAAGGGCATGGATCATTGTGATTAGAAGGACATGGAGCATTCTGATGACATGTGTCATGGAGCTTTGTGATGACAAGGGCATGGAGCAATGTGATGAGAGCGTTCATGGAGCATTGTGATGAAAATGACATGGAGAATTGTGATGCCAAGGGTCATGGATCTTTGTGAAGACAAAGACCATAGAGAATTTTGATGAGAAGGGCGTTGTGCATTGTGATGAGAAGGGCAGGGAGCATTGTGATGACAAGGTCCTGGAGCATTTTGATGAAAAGTGTCATGGAACATTTTGATGACATGGTTTATGGAACATTGTGATGTCAGTGGTCATGGAGCATTTTGATGAAATGGGTCATGGAGCAGTTTGATGACAGGGGTTATGGAACATTGTGATGTCAGTGGTCATCGAACATTGTGATGACAAGTGCATGTAGCATTGTGAAGACAGGAATCATAGAGCATTATGATTACAGGGGTGTCGGAGTATTGTGACGAATAGTGATGTAACATTGTGATATCAGTGGTGAGAGAGCATTTTGATGAGAATTGCATGGAGCATTATGATGACAAGGTTTATGGAGCACTGTGATGACAATATTGTGGAGCACTGTGATGACAAGCGCATGGTGCATTGTGATGACATGTGTCATGGAGCAATGTGCAGACAAGCGCATGGAGAATTGTGATAACAAGGGTCATGGAGCATTGTGCTGAGAAAGGCATAGAGCATTGTGATGACAAGCGTCAAAGAGCATTGTGATGAAAAGTTCATGGAGCATTGTGGTTAAAAAAGTCACAGAGGCTGTTGATGACGAGGGAATGGAACATTGTGATGATAAAGGTCATGAAGCATTGTGATGACTGGAGTCACGGAGCATTGTGATGACAGGGGTCATGGAGCATTGTTATAATAAGGGCATGGAGCATTGTGATGACAAGGGCATGGAGCATTGGTCTAATAAGTTTCATGGGTTATGGCGATGACAGTTGGAATGGTGCATTGTGGTGACAAGGGCATGGAGCATTGTGATGACCAGGTCATGCAGTATTGTGAAGACAGGTGTCAGGGAGCATTGTGATGACATATGTAATGGCCCATTGTGATGACAATGGCATGGAGCATTGTGATGCCAAGTGTCATGGAGGATTCTGATGACAAAGGTAATGGAGCATTGTGATGACAATGGCTTGGAGCATTGTGATGACAAGGGTCAGGGATCATTGTGCTGACAAGTGCATGGAGAATTGTGATGACAAGGGTCATGGAGCATTCTGATGACAAGCTTATGGAGTATTTTGATGACAATGGCATGGAGCATTGTAATGAAAATGGCATGGGGCATTGTGATGAAAAAGGCATAGAGCCATTTTGTGACAGGGTTCAAGGAGCATTCTGATGACAAGTGTCAGGGAGCATTGTGATGACAAGTGTATTGAGAATTGTGATGCCAAAGGTCATGGAGCATTCTGATGAAAAGGCATGGAGTATTGTGATGACCCGCATCATGGAGCATTGTGATGACAAGTGTTATGGAACATTGTGATCACAAGGTTTTGGAGCATTGTGATGACAGATGTCATGGATCATTTTGATTTCAAGGAGCATGGAGCATTGTGATGACAAGGGCATGAAGCAATGTGACTCCAAATCTCATGGAGGATTGTGATGACATGGTAATGGAGTATTGTGATGACAAGTGCATAGAGCACTGTAATGACATGGTCATGTAGCATTTTGCTGATAAAGGCATGGAGCATTGTGATGACAGGTGTCATGGAGCACTGTGATGACAATCAACACAGAGCATTGTGAATACAGGGTTCATGGAGCATTGGGTTGACTAGGGAATGGAGCATTGTGATGACAAGTGTCCCGGATCATTGTGTTGTCAGGTGTCCTGGAGTGTTGTGATGACAGTGGGAATGGAGAATTTTGATTATATTGGTCATGGATCATTATGATGAGAAGGTCATGGAGCACTGCGCTGAAAATGTTCATGGAGTATTGTGATGACAGGGGTCATGGAGCATTGTGATGACAAGGGAATGGAGCATTGTGGTGACAAGGTCCTGAAGCATTGTGATGAGAAGTCCATGGAGACATGTGATGACAAATCTCATGGAGCATTCTGATGAAAAGGGGCATGGTGCATTGTAATAACAGTGGTCTTGGAGCATTGTGATGACAAGGGCTTGGAATATTGGGATGAGAAAGCCATTATGCATTCTGATGACATGGTCATGGAGCTTTGCGATGACAAGGGCATGGAGAATTCTGATTACAGGGTTCTTGGAGCTTTGTGATGAAAAGGGCATGGATCATTGTGATGAAAAAGGCATGGAGACTTGTCATGACAGGGTTCAGTGAGCATACTGATGACAAGTGTCAAGGAGCATTGTGATGACAAAGGTCATGGAGCATTGTGATGAGAAGACCACGGATAATTGTGATGACGAGAATCATGGGGTGTTGTGAAGATAAGTGTTATGGAACATTGTGATCACAAGTGTTTGGAGAATTATGATGACACAGGTCATGGAGCATTGTGATAACAAGGGCATGGAGCATTGTAATGACAAGGGCATGGAGCATTGGTCTAATAAGTTTCATGGATTATTGCGGTGACAGTTGGAATGGTGCATTGTGATGACATGGGCATGGAGCATTGTGATGACCAGGTCATGCAGTATTGTGAAGACAGGTGTCAGGGAGCATTGTGATGACATATATAATGGCCCATTGTGCTGACAATGGCATGGAGCATTGTGATGCCAAGTGTCATGGAGGATTCTGATGACAAATGTAATGGAGCATTGTGATGACAATGGCTTGGAGCATTGTGATGACAAGGGTCCGGGAGCATTGTGCTGAGAAGTGCATGGAGAATTGTGATGACAAGGGTCATGGGGCATTCTGATGACAAGCTTGTGGAGTATTCTGATGACAATGGCATGGAGCATTGTGATAAAAACGGCATGGGGCATTGTGATGAAAAAGGCATGGAGCCTTTCCGTGAGAGGGTTCAAGGAGCATTCTGACGACAAGTGTCAGGGAGCATTGTGATGAAAAGGGCATGGAGTATTGTGATGACCGGCATCATGGAGCGTTGTGATGACAAGTGTTATGGAACATTGTGATCACAAGGGTTTGGAGCACTGTGATGACCGAGGTCATGGATCATTTTCATTTCAAGGAGCATGGAGCATTGTGATGACAAGGGCATGAAGCAATGTGATCCCAAGGTTCATGGAGGATTGTGATGACAATGGTAATGGAGTATTGTGATGACAAGCGCATAGAGCATTGTAATGACAAGGTCATGTGGCACTTTGCTGACAAATGCATGGAGCATTTTGAGGACAGGTGTCATGGAGCACTGTGATGACAAGTGTCATGGAACATTGTGAATACAGGGGTCATGGAGCATTGTGATGACAAGGGCATGGATCATTGTGATGACAAGGGTCATGGAGCATTGGGCTGAAAATGTTCATGGAGTATTGTGATGACAGGTGTCATGGAGCATTGAGATGAAAAGGGGCATGGATCATTGTGATTACAGGGTTCCTGGAGCATTGTGATGACAAAGGCATGGAGCATTTTGATGAGAAGTCCATGGAACATACTGATGACATGTGTCATGGAGCTTTGTGATGACAAGGGCATGGAGCATTGTGATTACAGGGGTCTTGCAGCATTGTGATGACAAGTGTCATGGAGCCTTGTGATGACAAGTCTGTGGAACATTGTGATGGCAGGGGTCATGGAGCATTGTTATGACAGGGGTAATGGAGCATTGTGATGAGAAAGGCATGGAGCATTGTGGTTACAAGGTTTATGGAGCATTGCGAAGACAAATTTGTGGACCGTTGTGATGAAAAGCGCGTGGCACATTGTGATGACAAGTGTCATGGAGCATTGTGATGAAAAGATCATGGAGCATTGTGCTTACAAAGGTCACAGAGCCTTGTGATGACACGGGCATGGACCACTGTGATGACAAATGTCATGAAGCATTGTGATGACTGGAGTCACGGAGCATTGTGATGACAGGGGTCATGGAGCATTGTCATAACAAGGGCATGGAGCATTGTGATGACAATGGCATGGAGCATTGGTCTAAAATGTTTGATGGATTATTGTAATGACAGTTGGAATGGCGCATTGTGATGACAAGGGCATGGAGCATTGTGATGACCAGGTCATGCAGTATTGTGAAGACAGGTGTCAGGGAGCATTGTGATGACATATGTAATGGCCCATTGTGATGACAATGGCATGGAGCATTGTGATGCCAAGTGTCATGGAGGATTCTGATGACAAAGTTAATGGAGCATTGTGATGACAATGGCTTGGAGCATTGTGATGACAAGGGTCAGGGAGCATTGTGCTGAAAAGTGCATGGAGAATTGTGATGACAAGGGTCATGGAGCATTCTGATGACAAGCTTGTGGAGTATTTTAATGACAAAGGCATGGAGCATTGTGATGAAAATGGCATGGGGCATTGTGATGAAAAATACATGGAGCCTTTTCGTGACAGCGTACAAGCAGCATTCTGACGACAAGTGTCAGGGAGCATTGTGATGGCAAGTGTATTGAGAATTGTGATGACAAAGTTCATGGAGCATTGTGATGAAAAGCGCATGGAGTATTGTGATGACAGACATCATGGAGCGTTGTGAGGACAAGTGTTATGGAACATTGTGATCCCAAGGATTTGGAGAATTGTGATGACAGAGGTCATCAATCATTTTGATTTCAAAGAGCATGGAGCATTGTGATGACAAGGGCATGAAGCAATGTGATCCCAAGGTTCATGGAGGATTGTGATGACAATGGTAATGGTGTATTATGATGACAAGCGCATAGAGGATTGTAATGACAAGGTCATGTAGCATTTTGCTATCAAAGGCATGGAGCATTGTGATGACATGTGTCATTGGGCACTGTGATGACAAGCGTCACGGAGCACTGTGTATACAGGGTTCATGGAGCATTGGGATGACAAGGGCATGGATCATTGTGATGACAAGGGTCATGGAGCATTGGGCTGAAAATGTTCATGGAGTATTGTGATAACAGGGGTCATGGAGCATTGTGATGACAGAGGTCATGGAGAATTTTGATTTCATTGTGCTGACCATAGCCGGAAGCATCATGATGATGGGCATGATGCATTGTGATGACAGGGTTCATGGAGCATTGAGATGAAAAGTGGCATGGAGCATTGTGATTACAGGGGTCTTGGAGCATTGTGATGAAAAGGGCATGGATCATTGTGATGAAAAAGGCATGGATCCTTGTCATGACAGGGTTCAAGGAGCATAAAGACAACAAGTGTCAGGGAGGATTTTAATGACAAGTGTATTGAGCATTGTGATGACAAAGCTCATGGAGCATTGTGATGAGAAGACCATGGATAATTGTGATGACGAGCATCATGGGGCATTGTGATGACAAGTGTTATGGAATATTGTGATCACAAGGGTTTGGAGCATTGTTATGCCAGAGGTCATGGAGCATTTTGATTTCACTGAGATGACAATAGCCTGAAGCATTATGATGATGGGCATGGTGCATTGTGATGACAGGGTTCATGGAGCATTGAGATGAAAAGGGGCATGGAGCATTGTGATTACAGGGGTCTTGGGGCATTCTGATGAGAAGGGCATGGAGACTTGTGATGACAAGGCCATGGAACATCATGATCGCAGGGGTCATGGAGTATTGTTATGAAAGGGGTAATGAAGCATTGTGATGAGAAGGGCATTGAGCATAGTTCTGAAATGTTTCATGGATTATTGTGATGAGAGTGGGCATGGAGCATTTTTATGACAAGGGCACAGAACACTGTGATACATGGGTCATGGCTGATTGTAATGACAAGGGCATGGAGCAATGTGATGAGAGGTGTCATGGAGCACTATGATGACTAGAGTCACGGAGCATGGTGAATACAGGGGTCATGGAGCATTGGGATGACAAGGTCATTTATCATTTTGATGACAAGGGTCATGGAGCATTGGGCTGAAAATGTTCATGGAGTATTGTGATGACAGAGGTCATGGAGAATTTTGATTTCATTGCGCTGAAAATAGCCGGAAGCATTATGATGATGTGCATGCTGCATTGTGATGACAGGGTTCATGAAGCATTGAGATGAAAAGCGGCATGGAGCATTGTGATTACAGGGGTCTTGGAGCATTGTGATAACAAAGGCATTTTGAGGAGAAGGGTCATGGAGCATTGTGATGACAATGGCTTGCAGCATTGTGATGACAAGGGTCAGGGAGCATTTTGCTGACAAGTGCATGGAGAATTGTGATGACAAGGGTCATGGAGCATTCGGATGAGGAGCTTGTGGAGTATTTTGATGACAATGGAATGGGGCATTGTGATGAAAATGGCATGGGACATTTTGATTAAAAAAGCATGTAGCCCTTACGTGACAAGTTTCAAGGAGCATTCTGACGACAAGTGTCAGGGAGCATTGTGATGACAAGTGTATTGTGAATTGTGATGACAAAGGTCATGGAGCATTGTGACGAAAAGGGCATGGAGTACTGTGATGACAGGCATCATGGAGCTTTGTAATGACAAGTGTTATGGAACATTGTGATCACAAGGGTTTGGAGAATTGTGATGACAGAGGTCATCAATCATTTTGATTTCAAGGAGCATGGAGCACTGTGATGACAAGGGCATGAAGCAATGTGATCCCAAGGTTCATGGAGGATTGTGATGACAATGGTAATGGCGTATTGTGATGACAGGCGCATAGAGCAATGTAATGACAAGGTCATGTAGCACTTTGCTGACAAATGCATGGAGCATTTTGAGGACAGGTGTCATGGAGCACTGTGATGACAAGTGTCATGGAACATTGTGTATACAAGGGTCATGGAGCATTGTGATGACAAGGGCATGGATCATTGTGATGACAAGGGTCATGGAGCATTGGGCTGAAAATGTTCATGGAGTATTGTGATGACAGGTGTCATGGAGCATTGAGATGAAAAGGGGCATGGATCATTGTGATTACAGGGTTCCTGGAGCATTGTGATGACAAAGGAATGGAGCATTTTGATGAGAAGTCCATGGAACATACTGATGACATGTGTCATGGAGCTTTGTGATGACAAGGGCATGGAGCATTGTGATGACATGTGTCATGGAGCAATGTGCAGACAAGCGCATGGAGAATTGTGATGACAAGGGTCATGGAGCATTGTGCTGAGAATGGCATAGAGCATTTTGATGACAAGCGTCAAAGAGCATTGTGATGAAAAGTTCATGGAGCATTGTGGTTAAAAAGGTCACAGAGGCTGTTGATGACGAGGGAATGGACCATTGTGATGACAAAGTTCATGAAGCATTGGGATGACTGGAGTCACGGAGCATTGTGATGACAGGGGTCATGGAGCATTGTGATGACAAGGGCATGGAGCATTGGTCTAATAAGTTTCATGGGTTATTGCGATGACACTTGGAATGGTGCATTGTGGTGACAAGGGCATGGAGCATTGTGATGACCAGGCCATGCAGTATTGTGAAGACAGGTGTAAGGGAGCATTGTGATGACATATGTAATGGCCCATTGTGATGACAATGGCATGGAGCATTGTGATGCCAAGTGTCATGGAGGATTCTGATGACAAAGGTAATGGAGCATTGTGATGACAATGGCTTGGAGCATTGTGATGACAAGGGTCAGGGATCATTGTGCTGACAAGTGCATGGAGAATTGTGATGACAAGGGTCATGGAGCATTCTGATGACAAGCTGGTGGAGTATTTTGATGACAATGGCATGGAGAGTTGTAATGAAAATGGCATGGGGCATTGTGATGAAAAAGGCATGGAGCCTTTTTGTGACAGGGTTCAAGGAGCATTCTGATGACAAGTGTCAGGGAGCATTGTGATGACAAGTGTATTGAGAATTGTGATGCCAAAGGTCATGGAGCATTGTGATGGAAAGGGCATGGAGTATTGTGATGACCCGCATCATGGAGCGTTGTGATGACAAGTGTTATGGAACATTGTGATCACAAGGTTTTGGAGCATTGTGATGACAGATGTCATGGATCATTTTGATTTCAAGGAGCATGGAGCATTGTGATGACAAGGGCATGAAGCAATGTGACTCCAAATCTCATGGAGGATTGTGATGACATGGTAATGGAGTATTGTGATGACAAGCGCATAGAGCACTGTAACGACATGGTCATGTAGCATTTTGCTGATAAAGGCATGGAGCATTGTGATGACAGGTGTCATGGAGCACTGTGATGACAATCGACACAGAGCATTGTGAATACAGGGTTCATGGAGCATTGGGTTGACTAGGGAATGGAGCATTGTGATGACAAGTGTCCCGGATCATTGTGTTGTCAGGTGTCCTGGAGTGTTGTGATGACAGTGGGAATGGAGAATTGTGATTATATTGGTCATGGAGCATTATGATGAGAAGGTCATGGAACATTCTGATGACATGTGTCATGGAGCTTTGTGATGACAAGAGCATGGAGCATTGTGATGACATGCGTCATGGAGCTTTGTGATGACAAGGTCATGGAGCATTTTGATGACAAGGGAGTTGTGCATTGTGATGAGAAGGGCAGGGAGCATTGTGATGACGGTGTCATGGAGCAATTTGATGAAAATGGTCATGGAACATTTTGATGACAGGGGTTATGGAACATTGTGGTGTCAGGGGTCATGGAGCATTTTGATGAAAATTGTCATGGAGCATTTTAATGACAGGGGATATGGAACATTGTGATGTCAGGGGTCATCGAACATTGTGATGATAAGTGATTGTAGCATTGTGATGACAGGAGTCATGGAACATTGTGATGACAGGGGTGAGGGCGTATTGTGACGAATAGTGATGTAACATTGTGATATCAGTGGTGAGAGAGCATTTTGATGAGAAGCGCCTGGAGCATTGTGATGACAAGATTTATGGAGCACTGTGATGACAAGATTGTGGAGCACTGTGATGACAAGCGCATGGTGAATTGTGATGACATGTGTCATGGAGCATTGTGCTGACAAGCGCATGGAGCACTGTGATGACAAGGGTCATGGAGCATTGTGCTGAGAAAGGCATAGAGCATTGTGATGAAAAGAGTCAAAGAGCATTGTGATAAAAATTTCATGGAGCATTGTGATTAAAAAAGTCACAGAGACTGTTAATGATGAGGGCATGGACCATTGTGATGACAAATGTCATGAAGCATTGTGATGACTGGAGTCACGGAGCATTGTTATGACAGGGGTAATGGAGCATTGTGATGAGAAGGGCATGGAGCATTGTGATTACAAGCTTTATGGAGCATTGCGATGACAAATTTGTGGACTGTTGTGATGAAAAGCGCGTGGCACATTTTGATGACAAGGGTCATGGAGCATTTTTCTTACAAAGGCATGGAACATTGTGATGAGAAGGGTCACGGAACATTGTGATGAAAAGTTCATGGAGCATTTTGGTTACAAATGTCACAGAGCCTTGTGATGACGCGGGAATGGACCATTGTGATGACAAATGTTATGAAGCACTGTGATGACTGGAGTCACGGAGCATTGTGATGACATGTGTCATGGAGCACTGTGATGACAAGTGTCACGGAGCATTGTGAATACAGGGGGCATGGATCATTGTGATGACTAGGTTCATGGAGCATTGGGCTGAAAATGTTCATGGAGAATTGTGATGACAGAGGTCATGGAGCATTGTGATGACTAGGGAATGGAGCATTGTGATGACAAGAGTCCCGGATCATTGTGTTGTCAGGTGTCCTGGAGTGTTGTGATGACAGTGGGAATGGAGCATTGTGATGATATTGGTCATGGAGAATTGTGATGAGAAGGTCATGGAGCATTGGGCTGAAAATGTTCATGGTGTATTGTGATGACAGGGTTCATGGAGCATTTTGATGACAAGGAAATGGAGCATTGTGGTGACAAGGTCCTGGAGCATTGTGATGAGAAAACCATGGAGACGTGTGATGGCAAGTCTCATGGAGCATTCTGATGAAAAGGGGCATGGTGCATTGTGATTACAGGGGTCTTGGAGCATTGTGAGTACAAGGGCATGGAGCATTGGGATGAGAAGACCATGGAGCATTCTGATGACATGCGTCATGGAGCTTTGCGATGACAAGGGCATGGAGCATTCTGATTACAGTGGTCTTGGAGCATTGTGATGAAAAGGGCATGGATCATTGTGATGAAAAAGGCATGGAGCCTGGTCATAACAGGGTTCAAGGAGCATACTGACGACAAGAGTCAGGGAGCATTATGATGACAACTGTATTGAGCATTGTGATGACAAAGGTCATGGAGCATTGTGATGAGAAAACCATGGAGCCTTGTGATGACAAGTCTCATGGAGCATACTGATGAAAAGGGGCCTGGACCATTGTGATTACAGGGGTCTTGGAGCATTGTGATGAAAAGGGCATGGATCACTGTGATGAAAAAGGCATGGAGCCTTGTCATGATAAGGTTCAAGGAGCATACAGACAACAAGTGTCATGGAGCATTTTAATGACAAGTGTATTGAGCATTGTGATGACAAAAGTCATGGAGCATTGTTATGAGAAGACCATGGATAATTGTGATGACGAGCGTCATGGGGCATTGTGATGACAAGTGTTAAGGAATATTGTGATCACAAGGGTTTGTAGCATTGTTATGACAGTGGTCATGGAGCATATTGATTTCATTGTGATGACAATAGCATGAAGCATTATGATGATGTGCATGGTACATTGTGAAGAAAGGTTTCATGGATCATTGAGATGAAAAGGGGCATGGAGTATTGTGATTTCAGGGGTCTTGGAGCATTGTGATGAGAAGGGTCATTGAGCCTTGTGATGACAAGGCCATGGAACATCGTGATGGCAGGGGTCATTGAGCATTGTTATGACAGGGGTAATGGAGCATTGTGATGGCAAGGGCATGGAGCATTGTGATGACAAGGCCATGGAACATCGTGATGGTAGGGGTCATGGAGCATTGTTATGACACGTGTAATGGAGCATTGTGATCGCAAGGGCATGGAGCATTGTGATGAGAAGGCCATGGAGCATTCTGATGACATGTGTCATGGATCTTTGTGATGACAAGGGCATGGAGCAATGTGATGAGAGCGTTCATGGAGCATTGTGATAAAAATGACATGGAGCATTGTGATGCCAAGGGTCATGGATCTTTGTGAAGACAAAGACCATAGAGCATTTTGATGACAAGGGCGTTGTGCATTGTGATGAGAAGGGCAGGGAGCATTGTGATGACAAGGTCCTGGAGCATTTTGATGAAAAGTGTCATGGAACATTTTGATGACAGGGTTTATAGAACATTGTGATGTCATGGGTCATGGGCATTTTGATGAAATGGGTCATGGAGCAGTTTGATGACAGGGGTTATGGAACATTGTGATGTCAGTGGTCATCGAATATTGTGATGACAAGTGCATGTAGCATTGTGAAGACAGGAATCATAGAACATTATGATTACAAGGGTGTCGGAGTATTGTGATGAATAGTGATGTAACATTGTGATATCAGTGGTGAGAGAGCATTTTCATGAGAATTGCATGGAGCATTATGATGTCAAGGTTTATGGAGCACTGTGATGACAATATTGTGGAGCACTGTGATGACAAGCGCATGGTGCATTGTGATGACATGTGTCATGGAGCAATGTGCAGACAAGCACATGGAGAATTGTGATGACAAGGGTCATGGAGCATTGTGCTGAGAATGGCATAGAGCATTGTGATGACAAGCGTCAAAGAGCATTGTGATGAAAAGTTCATGGAGCATTGTGGTTAAAAAGGTCACAGAGGCTGTTGATGACGAGGGAATGGACCATTGTGATGACAAAGGTCATGAAGCATTGTGATGACTGGAGTCACGGAGCATTGTGATGACAGGGGTAAAGGAGCATTGTGATAACAAGGGCATGGAGCATTGTGATGACAAGGGCATGGAGCATTGGTCTAATAAGTTTCATGGGTTATTGCGATGACAGTTGGAATGGTGCATTGTGGTGACAAGGGCATGGAGCATTGTGATGACCAGGTCATGCAGTATTGTGAAGACAGGTGTCAGGGAGCATTGTGATGACATATGTAATGGCCCATTGTGATGACAATGGCATGGAGAATTGTGATGCCAAGTGTCATGGAGGATTTTGATGACAAAGGTAATGGAGCATTGTGATGACAATGGCTTGGAGCATTGTGATGACAAGGGTCAGGGATCATTGTGCTGACAAGTGCATGGAGAATTGTGATGACAAGGGTCATGGAGCATTCTGATGACAAGCTTGTGGAGTATTTTGATGACAATGGCATGGAGCATTGTAATGAAAATGGCATGGGGCATTGTGATGAAAAAGTCATGGAGCCTTTTTGTGACAGGGTTCAAGGAGCATTCTGATGACAAGTGTCAGGGAGCATTGTGATGACAAGTGTATTGAGAATTGTGATGCCAACGGTCATGGAGCATTGTGATGAAAAGGGCATGGAGTATTGTGATGACCCGCATCATGGAGCATTGTGATGACAAGTGTTATGGAACATTGTGATCACAAGGTTTTGGAGCATTGTGATGACAGAGGTCATGGATCATTTTGATTTCAAGAAGCATGGAGCATTGTGATGACAAGGGCATGAAGCAATGTGACTCCAAGTCTCATGGAGGATTGTGATGACATGGTAATGGAGTATTGTGATGACAAGCGCATAGAGCACTGTAATGACATGGTCATGTAGCATTTTGCTGATAAAGGCATGGAGCATTGTGATGACAGGTGTCATGGAGCAATGTGATGACAATCGACACAGAGCATTGTGAATACAGGGTTCATGGAGCATTGGGTTGACTAGGGAATGGAGCATTGTGATGACAAGTGTCCCGGATCATTGTGTTGTCAGGTGTCCTGGAGTGTTGTGATGACAGTGGGAATGGAGAATTGTGATTATATTGGTCATGGAGCATTATGATGAGAAGGTCATGGAACATTCTGATGACATGTGTCATGGAGCTTTGTGATGACAAGAGCATGGAGCATTGTGATGACATGCGTCATGGAGCTTTGTGATGACAAGGTCATGGAGCATTTTGATGACAAGGGAGTTGTGCATTGTGATGAGAAGGGCAGGGAGCATTGTGATGACGGTGTCATGGAGCAATTTGATGAAAATGGTCATGGAACATTTTGATGACAGGGGTTATGGAACATTGTGGTGTCAGGGGTCATGGAGCATTTTGATGAAAATTGTCATGGAGCATTTTAATGACAGGGGATATGGAACATTGTGATGTCAGGGGTCATCGAACATTGTGATGATAAGTGATTGTAGCATTGTGATGACAGGAGTCATGGAACATTGTGATGACAGGGGTGAGGGCGTATTGTGACGAATAGTGATGTAACATTGTGATATCAGTGGTGAGAGAGCATTTTGATGAGAAGCGCCTGGAGCATTGTGATGACAAGATTTATGGAGCACTGTGATGACAAGATTGTGGAGCACTGTGATGACAAGCGCATGGTGAATTGTGATGACATGTGTCATGGAGCATTGTGCTGACAAGCGCATGGAGCACTGTGATGACAAGGGTCATGGAGCATTGTGCTGAGAAAGGCATAGAGCATTGTGATGAAAAGAGTCAAAGAGCATTGTGATAAAAATTTCATGGAGCATTGTGATTAAAAAAGTCACAGAGACTGTTAATGATGAGGGCATGGACCATTGTGATGACAAATGTCATGAAGCATTGTGATGACTGGAGTCACGGAGCATTGAGATGAAAAGGGGCATGGATCATTGTGATTACAGGGTTCCTGGAGCATTGTGATGACAATGGCATGGAGCATTGGTCTAAAATGTTTGATGGATTAGTGTGATGACAGTTGGAATGGCACATTGTGATGACAAGGGCATGGAGCATTGTGATGACCAGGTCATGCAGTATTGTGAAGACAGGTGTCAGGGAGCATTGTGATGACATATGTAATGGCCCATTGTGATGACAATGGCATGGAGCATTGTGATGCCAAGTGTCATGGAGGATTCTGATGACAAAGTTAATGGAGCATTGTGATGACAATGGCTTGGAGCATTGTGATGACAAGGGTCAGGGAGCATTGTGCTGAAAAGTGCATGGAGAATTGTGATGACAAGGGTCATGGAGCATTCTGATGACAAGCTTGTGGAGTATTTTAATGACAAAGGCATGGAGCATTGTGATGAAAATGGCATGGGGCATTGTGATGAAAAAGACATGGAGCCTTTTCGTGACAGCGTACAAGCAGCATTCTGACGACAAGTGTCAGGGAGCATTGTGATGGCAAGTGTATTGAGAATTGTGATGACAAAGTTCATGGAGCATTGTGATGAAAAGCGCATGGAGTATTGTGATGACAGACATCATGGAGCGTTGTGAGGACAAGTGTTATGGAACATTGTGATCACAAGGATTTGGAGAATTGTGATGACAGAGGTCATCAATCATTTTGATTTCAAAGAGCATGGAGCATTGTGATGACAAGGGCATGAAGCAATGTGATCCCAAGGTTCATGGAGGATTGTGATGACAATGGTAATGGTGTATTATGATGACAAGCGCATAGAGGATTGTAATGACAAGGTCATGTAGCATTTTGCTGTCAAAGGCATGGAGCATTGTGATGACATGTGTCATTGGGCACTGTGATGACAAGCGTCACGGAGCATTGTGTATACAGGGTTCATGGAGCATTGGGATGACAAGGGCATGGATCATTGTGATGACAATGGTCATGGAGCATTGGGCTGAAAATGTTCATGGAGTATTGTGATAACAGGGGTCATGGAGCATTGTGATGACAGAGGTCATGGAGAATTTTGATTTCATTGTGCTGACCATAGCCGGAAGCATCATGATGACGGGCATGATGCATTGTGATGACAGGGTTCATGGAGCATTGAGAAGAAAAGTGGCCTGGATCATTGTGATGAAAAAGGCATGGATCCTTGTCATGACAGGGTTCAAGGAGCATAAAGACAACAAGTGTCAGGGAGGATTTTAATGACAAGTGTATTGAGCATTGTGATGCCAAAGTTCATGGAGCATTGTGATGAGAAGACCATGGATAATTGTGATGACGAGCATCATGGGGCATTGTGATGACAAGTGTTATGGAATATTGTGATCACAAGGGTTTGGAGCATTGTTATGCCAGAGGTCATGGAGCATTTTGATTTCACTGAGATGACAATAGCCTGAAGCATTATGATGATGGGCATGGTGCATTGTGATGACAGGGTTCATGGAGGATTGAGATGAAAAGGGGCATGGAGCATTGTGATTACAGGGGTCTTGGGGCATTCTGATGAGAAGGGCATGGAGACTTGTGATGACAAGGCCATGGAACATCATGATCGCAGGGGTCATGGAGTATTGTTATGAAAGGGGTAATGAAGCATTGTGATGAGAAGGGCATTGAGCATAGTTCTGAAATGTTTCATGGATTATTGTGATGAGAGTGGGCATGGAGCATTTTTATGACAAGGGCACAGAACACTGTGATACATGGGTCATGGCTGATTGTAATGACAAGGGCATGGAGCAATGTGATGAGAGGTGTCATGGAGCACTATGATGACTAGAGTCACGGAGCATGGTGAATACAGGGGTCATGGAGCATTGGGATGACAATGGCTTGCAGCATTGTGATGACAAGGGTCAGGGAGCATTGTGCTGACAAGTGCATGGAGAATTGTGATGACAAGGGTCATGGAGCATTCGGATGACAAGCTTGTGGAGTATTTTGATGACAATGGCATGGGGCATTGTGAAGAAAATGGCATGGGGCCTTCTGTTTAAAAAAGCATGTAGCCCTTACGTGACAAGGTTCAAGGAGCATTCTGACGACAAGTGTCAGGGAGCATTGTGATGACAAGTGTATTGTGAATTGTGATGACAAAGGTCATGGAGCATTGTGACGAAAAGGGCATGGAGTACTGTGATGACAGGCATCATGGAGCTTTGTAATGACAAGTGTTATGGAACATTGTGATTACAAGGGTTTGGAGAATTGTGATGACAGAGGTCATCAATCATTTTCATTTCAAGGAGCATGGAGCACTGTGATGAGAAGGGCATGAAGCAATGTGATCCCAAGGTTCATGGAGTATTGTGATGACAGGGGTCATGGAGCATTGTGATGACAGAGGTCATGGAGAATTTTGATTTCATTGCGCTGACAATAGCCGGAAGCATTATGATGATGTGCATGCTGTATTGTGATGACACGGTTCATGGAGCATTGAGATGAAAAGCGGCATGGAGCATTGTGATTACAGGGGTCTTGGAGCATTGGGATGACAAGGGAATGGAGCATTTTGATGAGAAGGCCATGGAACATTCTGATGACATGTGTCATGGAGCTTTGTGATGACAAGGGCATGGAGCATTGTGATGACAGGGGTCTTGGAGCATTGTGATGACAAGTGTCATGGAGCCTTGTGATGACAAGGCCGTGGAACATTGTGATGGCAGTGGTCATGGAGCATTGTTATGACAGGGGTAATGGAGCTTTGTGATGAGAAGGGCATGGAGCATTGTGATAATAAGCTTTGTGGAGCATTGTGACGACAAATTTGTGCACCGTTGTGATGAAAATCGTGTGGCACATTGTGATGACAAGGGTCATGGAGCATTTTTCTCACAAAGGCATGGAGCATTGTGATGACAAGGGTCATGGAGCATTGTGATGAAAAGTTCACGGAGCATTGTGGTTACAAAGGTCACAGAACCCTGTGATGACGCGGGCATGGACAGTTGTGATGACAAACGTTATGAAGCATTGTGATGACTGGAGTCACGGAGCATTGTGATGACAGGGCTCATAGAGCATTGTGAATAAAAGGGTTATGGAGCATTGGGATGACAAGGGCATGGATCATTGTGATGACAAGGGTCATGGAGCATTGGGCTGAAAATTTTCATGGATTATTGTAATGATGGGGCCATGGTGCATTGTGATGACTAGGGAATGGAGCATTGTGATGAAAAGAGTCCCGGATCATTGTGTTGTCAGGTGTCATGGAGTGTTGTGATGACTGTGGTCATGGAGCCTTGTGATGATATTGGTCATGGAGCATTGTGATGAGATGTTCATGGAGTATTGGGCTGAAAATATTCATGGAACATTGTGATGACAAGGGAATGGAGCATGATGATGATACGGTCCTGGAGCAGTGTGATGAGATGACCATGGAGACTTGTGATGACAAGTCTCATGGAGCATTCTGATGTAAAGGGGCATGGAGCTTTGTGATTACAGGGGTTTTGGAGCATTGTGATGACAAGGGCATGGAGTATTGTGAGGAGAAGGCCATGGAGCATTCTGATGACATGCTTCATGGACCTATGTGATGACAAGGGCATAGAGCATTGTGATTACAGGGGTCTTGGAACATTGTGATGACAAGTGTCATGCAGCCTTGTGATGACAAGGCCATGGAACATTGTGATGGCAGTGGTATTGGAGCATTGTTATGACAGGGGTAATGGAGCATTGTGATGAGAAGGGTATGGAGCATTGTGATTACAGGGGTCTTGGGGCATTGTGATGAAAGGGTCATGGAGCCTTGTGATGACAAAGCCATGGAACATCTTGATGGTAGGGGTCATGGAGCATTGTTATGACAGGTGTAATGGAGCATTGTGATCGCAAGGGCATGGAGCATTGTGATTAGAAGGACATGGAGCATTCTGATGACATGTGTCATGGAGCTTTGTGATGACAAGGGCATGGAGCAATGTGATGAGAGCGTTCATGGAGCATTGTGATGAAAATGACATGGAGAATTGTGATGCCAAGGGTCATGGATCTTTGTGAAGACAAAGACCATAGAGAATTTTGATGAGAAGGGCGTTGTGCATTGTGATGAGAAGGGCAGGGAGCATTGTGATGACAAGGTCCTGGAGCATTTTGATGAAAAGTGTCATGGAACATTTTGATGACATGGTTTATGGAACATTGTGATGTCAGTGGTCATGGAGCATTTTGATGAAATGGGTCATGGAGCAGTTTGATGACAGGGGTTATGGAACATTGTGATGTCAGTGGTCATCGAACATTGTGATGACAAGTGCATGTAGCATTGTGAAGACAGGAATCATAGAGCATTATGATTACAGGGGTGTCGGAGTATTGTGACGAATAGTGATGTAACATTGTGATATCAGTGGTGAGAGAGCATTTTGATGAGAATTGCATGGAGCATTATGATGACAAGGTTTATGGAGCACTGTGATGACAATATTGTGGAGCACTGTGATGACAAGCGCATGGTGCATTGTGATGACATGTGTCATGGAGCAATGTGCAGACAAGCGCATGGAGAATTGTGATAACAAGGGTCATGGAGCATTGTGCTGAGAAAGGCATAGAGCATTGTGATGACAAGCGTCAAAGAGCATTGTGATGAAAAGTTCATGGAGCATTGTGGTTAAAAAAGTCACAGAGGCTGTTGATGACGAGGGAATGGAACATTGTGATGATAAAGGTCATGAAGCATTGTGATGACTGGAGTCACGGAGCATTGTGATGACAGGGGTCATGGAGCATTGTTATAATAAGGGCATGGAGCATTGTGATGACAAGGGCATGGAGCATTGGTCTAATAAGTTTCATGGGTTATGGCGATGACAGTTGGAATGGTGCATTGTGGTGACAAGGGCATGGAGCATTGTGATGACCAGGTCATGCAGTATTGTGAAGACAGGTGTCAGGGAGCATTGTGATGACATATGTAATGGCCCATTGTGATGACAATGGCATGGAGCATTGTGATGCCAAGTGTCATGGAGGATTCTGATGACAAAGGTAATGGAGCATTGTGATGACAATGGCTTGGAGCATTGTGATGACAAGGGTCAGGGATCATTGTGCTGACAAGTGCATGGAGAATTGTGATGACAAGGGTCATGGAGCATTCTGATGACAAGCTTGTGGAGTATTTTGATGACAATGGCATGGAGCATTGTAATGAAAATGGCATGGGGCATTGTGATGAAAAAGGCATAGAGCCATTTTGTGACAGGGTTCAAGGAGCATTCTGATGACAAGTGTCAGGGAGCATTGTGATGACAAGTGTATTGAGAATTGTGATGCCAAAGGTCATGGAGCATTCTGATGAAAAGGGCATGGAGTATTGTGATGACCCGCATCATGGAGCATTGTGATGACAAGTGTTATGGAACATTGTGATCACAAGGTTTTGGAGCATTGTGATGACAGATGTCATGGATCATTTTGATTTCAAGGAGCATGGAGCATTGTGATGACAAGGGCATGAAGCAATGTGACTCCAAATCTTATGGAGGATTGTGATGACATGGTAATGGAGTATTGTGATGACAAGTGCATAGAGCACTGTAACGACATGGTCATGTAGCATTTTGCTGATAAAGGCATGGAGCATTGTGATGACAGGTGTCATGGAGCACTGTGATGACAATCGACACAGAGCATTGTGAATACAGGGTTCATGGAGCATTGGGTTGACTAGGGAATGGAGCATTGTGATGACAAGTGTCCCGGATCATTGTGTTGTCAGGTGTCCTGGAGTGTTGTGATAACAGTGGGAATGGAGAATTTTGATTATATTGGTCATGGATCATTATGATGAGAAGGTCATGGAGCACTGGGCTGAAAATGTTCATGGAGTATTGTGATGACAGGGGTCATGGAGCACTGTGATGACAAGGGAATGGAGCATTGTGGTGACAAGGTCCTGAAGCATTGTGATGAGAAGTCCATGGAGACATGTGATGACAAATCTCATGGAGCATTCTGATGAAAAGGGGCATGGTGCATTGTAATAACAGTGGTCTTGGAGCATTGTGATGACAAGGGCTTGGAATATTGGGATGAGAAAGCCATTATGCATTCTGATGACATGCGTCATGGAGCTTTGCGATGACAAGGGCATGGAGAATTCTGATTACAGGGTTCTTGGAGCTTTGTGATGAAAAGGGCATGGATCATTGTGATGAAAAAGGCATGGAGACTTGTCATGACAGGGTTCAGTGAGCATACTGATGACAAGTGTCAAGGAGCATTGTGATGACAAAGGTCATGGAGCATTGTGATGAGAAGACCACGGATAATTGTGATGACGAGAATCATGGGGTGTTGTGAAGATAAGTGTTATGGAACATTGTGATCACAAGTGTTTGGAGCATTATGATGACACAGGTCATGGAGCATTGTGATAACAAGGGCATGGAGCATTGTAATGACAAGGGCATGGAGCATTGGTCTAATAAGTTTCATGGATTATTGCGGTGACATTTGGAATGGTGCATTGTGATGACATGGGCATGGAGCATTGTGATGACCAGGTCATGCAGTATTGTGAAGACAGGTGTCAGGGAGCATTGTGATGACATATATAATGGCCCATTGCGCTGACAATGGCATGGAGCATTGTGATGCCAAGTGTCATGGAGGATTCTGATGACAAATGTAATGGAGCATTGTGATGACAATGGCTTGGAGCATTGTGATGACAAGGGTCCGGGAGCATTGTGCTGAGAAGTGCATGGAGAATTGTGATGACAAGGGTCATGGGGCATTCTGATGACAAGCTTGTGGAGTATTCTGATGACAATGGCATGGAGCATTGTGATAAAAACGGCATGGGGCATTGTGATGAAAAAGGCATGGAGCCTTTCCGTGAGAGGGTTCAAGGAGCATTCTGACGACAAGTGTCAGGGAGCATTGTGATGAAAAGGGCATGGAGTATTGTGATGACCGGCATCATGGAGCGTTGTGATGACAAGTGTTATGGAACATTGTGATCACAAGGGTTTGGAGCACTGTGATGACAGAGGTCATGGATCATTTTCATTTCAAGGAGCATGGAGCATTGTGATGACAAGGGCATGAAGCAATGTGATCCCAAGGTTCATGGAGGATTGTGATGACAATGGTAATGGAGTATTGTGATGACAAGCGCATAGAGCATTGTAATGACAAGGTCATGTGGCACTTTGCTGACAAATGCATGGAGCATTTTGAGGACAGGTGTCATGGAGCACTGTGATGACAAGTGTCATGGAACATTGTGAATACAGGGGTCATGGAGCATTGTGATGACAAGGGCATGGATCATTGTGATGACAAGGGTCATGGAGCATTGGGCTGAAAATGTTCATGGAGTATTGTGATGACAGGTGTCATGGAGCATTGAGATGAAAAGGGGCATGGATCATTGTGATTACAGGGTTCCTGGAGCATTGTGATGACAAAGGCATGGAGCATTTTGATGAGAAGTCCATGGAACATACTGATGACATGTGTCATGGAGCTTTGTGATGACAAGGGCATGGAGCATTGTGATTACAGGGGCCTTGCAGCATTGTGATGACAAGTGTCATGGAGCCTTGTGATGACAAGTCTGTGGAACATTGTGATGGCAGGGTTCATGGAGCATTGTTATGACAGGGGTAATGGAGCATTGTGATGAGAAAGGCATGGAGCATTGTGGTTACAAGGTTTATGGACCATTGCGAAGACAAATTTGTGGACCGTTGTGATGAAAAGCGCGTGGCACATTGTGATGACAAGTGTCATGGAGCATTGTGATGAAAAGATCATGGAGCATTGTGGCTACAAAGGTCACAGAGCCTTGTGATGACACGGGCATGGACCACTGTGATGACAAATGTCATGAAGCATTGTGATGACTGGAGTCACGGAGCATTGTGATGACAGGGGTCATGGAGCATTGTCATAACAAGGGCATGGAGCATTGTGATGACAATGGCATGGAGCATTGGTCTAAAATGTTTGATGGATTAGTGTGATGACAGTTGGAATGGCGCATTGTGATGACAAGGGCATGGAGCATTGTGATGACCAGGTCATGCAGTATTGTGAAGACAGGTGTCAGGGAGCATTGTGATGACATATGTAATGGCCCATTGTGATGACAATGGCATGGAGCATTGTGATGCCAAGTGTCATGGAGGATTCTGATGACAAAGTTAATGGAGCATTGTGATGACAATGGATTGGAGCATTGTGATGACAAGGGTCAGGGAGCATTGTGCTGAAAAGTGCATGGAGAATTGTGATGACAAGGGTCATGGAGCATTCTGATGACAAGCTTGTGGAGTATTTTAATGACAAAGGCATGGAGCATTGTGATGAAAATGGCATGGGGCATTGTGATGAAAAAGACATGGAGCCTTTTCGTGACAGCGTACAAGCAGCATTATGACGACAAGTGTCAGGGAGCATTGTGATGGCAAGTGTATTGAGAATTGTGATGACAAAGTTCATGGAGCATTGTGATGAAAAGCGCATGGAGTATTGTGATGACAGACATCATGGAGCGTTGTGAGGACAAGTGTTATGGAACATTGTGATCACAGGGATTTGGAGAATTGTGATGACAGAGGTCATCAATCATTTTGATTTCAAAGAGCATGGAGCATTGTGATGACAAGGGCATGAAGCAATGTGATCCCAAGGTTCATGGAGGATTGTGATGACAATGGTAATGGTGTATTATGATGACAAGCGCATAGAGGATTGTAATGACAAGGTCATGTAGCATTTTGCTGTCAAAGGCATGGAGCATTGTGATGACATGTGTCATTGGGCACTGTGATGACAAGCGTCACGGAGCATTGTGTATACAGGGTTCATGGAGCATTGGGATGACAAGGGCATGGATCATTGTGATGACAATGGTCATGGAGCATTGGGCTGAAAATGTTCATGGAGTATTGTGATAACAGGGGTCATGGAGCATTGTGATGACAGAGGTCATGGAGAATTTTGATTTCATTGTGCTGACCATAGCCGGAAGCATCATGATGACGGGCATGATGTATTGTGATGACAGGGTTCATGGAGCATTGAGAAGAAAAGTGGCCTGGATCATTGTGATGAAAAAGGCATGGATCCTTGTCATGACAGGGTTCAAGGAGCATAAAGACAACAAGTGTCAGGGAGGATTTTAATGACAAGTGTATTGAGCATTGTGATGCCAAAGTTCATGGAGCATTGTGATGAGAAGACCATGGATAATTGTGATGACGAGCATCATGGGGCATTGTGATGACAAGTGTTATGGAATATTGTGATCACAAGGGTTTGGAGCATTGTTATGCCAGAGGTCATGGAGCATTTTGATTTCACTGAGATGACAATAGCCTGAAGCATTATGATGATGGGCATGGTGCATTGTGATGACAGGGTTCATGGAGGATTGAGATGAAAAGGGGCATGGAGCATTGTGATTACAGGGGTCTTGGGGCATTCTGATGAGAAGGGCATGGAGACTTGTGATGACAAGGCCATGGAACATCATGATCGCAGGGGTCATGGAGTATTGTTATGAAAGGGGTAATGAAGCATTGTGATGAGAAGGGCATTGAGCATAGTTCTGAAATGTTTCATGGATTATTGTGATGAGAGTGGGCATGGAGCATTTTTATGACAAGGGCACAGAACACTGTGATACATGGGTCATGGCTGATTGTAATGACAAGGGCATGGAGCAATGTGATGAGAGGTGTCATGGAGCACTATGATGACTAGAGTCACGGAGCATGGTGAATACAGGGGTCATGGAGCATTGGGATGACAATGGCTTGCAGCATTGTGATGACAAGGGTCAGGGAGCATTGTGCTGACAAGTGCATGGAGAATTGTGATGACAAGGGTCATGGAGCATTCGGATGACAAGCTTGTGGGGTATTTTGATGACAATGGCATGGGGCATTGTGAAGAAAATGGCATGGGGCCTTCTGTTTAAAAAAGCATGTAGCCCTTACGTGACAAGGTTCAAGGAGCATTCTGACGACAAGTGTCAGGGAGCAATGTGATGACAAGTGTATTGTGAATTGTGATGACAAAGGTCATGGAGCATTGTGACGAAAAGGGCATGGAGTACTGTGATGACAGGCATCATGGAGCTTTGTAATGACAAGTGTTATGGAACATTGTGATTACAAGGGTTTGGAGAATTGTGATGACAGAGGTCATCAATCATTTTCATTTCAAGGAGCATGGAGCACTGTGATGAGAAGGGCATGAAGCAATGTGATCCCAAGGTTCATGGAGTATTGTGATGACAGGGGTCATGGAGCATTGTGATGACAGAGGTCATGGAGAATTTTGATTTCATTGCGCTGACAATAGCCGGAAGCATTATGATGATGTGCATGCTGTATTGTGATGACACGGTTCATGGAGCATTGAGATGAAAAGCGGCATGGAGCATTGTGATTACAGGGGTCTTGGAGCATTGGGATGACAAGGGAATGGAGCATTTTGATGAGAAGGCCATGGAACATTCTGATGACATGTGTCATGGAGCTTTGTGATGACAAGGGCATGGAGCATTGTGATGACAGGGGTCTTGGAGCATTGTGATGACAAGTGTCATGGAGCCTTGTGATGACAAGGCCGTGGAACATTGTGATGGCAGTGGTCATGGAGCATTGTTATGACAGGGGTAATGGAGCTTTGTGATGAGAAGGGCATGGAGCATTGTGATAATAAGCTTTGTGGAGCATTGTGATGACAAATTTGTGCACCGTTGTGATGAAAATCGTGTGGCACATTGTGATGACAAGGGTCATGGAGCATTTTTCTCACAAAGGCATGGAGCATTGTGATGACAAGGGTCATGGAGCATTGTGATGAAAAGTTCACGGAGCATTGTGGTTACAAAGGTCACAGAACCCTGTGATGACGCGGGCATGGACAGTTGTGATGACAAACGTTATGAAGCATTGTGATGACTGGAGTCACGGAGCATTGTGATGACAGGGCTCATAGAGCATTGTGAATAAAAGGGTTATGGAGCATTGGGATGACAAGGGCATGGATCATTGTGATGACAAGGGTCATGGAGCATTGGGCTGAAAATTTTCATGGATTATTGTAATGATGGGGTCATGGTGCATTGTGATGACTAGGGAATGGAGCATTGTGATGAAAAGAGTCCCGGATCATTGTGTTGTCAGGTGTCATGGAGTGTTGTGATGACTGTGGTCATGGAGCCTTGTGATGATATTGGTCATGGAGCATTGTGATGAGATGTTCATGGAGTATTGGGCTGAAAATATTCATGGAACATTGTGATGACAAGGGAATGGAGCATGATGATGATACGGTCCTGGAGCAGTGTGATGAGATGACCATGGAGACTTGTGATGACAAGTCTCATGGAGCATTCTGATGTAAAGGGGCATGGAGCTTTGTGATTACAGGGGTTTTGGAGCATTGTGATGACAAGGGCATGGAGTATTGTGAGGAGAAGGCCATGGAGCATTCTGATGACATGCTTCATGGACCTATGTGATGACAAGGGCATAGAGCATTGTGATTACAGGGGTCTTGGAACATTGTGATGACAAGTGTCATGCAGCCTTGTGATGACAAGGCCATGGAACATTGTGATGGCAGTGGTATTGGAGCATTGTTATGACAGGGGTAATGGAGCATTGTGATGAGAAGGGTATGGAGCATTGTGATTACAGGGGTCTTGGGGCATTGTGATGAAAGGGTCATGGAGCCTTGTGATGACAAAGCCATGGAACATCTTGATGGTAGGGGTCATGGAGCATTGTTATGACAGGTGTAATGGAGCATTGTGATCGCAAGGGCATGGAGCATTGTGATTAGAAGGACATGGAGCATTCTGATGACATGTGTCATGGAGCTTTGTGATGACAAGGGCATGGAGCAATGTGATGAGAGCGTTCATGGAGCATTGTGATGAAAATGACATGGAGAATTGTGATGACAAGGGTCATGGATCTTTGTGAAGACAAAGACCATAGAGAATTTTGATGACAAGGGCGTTGTGCATTGTGATGAGAAGGGCAGGGAGCATTGTGATGACAAGGTCCTGGAGCATTTTGATGAAAAGTGTCATGGAACATTTTGATGACATGGTTTATGGAACATTGTGATGTCAGTGGTCATGGAGCATTTTGATGAAATGGGTCATGGAGCAGTTTGATGACAGGGGTTATGGAACATTGTGATGTCAGTGGTCATCGAACATTGTGATGACAAGTGCATGTAGCATTGTGAAGACAGGAATCATAGAGCATTATGATTACAGGGGTGTCGGAGTATTGTGACGAATAGTGATGTAACATTGTGATATCAGTGGTGAGAGAGCATTTTGATGAGAATTGCATGGAGCATTATGATGACAAGGTTTATGGAGCACTGTGATGACAATATTGTGGAGCACTGTGATGACAAGCGCATGGTGCATTGTGATGACATGTGTCATGGAGCAATGTGCAGACAAGCGCATGGAGAATTGTGATAACAAGGGTCATGGAGCATTGTGCTGAGAAAGGCATAGAGCATTGTGATGACAAGCGTCAAAGAGCATTGTGATGAAAAGTTCATGGAGCATTGTGGTTAAAAAAGTCACAGAGGCTGTTGATGACGAGGGAATGGAACATTGTGATGATAAAGGTCATGAAGCATTGTGATGACTGGAGTCACGGAGCATTGTGATGACAGGGGTCATGGAGCATTGTTATAATAAGGGCATGGAGCATTGTGATGACAAGGGCATGGAGCATTGGTCTAATAAGTTTCATGGGTTATTGCGATGACAGTTGGAATGGTGCATTGTGGTGTCAAGGGCATGGAGCATTGTGATGACCAGGTCATGCAGTATTGTGAAGACAGGTGTCAGGGAGCATTGTGATGACATATATAATGGCCCATTGTGATGACAATGGCATGGAGCATTGTGATGCCAAGTGTCATGGAGGATTCTGATGACAAAGGTAATGGAGCATTGTGATGACAATGGCTTGGAGCATTGTGATGACAAGGGTCAGGGATCATTGTGCTGACAAGTGCATGGAGAATTGTGATGACAAGGGTCATGGAGCATTCTGATGACAAGCTTGTGGAGTATTTTGATGACAATGGCATGGAGCATTGTAATGAAAATGGCATGGGGCATTGTGATGAAAAAGGCATAGAGCCTTTTTGTGACAGGGTTCAAAGAGCATTCTGATGACAAGTGTCAGGGAGCATTGTGATGACAAGTGTATTGAGAATTGTGATGCCAAAGGTCATGGAGCATTCTGATGAAAAGGGCATGGAGTATTGTGATGACCCGCATCATGGAGCGTTGTGATGACAAGTGTTATGGAACATTGTGATCACAAGCTTTTGGAGCATTCTAATGACAGAGGTCATGGATCATTTTGATTTCAAGAAGCATGGAGCATTGTGATGACAAGGGCATGAAGCAATGTGACTCCAAGTCTCATGGAGGATTGTGATGACATGGTAATGGAGTATTGTGATGACAAGCGCATAGAGCACTGTAATGACATGGTCATGTAGCATTTTGCTGATAAAGGCATGGAGCATTGTGATGACAGGTGTCATGGAGCACTGTGATGAGAATCGACACAGAGCATTGTGAATACAGGGTTCATGGAGCATTGGGTTGACTAGGGAATGGAGCATTGTGATGACAAGTGTCCCAGATCATTGTGTTGTCAGGTGTCCTGGAGTGTTGTGATAACAGTGGGAATGGAGAATTTTGATTATATTGGTCATGGATCATTATGATGAGAAGGTCATGGAGCACTGGGCTGAAAATGTTCATGGAGTATTGTGATGACAGGGGTCATGGAGCACTGTGATGACAAGGGAATGGAGCATTGTGGTGACAAGGTCCTGAAGCATTGTGATGAGAAGTCCATGGAGACATGTGATGACAAATCTCATGGAGCATTCTGATGAAAAGGGGCATGGTGCATTGTAATAACAGTGGTCTTGGAGCATTGTGATGACAAGGGCTTGGAATATTGGGATGAGAAAGCCATTATGCATTCTGATGACATGCGTCATGGAGCTTTGCGATGACAAGGGCATGGAGAATTCTGATTACAGGGTTCTTGGAGCTTTGTGATGAAAAGGGCATGGATCATTGTGATGAAAAAGGCATGGAGACTTGTCATGACAGGGTTCAGTGAGCATACTGATGACAAGTGTCAAGGAGCATTGTGATGACAAAGGTCAGGGAGCATTGTGATGAGAAGACCACGGATAATTGTGATGACGAGAATCATGGGGTGTTGTGAAGATAAGTGTTATGGAACATTGTGATCGCAAGTGTTTGGAGCATTATGATGACACAGGTCATGGAGCATTGTGATAACAAGGGCATGGAGCATTGTAATGACAAGGGCATGGAGCATTGGTCTAATAAGTTTCATGGATTATTGCGGTGACAGTTGGAATGGTGCATTGTGATGACATGGGCATGGAGCATTGTGATGACCAGGTCATGCAGTATTGTGAAGACAGGTGTCAGGGAGCATTGTGATGACATATATAATGGGCCATTGTGCTGACAATGGCATGGAGCATTGTGATGCCAAGTGTCAAGGAGGATTCTGATGACAAATGTAATGGAGCATTGTGATGACAATGGCTTGGAGCATTGTGATGACAAGGGTCCGGGAGCATTGTGCTGAGAAGTGCATGGAGAATTGTGATGACAAGGGTCATGGGGCATTCTGATGACAAGCTTGTGGAGTATTCTGATGACAATGGCATGGAGCATTGTGATAAAAACGGCATGGGGCATTGTGATGAAAAAGGCATGGAGCCTTTCCGTGAGAGGGTTCAAGGAGCATTCTGACGACAAGTGTCAGGGAGCATTGTGATGAAAAGGGCATGGAGTATTGTGATGACCGGCATCATGGAGCGTTGTGATGACAAGTGTTATGGAACATTGTGATCACAAGGGTTTGGAGCACTGTGATGACAGAGGTCATGGATCATTTTCATTTCAAGGAGCATGGAGCATTGTGATGACAAGGGCATGAAGCAATGTGATCCCAAGGTTCATGGAGGATTGTGATGACAATGGTAATGGAGTATTGTGATGACAAGCGCATAGAGCATTGTAATGACAAGGTCATGTGGCACTTTGCTGACAAATGCATGGAGCATTTTGAGGACAGGTGTCATGGAGCACTGTGATGACAAGTGTCATGGAACATTGTGAATACAGGGGTCATGGAGCATTGTGATGACAAGGGCATGGATCATTGTGATGACAAGGGTCATGGAGCATTGGGCTGAAAATGTTCATGGAGTATTGTGATGACAGGTGTCATGGAGCATTGAGATGAAAAGGGGCATGGATCATTGTGATTACAGGGTTCCTGGAGCATTGTGATGACAAAGGCATGGAGCATTTTGATGAGAAGTCCATGGAACATACTGATGACATGTGTCATGGAGCTTTGTGATGACAAGGGCATGGAGCATTGTGATTACAGGGGCCTTGCAGCATTGTGATGACAAGTGTCATGGAGCCTTGTGATGACAAGTCTGTGGAACATTGTGATGGCAGGGTTCATGGAGCATTGTTATGACAGGGGTAATGGAGCATTGTGATGAGAAAGGCATGGAACATTGTGGTTACAAGGTTTATGGACCATTGCGAAGACAAATTTGTGGACCGTTGTGATGAAAAGCGCGTGGCACATTGTGATGACAAGTGTCATGGAGCATTGTGATGAAAAGATCATGGAGCATTGTGGTTACAAAGGTCACAGAGCCTTGTGATGACACGGGCATGGACCACTGTGATGACAAATGTCATGAAGCATTGTGATGACTGGAGTCACGGAGCATTGTGATGACAGGGGTCATGGAGCATTGTCATAACAAGGGCATGGAGCATTGTGATGACAATGGCATGGAGCATTGGTCTAAAATGTTTGATGGATTATTGTGACGACAGTTGGAATGGCGCATTGTGATGACAAGGGCATGGAGCATTGTGATGACCAGGTCATGCAGTATTGTGAAGACAGGTGTCAGGGAGCATTGTGATGACATATGTAATGGCCCATTGTGATGACAATGGCATGGAGCATTTTGATGCCAAGTGTCATGGAGGATTCTGATGACAAAGTTAATGGAGCATTGTGATGACAATGGCTTGGAGCATTGTGATGACAAGGGTCAGGGAGCATTGTGCTGAAAAGTGCATGGAGAATTGTGATGACAAGGGTCATGGAGCATTCTGATGACAAGCTTGTGGAGTATTTTAATGACAAAGGCATGGAGCATTGTGATGAAAATGGCATGGGGCATTGTGATGAAAAAGACATGGAGCCTTTTCGTGACAGCGTACAAGCAGCATTCTGACGACAAGTGTCTGGGAGCATTGTGATGGCAAGTGTATTGAGAATTGTGATGACAAAGTTCATGGAGCATTGTGATGAAAAGCGCATGGAGTATTGTGATGACAGACATCATGGAGCGTTGTGAGGACAAGTGTTATGGAACATTGTGATCACAAGGATTTGGAGAATTGTGATGACAGAGGTCATCAATCATTTTGATTTCAAAGAGCATGGAACATTGTGATGACAAGGGCATGAAGCAATGTGATCCCAAGGTTCATGGAGGATTGTGATGACAATGGTAATGGTGTATTATGATGACAAGCGCATAGAGGATTGTAATGACAAGGTCATGTAGCATTTTGCTATCAAAGGCATGGAGCATTGTGATGACATGTGTCATTGGGCACTGTGATGACAAGCGTCACGGAGCACTGTGTATACAGGGTTCATGGAGCATTGGGATGACAAGGGCATGGATCACTGTGATGACAAGGGTCATGGAGCATTGGGCTGAAAATGTTCATGGAGTATTGTGATAACAGGGGTCATGGAGCATTGTGATGACAGAGGTCATGGAGAATTTTGATTTCATTGTGCTGACCATAGCCGGAAGCATCATGATGATGGGCATGATGCATTGTGATGACAGGGTTCATGGAGCATTGAGATGAAAAGTGGCATGGAGCATTGTGATTACAGGGGTCTTGGAGCATTGTGATGAAAAGGGCATGGATCATTGTGATGAAAAAGGCATGGATCCTGGTCATGACAGGGTTCAAGGAGCATAAAGACAACAAGTGTCAGGGAGGATTTTAATGACAAGTGTATTGAGCATTGTGATGACAAAGCTCATGGAGCATTGTGATGAGAAGACCATGGATAATTGTGATGACGAGCATCATGGGGCATTGTGATGACAAGTGTTATGGAATATTGTGATCACAAGGGTTTGGAGCATTGTTATGCCAGAGGTCATGGAGCATTTTGATTTCACTGAGATGACAATAGCCTGAAGCATTATGATGATGGGCATGGTGCATTGTGATGACAGGGTTCATGGAGCATTGAGATGAAAAGGGGCATGGAGCATTGTAATTACAGGGGTCTTGGGGCATTCTGATGAGAAGGGCATGGAGACTTGTGATGACAAGGCCATGGAACATCATGATCGCAGGGGTCATGGAGTATTGTTATGAAAGGGGTAATGAAGCATTGTGATGAGAAGGGCATTGAGCATAGTTCTGAAATGTTTCATGGATTATTGTGATGGGAGTGGGCATGGAGCATTTTTATGACAAGGGCACAGAACACTGTGATACATGGGTCATGGCTGATTGTAATGACAAGGGCATGGAGCAATGTGATGAGAGGTGTCATGGAGCACTATGATGACTAGAGTCACGGAGCATGGTGAATACAGGGGTCATGGAGCATTGGGATGACAAGGTCATTTATCATTTTGATGACAAGGGTCATGGAGCATTGGGCTGAAAATGTTCATGGAGTATTGTGATGACAGAGGTCATGGAGAATTTTGATTTCATTGCGCTGACAATAGCCGGAAGCATTATGATGATGTGCATGCTGCATTGTGATGAGAGGGTTCATGAAGCATTGAGATGAAAAGCGGCATGGAGCATTGTGATTACAGGGGTCTTGGAGCATTGTGATAACAAAGGCATTTTGAGGAGAAGGGTCATGGAGCATTGTGATGACAATGGCTTGCAGCATTGTGATGACAAGGGTCAGGGAGCATTTTGCTGACAAGTGCATGGAGAATTGTGATGACAAGGGTCATGGAGCATTCGGATGAGAAGCTTGTGGAGTATTTTGATGACAATGGCATGGGGCATTGTGATGAAAATGGCATGGGACATTTTGATTAAAAAAGCATGTATCCCTTACGTGACAAGTTTCAAGGAGCATTCTGACGACAAGTGTCAGGGAGCATTGTGATGACAAGTGTATTGTGAATTGTGATGACAAAGGTCATGGAGCATTGTGACGAAAAGGGCATGGAGTACTGTGATGACAGGCATCATGGAGCTTTGTAATGACAAGTGTTATGGAACATTGTGATCCCAAGGGTTTGGAGAATTGTGATGACAGAGGTCATCAATCATTTTGATTTCAAGGAGCATGGAGCACTGTGTTGACAAGGGCATGAAGCAATGTGATCCCAAGGTTCATGGAGGATTGTGATGACAATGGTAATGGCGTATTGTGATGACAGGCGCATAGAGCAATGTAATGACAAGGTCATGTAGCACTTTGCTGACAAATGCATGGAGCATTTTGAGGACAGGTGTCATGGAGCACTGTGATGACAAGTGTCATGGAACATTGTGAATACAAGGGTCATGGAGCATTGTGATGACAAGGGTCATGGAGCATTGGGCTGAAAATGTTCATGGAGTATTGTGATGACAGGTGTCATGGAGCATTGAGATGAAAAGGGGCATGGATCATTGTGATTACAGGGTTCCTGGAGCATTGTGATGACAAAGGAATGGAGCATTTTGATGAGAAGTCCATGGAACATACTGATGACATGTGTCATGGAGCTTTGTGATGACAAGGGCATGGAGCATTGTGATGACATGTGTCATGGAGCAATGTGCAGACAAGCGCATGGAGAATTGTGATGACAAGGGTCATGGAGCATTGTGCTGAGAATGGCATAGAGCATTGTGATGACAAGCGTCAAAGAGCATTGTGATGAAATGTTCATGGAGCATTGTGGTTAAAAAGGTCACAGAGGCTGTTGATGACGAGGGAATGGACCATTGTGATGACAAAGGTCATGAAGCATTGGGATGACTGGAGTAACGGAGCATTGTGATGACAGGGGTCATGGAGCATTGTGATGACAAGGGCATGGAGCATTGGTCTAATAAGTTTCATGGGTTATTGCGATGACAGTTGGAATGGTGCATTGTGGTGACAAGGGCATGGAGCATTGTGATGACCCGGTCATGCAGTATTGTGAAGACGGGTGTCAGGGAGCATTGTGATGACATATGTAATGGCCCATTGTGATGACAATGGCATGGAGCATTGTGATGCCAAGTGTCATGGAGGATTCTGATGACAAAGGTAATGGAGCATTGTGATGACAATGGCTTGGAGCATTGTGATGACAAGGGTCAGGGATCATTGTGCTGACAAGTGCATGGAGAATTGTGATGACAAGGGTCATGGAGCATTCTGATGACAAGCTGGTGGAGTATTTTGATGACAATGGCATGGAGAGTTGTAATGAAAATGGCATGGGGCATTGTGATGAAAAAGGCATGGAGCCTTTTTGTGACAGGGTTCAAGGAGCATTCTGATGACAAGTGTCAGGGAGCATTGTGATGACAAGTGTATTGAGAATTGTGATGCCAAAGGTCATGGAGCATTGTGATGGAAAGGGCATGGAGTATTGTGATGACCCGCATCATGGAGCGTTGTGATGACAAGTGTTATGGAACATTGTGATCACAAGGTTTTGGAGCATTGTGATGACAGATGTCATGGATCATTTTGATTTCAAGGAGCATGGAGCATTGTGATGACAAGGGCATGAAGCAATGTGACTCCAAATCTCATGGAGGATTGTGATGACATGGTAATGGAGTATTGTGATGACAAGCGCATAGAGCACTGTAACGACATGGTCATGTAGCATTTTGCTGATAAAGGCATGGAGCATTGTGATGACAGGTGTCATGGAGCACTGTGATGACAATCGACACAGAGCATTGTGAATACAGGGTTCATGGAGCATTGGGTTGACTAGGGAATGGAGCATTGTGATGACAAGTGTCCCGGATCATTGTGTTGTCAGGTGTCCTGGAGTGTTGTGATGACAGTGGGAATGGAGAATTGTGATTATATTGGTCATGGAGCATTATGATGAGAAGGTCATGGAACATTCTGATGACATGTGTCATGGAGCTTTGTGATGACAAGAGCATGGAGCATTGTGATGACATGCGTCATGGAGCTTTGTGATGACAAGGTCATGGAGCATTTTGATGACAAGGGAGTTGTGCATTGTGATGAGAAGGGCAGGGAGCATTGTGATGACGGTGTCATGGAGCAATTTGATGAAAATGGTCATGGAACATTTTGATGACAGGGGTTATGGAACATTGTGGTGTCAGGGGTCATGGAGCATTTTGATGAAAATTGTCATGGAGCATTTTAATGACAGGGGATATGGAACATTGTGATGTCAGGGGTCATCGAACATTGTGATGATAAGTGATTGTAGCATTGTGATGACAGGAGTCATGGAACATTGTGATGACAGGGGTGAGGGCGTATTGTGACGAATAGTGATGTAACATTGTGATATCAGTGGTGAGAGAGCATTTTGATGAGAAGCGCCTGGAGCATTGTGATGACAAGATTTATGGAGCACTGTGATGACAAGATTGTGGAGCACTGTGATGACAAGCGCATGGTGAATTGTGATGACATGTGTCATGGAGCATTGTGCTGACAAGCGCATGGAGCACTGTGATGACAAGGGTCATGGAGCATTGTGCTGAGAAAGGCATAGAGCATTGTGATGAAAAGAGTCAAAGAGCATTGTGATAAAAATTTCATGGAGCATTGTGATTAAAAAAGTCACAGAGACTGTTAATGATGAGGGCATGGACCATTGTGATGACAAATGTCATGAAGCATTGTGATGACTGGAGTCACGGAGCATTGTTATGACAGGGGTAATGGAGCATTGTGATGAGAAGGGCATGGAGCATTGTGATTACAAGCTTTATGGAGCATTGCGATGACAAATTTGTGGACCGTTGTGATGAAAAGCGCGTGGCACATTTTGATGACAAGGGTCATGGAGCATTTTTCTTACAAAGGCATGGAACATTGTGATGAGAAGGGTCACGGAACATTGTGATGAAAAGTTCATGGAGCATTTTGGTTACAAATGTCACAGAGCCTTGTGATGACGCGGGAATGGACCATTGTGATGACAAATGTTATGAAGCACTGTGATGACTGGAGTCACGGAGCATTGTGATGACATGTGTCATGGAGCACTGTGATGACAAGTGTCACGGAGCATTGTGAATACAGGGGGCATGGATCATTGTGATGACTAGGTTCATGAAGCATTGGGCTGAAAATGTTCATGGAGAATTGTGATGACAGAGGTCATGGAGCATTGTGATGAGTAGGGAATGGAGCATTGTGATGACAAGAGTCCCGGATCATTGTGTTGTCAGGTGTCCTGGAGTGTTGTGATGACAGTGGGAATGGAGCATTGTGATGATATTGGTCATGGAGAATTGTGATGAGAAGGTCATGGAGCATTGGGCTGAAAATGTTCATGGTGTATTGTGATGACAGGGTTCATGGAGCATTTTGATGACAAGGAAATGGAGCATTGTGGTGACAAGGTCCTGGAGCATTGTGATGAGAAAACCATGGAGACGTGTGATGGCAAGTCTCATGGAGCATTCTGATGAAAAGGGGCATGGCGCATTGTGATTACAGGGGTCTTGGAGCATTGTGAGTACAAGGGCATGGAGCATTGGGATGAGAAGACCATGGAGCATTCTGATGACATGCGTCATGGAGCTTTGCGATGACAAGGGCATGGAGCATTCTGATTACAGTGGTCTTGGAGCATTGTGATGAAAAGGGCATGGATCATTGTGATGAAAAAGGCATGGAGCCTGGTCATAACAGGGTTCAAGGAGCATACTGACGACAAGAGTCAGGGAGCATTATGATGACAACTGTATTGAGCATTGTGATGACAAAGGTCATGGAGCATTGTGATGAGAAAACCATGGAGCCTTGTGATGACAAGACTCATGGAGCATACTGATGAAAAGGGGCCTGGACCATTGTGATTACAGGGGTCTTGGAACATTGTGATGACAAGGGAATGGAGCATTGTGAGGAGAAGGCCAACTACCATTCTAATGACATGCGTCATTGAGCTCTGTGATGACAAGGGCATGGAACATTGTGATTACAGGGGTCTTGGAGCATTGTGATGAAAAGGGCATGGATCACTGTGATGAAAAAGGCATGGAGCCTTGTCATGATAGGGTTCAAGGAGCATACAGACAACAAGTGTCATGGAGCATTTTAATGACAAGTGTATTGAGCATTGTGATGACAAAAGTCATGGAGCATTGTGATGAGAAGACCATAGATAATTGTGATGACGAGCGTCATGGGGCATTGTGATGACAAGTGTTAAGGAATATTGTGATCACAAGGGTTTGTAGCATTGTTATGACAGTGGTCATGGAGCATATTGATTTCATTGTGATGACAATAGCATGAAGCATTATGATGATGTGCATGGTACATTGTGAAGAAAGGTTTCATGGATCATTGAGATGAAAAGGGGCATGGAGTATTGTGATTTCAGGGGTCTTGGAGCATTGTGATGAGAAGGGTCATTGAGCCTTGTGATGACAAGGCCATGGAACATCGTGATGGCAGGGGTCATTGAGCATAGTTATGACAGGGGTAATGGAGCATTGTGATGGCAAAGGGCATGGAGCATTGTGATGACAAGGCCATGGAGCATTCTGATGTCATGTGTCATGGAGCTTTGTGATGACAAGCACATGGAGCAATGTGATGACAATGATATGGAGCATTGTGATGCCAAGGGTCATGGATCTATGTGATGACAAAGGTCATGGAGCATTTTGATGAGAAGTGTGTTGTGCAGTGTGATGAGAAGGGCAGGGAGCATTGTGATGGTAGGGTCATGGAGCAATTTGATGAAAAGGGTCATGAATAATTTTGATGACATGGGTTATGGAACATTCTGATGTCAGGGGTCATGGGGCATTTTGATGAAAAGGGTCATGGAGCATTTTGATGACACGGGTTATGGAACATTGTGATGTCAGGGGTCATCGAACATTTTGATGATAAGTGCATGTAGCATTGTGATGACAGGAGTCATGGAACATTATGATGACAGGGGTGAGGGAGTTCTGTGACGAATAGTGATGTAACATTGTGATATCAGTGGTGAGAGAGCATTTTGATGAGAAGTGCATGGTGCATTGTGATGACATGTGTCATGGAGCATTGTGCTGACAAGCGCATGGAGCATTGTGATGACAAGGTTCATGGAGCATTGTGCTTAGAAAGACATAGAACATTGTGATGACAAGGGTCAAAGAGATTGTGATGAAAAGCTCAAAGAGCATTGTGGTTAAAAAGTCACAGAGACTGTTGATGACGAGGGCATGGACCATTGTGGTGACAAAGGTCATGAAGCATTGTGATGACTGGAGTCACGGAGCATTGTGATGACAGGGGTCATGGAGCATTGTGATAACAAGGGCATGGAGCACTGTGATGACAAGGGCATGGAGCATTGGGCTGAAAATGTTCATGGAGTATTGTGATGACAGGGGTCATGGAGCATTGTGATGACAAAGGTCATGGAGAATTTTGATTTCATTGTGCTGACAATAGCCGGAAGCATTATGATGATGGGAATGATGTACTGTGATGACAGGGTTCATGGATCATTGAGATGAAAAGGGGCATGGAGCATTGTGATTACAGTGGTCTTGGAGCACTGTGATGACAAGGACATGGAGCATTTTGAAGAGAAGGCCATGGAACATTCTGATGACATGTGTCATGGAGCTTTGTGATGACAAGAGCATGGAGCATTGTGATGACAGGGGTCTTGGAGCATTGTGATGACAAGTGTCATGGAGCCTTGTGATGAAAAGGCCGTGGAACATTGTGATGGGAGGGGTCATGGAGCATTGTTATGACAGGTGTAATGGAGCATTGTGATGAGAAGGGCATGGAGCATTGTGATTACAAGGTTTATGGAGCATTGCGATGACAAATTTGTGGACCGTTGTGATGAAAATCGCGTGGCACATTGTGATGACAAGGGTCATGGAGTATTTTTCTCACAAAGGCATGGAGCATTGTGATGATAAGGGACACGGAGCATTGTGATGATAAGGGTCACGGAGCATTGTGGTTTCAAAGGTCACAGAGCCTTGTGATGATGTGGGCATGGACCATTGTGCTGAGAAATGTTGTGAAGCATTGTGATGACTGGAGTCACGGAGCAGTGTGAGGACAGGCGTCATGGAGCTTTGTGATGACAAGGGCATGGAGCATTGTGATGACAGGGACATGGAGCATTTGTCTGACAAGTTTCATAGATTACTGTGATGACAGTGGACATGGTGCATTGTGATGACAAGGGTCATGGAGCATTGTGATGAGAAGGTCATGGAGTTTTGTGAAGACAGGTGTCAAGGAGCATTGTGATGACATATGTCATGGTCCATTGCGATGACAATGGTAGGGAGCATTGTGATGCCAAATGTAATGGAGGATTGTAATGACAAATATAATGGAGCATTGTGATGACTAGGGCTTGGAGCATTATGATGACAAGGGCCATTGAGCATTTTCATAACAATGTCGTGACGCATTGTGAAGACAATTTCCTGGAGCATTGTGATGAGAAAACCATGGAGCCTTCTGATGACAAGTCTCATGGAGCATACTGATGAAAAGGGGCATGGACCATTGTGATTACAGGGGTCTTGGATCATTGTGATGACTAGGGCATGGAGCATTGTGAGGAGAAGGCCAAGGAGCATTCTAATGACATGCGTCATTGAGCTTTGTGATGACAAGGGCATGGAGCATTGTGATTACAGGGGTCTTGGAGCATTGTGATGAAAAGGGCATGGATCATTGTGATGAAAAAGGCATGGATCCTTGTCATGACAGGGTTCAAGGAGCATAAAGACAACAAGTGTCAGGGAGGATTTTAATGACAAGTGTATTGAGCATTGTGATGACAAAGCTCATGGAGCATTGTGATGAGAAGACCATGGATAATTGTGATGACGAGCATCATGGGGCATTGTGATGACAAGTGTTATGGAATATTGTGATCACAAGGGTTTGGAGCATTGTTATGCCAGAGGTCATGGAGCATTTTGATTTCACTGAGATGACAATAGCCTGAAGCATTATGATGATGGGCATGGTGCATTGTGATGACAGGGTTCATGGAGCATTGAGATGAAAAGGGGCATGGAGCATTGTGATTACAGGGGTCTTGGGGCATTCTGATGAGAAGGGCATGGAGACTTGTGATGACAAGGCCATGGAACATCATGATCGCAGGGGTCATGGAGTATTGTTATGAAAGGGGTAATGAAGCATTGTGATGAGAAGGGCATTGAGCATAGGTCTGAAATGTTTCATGGATTATTGTGATGAGAGTGGGCATGCAGCATTTTTATGACAAGGGCACAGAACACTGTGATACATGGGTCATGGCTGATTGTAATGACAAGGGCATGGAGCAATGTGATGAGAGGTGTCATGGAGCACTATGATGACTAGAGTCACGGAGCACATGGTGAATACAGGGGTCATGGAGCATTGGGATGACAAGGTCATTTATCATTTTGATGACAAGGGTCATGGAGCATTGGGCTGAAAATGTTCATGGAGTATTGTGATGACAGAGGTCATGGAGAATTTTGATTTCATTGCGCTGACAATAGCCGGAAGCATTATGATGACGTGCATGCTGCATTGTGATGACAGGGTTCATGAAGCATTGAGATGAAAAGCGGCAAGGAGCATTGTGATTACAGGGGTCTTGGAGAATTGTGATAACAAAGGCATGGAGCATTTTGAGGAGAAGGCTCATGGAACATTGGGCTGAAAATGTTCATGGATTATTGTAATGATGGGGTCATGGAGCATTGTGATGACTAGGGAATGGAGCATTTTGATGACAAGAGTCCCGGATCATTGTGTTGTCAGGTGTCATGGAGTGTTGTGATGACAGTGGTCATGGAGCCTTGTGATGATATTGGTCATGGAGCATTGTGATGAGAAGGTCATGGAGCATTGGGCTGAAAATATTCATGGAACATTGTGATGACAAGGGAATGGAGCATGATGATGACACGGTCCTGGAGCATTGTGATGAGATGACCATGGAGACTTGTGATGACAAGTCTCATGGAGCATTCTGATGAAAAGGGGCATGGAGCATTGTGATTACAGGGGTCTTGGAGCATTGTGATGACAAGGGCATGGAGTATTGTGAGGAGAAGGCCATGGAGCATTCTGATGACATGCTTCATGGAGCTATGTGATGCCAAGGGCATGGAGCATTGTGATTACAGGGGTCTTGGAACATTGTGATGACAAGTGTCATGGAGCCTTGTGATGACAAGGCGATGGAACATTGTGATGGCAGTGGTATTGGAGCATTGTTATGACAGGGGTAATGGAGCATTGTGATGAGAAGGGTATGGAGCATTGTGATAACAATGTTTGTGGAGCATTGTGATGACAAATTTGTGGACCGTTGTGATGAAAATTGTATAGCACATTGTGATGACAACTGTCATGGAGCATTTTTCTTACAAAGCCATGGAGCATTGTGATGACAAGGGTCATGGAGCATTGTGATGAAAAGTTCATGGAGCATTGTGGTTCCAAAGGTCACAGAGCCCTGTGATGACGCCAGCATGGACAGTTGTGATGACAAACGTTATGAAGCATTGTGATGACTGGAGTCACGGAGCATTTTGATGACAGGGCTCATAGAACATTGTGAATAAAAGGGTGATGCAGCATTGGGATAACAAGGGCATGGATCATTGTGATGACAAGGGTCATGGAGCATTGGGCTGAAAATGTTCATGGATTATTGTAATGATGGGGGTCATGGAGCATTGTGCTGACTAGGGAATGGAGCATTGTGATGACAAGAGTCCCGGATCATTGTGTTATCAGGTGTCATGGAGTGTTGTGATGACAGTGGTCATGGAGCATTGTGATGATATTGGTCATGGAGCATTGTGATGAGAAGGTCATGGAGCATTGGGCTGAAAATGTTCATGGAGTATTGTGATGACAGAGGTCATGGAGCACTGTGATGACTAGGGAATGGAGCATTGTGATGACTAGAGTCCCGGATCATTGTGTTGTCAGGTGTCATGGAGTGTTGTGATGACAGTGGTCATGGAGCATTGTGATGATATTGGTCATGGAGCATTGTGATGAGAAGGTCATGGAGCATTGGGCTAAAAATGTTCATGGTGTATTGTGATGACAGTGTTCATGGAGCATTGTGATGACAAGGGAATGGAGCATAGTGGTGACAAGGTCCTGGAGCATTGTGATGAGAAGACCATGGAGAGTTGTGATGACAATTCTCATGGAGCATTCTGATGAAAAGGGGCATGGTGCATTGTGATTACAGATGTGTTGGAGCATTGTGAGGTCAAGGGCATGGAGCATTGTGATGAGAAGGCCATGGAGCATTCTGATGACATGCGTCATGGA